>NC_030680.2:37935862-38298077 GCF_000004195.4 Xenopus tropicalis
TTGGTGGGGAATTACCAGTACTACAATGGAAAGAATTTCCCTTTTGTCTAATGTTGTATAGTAGTAATAGCCATAGGCCTTTCTACATGTGAAGATCAGCTCATTTGACAAGGTATGCTCACCTTGAAGTGGGCAATATCAGGCTTATCCAATTGTTTGGCCCTCAGGCGAACTATAGGATCAGTGCTGTACTCTGGTGCCACCCTAAACTCTGGTCCTATATGTTCCCTTCAGTTTGCAGAAGTGTTGTTGCACAGTGTGGGCGCCATGTAACCTCATTGTAACGTCATTGTAACCCCCCCCCAGTTCCATCACTAGATTTATGCAGGAACTCTCTGGCAGTGGCTGGGTTTTTTTTTTAAATAATAATAAATCTATCATATAGGCACCCAAGGGCCACCCCCTAAAAGCGGTCACCCTAGGCACAGGCCTTCAGGTGCCTATATATATACATATATATATATATATAAATACAGTTCTAAATAGGATCATAATTGCCACTAAAGCAGGCATGAAAATGAAGGCGTGGCCCTTGATTGATGGGAAAATCCAACCAAACGCAAATTAAATGGCAGGCACTGTACACAGGATCAATGAGCTGCGGGCTTGGGTCTTCTGGTCATCTGTTCCTAAGTTCTATTTATCGGTTTGTGTTTCAAGGATGCTGCTGTATTACGAAAGTATGTTTACACTTCTCAACAGTGAAATGAAATCTTGAATAAAAACTCCTGATTGTCAGAAGTGGGATTCGAACCCACGCCTCCAGAGGAGACTGCGACCTGAACGCAGCGCCTTAGACCGCTCGGCCATCCTGACAATACTATAATGTAGTTAGTTGGGATCCGGGATTCGGTTCTGGAATTTGGCCAAGATTTATATTTGGCCAAATCCATGCTCCTGGCCAAACTAATATTTCGCACCCCAAGTGATTTGTAATTTCCTTCTCCTTTGAAGTTCAGCTTTTCACTCTACTGCACATGCACCAGCCCAGAAGAGACGAAGCGGGAAAAGATTATGCACAGCTCTTTCAGAAGTACAATGGGCCAGCGAGCACCAACCTGGCGTATCAGGTAAATGATTATAACCACTGGGGGTGCCTAATAGTTGGCAGTCCTTGTGATTTCACCTTATCATCTAAGCTTGTCAAGCTTGACCATCATAAAGTGTTTGGACTCCTTGAAGAGCCCTAACTACAAGGTAATGTATGGACGCAATCATTTCTATCTGTAATAAAAGATATTTATGTTATGGGCATAAAACAATATTAACTGTAACTCTGCCTAGAGACTGACCACTCCATTATAGAATAGGCATAACTGAGTTAGCTGTTTATTCATTTGGTCCTGTCTAGCTCTTCACACCTTGCAGTCCCCTAGCCAGTCTGTCCTCATGGCCAGGGGCCTTTGTGAATTACCTCCTACTGTGAGGGGTTTCCTCGGAATGCAGATTTTCAAATCCTAACTGAATTGGAAAGCCACACATTTTCTATGCTGGAAAAATAACTAAAAAGTAAAATAGCAGAGCACCATCACTCTACTGTTCAGATGGATGCCCAGGGGTGTGCATAATCAAAACAATTAATAGAATTAAGAGAATAAACACCTTTGCACCACCCCCTGGTATTCTAATTCTTAGACCTCATAGCAGACAAATTAAAACTTAAAGGAATAGTAACACCAAAACATTCAAGTGTATAAAATAAATTCCAGTATAATGTACTGTTGCCCTGCACTGGTACAACTGGTGTGTTTGCCTCAGAAACACTACTATGGTTTATATAAAGAATGCACAGGCACTTAGAAGAAAATGCACAGGCACTTAGCAGATAACAGATTAAACACTTTTATCTGTTATCTGCTATGCCTTTTCTCCTTTTTTCCAGCTTGAATGGCTGCCCCCGGGGCTACACAGCAGCTTATTTATATAAACTATAGTAGAATTACTGTAGCAAACACACAACTTTTACCAGTGCAGGGCACTAGTATATTATATTTTATTTACTTTAAAACTCAATAATTTTTTGGTGTTACTGTTCCTTTAACCTTTAATAAGTAGAATTAAAAAGGTATGTCCAATAAACTTAAATGGGGGCACAGCTGGGTTGCACCAAACACACTCTGCCTTGGAGGCGGTAATAAACTCAGCAATGGGTCGTTATGGAGCCTCAGTCAGAAAGTATTGGGCCGCACAATTCGCTCGCCAACCACCCACAAGCGACTCCCACTCATCAACACCCTAATCCATCCTCCCTCCCCAGGCAATCAACACCCTCAGCGATCAACACCTGCCTACCAGAAAAGAATGCGCCTTTCTATGCTGGACCTTACTGTTCCATCACGACATGTTTTCTCACTTAATTTCCCCAAATTTATAAGTTGGCACCACCCCTTAAAAAACATGATATCAAAAGTATCAGTAGGGCTTAGGTGGGCTTTATTTGGTACCTTGTCTTACTTGGCTAACTTGGCTGTCCAACAAGGTGTTTTTATGGCTCTTTGAAATGGGCTCTATAGACTTCTTAGGCTCATGCCACACACAGCGTATATATTTTCAGAACTCTTGGCGAAAATATCGCCACGTGCTCCTACTTGTGCCTGCATCTGAATGAATGCGGGTATTTCATTCATTCGGATGCAGGCACAGGTAGGAGCACATGGCAATATTTTCAGCAAGTGTTTTTCCACTTCCCGAAAATATACGCTATACGCTGTGTGTGGCATCAGCCTTATGTTTGGAGAAGTGGCTGCCTACACTGAAAAAGATGAATGGCATTGTTCTAATTTGTCTGTGCCAAACAAATCTTTGTGAATTATTTATAGAACATATTGAAAAAAATATAAGAAGAAAATATTTTGCTTAAATAAGCAGGTCCCACCGAGATTTGAACTCGGATCGCTGGATTCAGAGTCCAGAGTGCTAACCATTACACCATGGAACCAGGTGTGAGCCCAGCCTGGAATTGTGGGTATGGATAGGTCAAATAATCTATTCCCCATTTATTCCAGAGACGAGAACACTGCATACAAAATCTTAGTTCATTCTTAGAATTCTTTGTTCCGCATAAGAAGGATGGGGCCGCTATATACAACTATGTCAGGGTTCGTTTTCAAGTTGAAATATAAAGTTTTCTACATGCCACCTGGTGGTCATCCCGAATTAAAGAGGTTTTAGTAACTGGCGCTGACTAAACACTTTCTGTTGTATGTAGTCCTGTTTTGAAAACAGAAAAATTACAATCCAAGAAGCAAATTACATTTGCATGGTCTCCAATGCTTCTCTATCGCTATCATAAATTTATATATATATATATATTTATTTTATATATATATATATATATACACATATACACACACACATAAACGGACAGATAATTCTTTTTAAAAACTAATCTCACCATATATTACACAGTGTCAGGATGGCCGAGTGGTCTAAGGCGCCAGACTCAAGATATAAATATCTTCTCCTATACTGGGGATTCTGGTCTCCGAATGGAGGCGTGGGTTCAAATCCCACTTCTGACACATCTTTTCCTCTACTTAAATGTTCTCTATAGATTTTTAACATATCATCAAATGTAATTATGAAAATAAATCTGCGTTTTTATGATTTAAACCCAGGTATTGGCTTCTTTTTACAGAGAAGACAAATATATAGATATAATTTTGGGCAGGACTCACTGGGATTTGCCTAAATATGATACAAGCCCTGTCCCTGTAGGTCTCACAGAGTGTATTTTTCCACCTGCTGGTACCCCTCTGCAACAGAGCACCTGACTGGAGTTCCCCCCCTGATGACAACCCCATTCCAAACAGGGTTGGCCCCTGGCCGGTGATCCCAATGTTATTAATATTTTTTTTGCAGAAAAGGTGGCAACCTTATTATACTGTCACCTAGACCAGGGACTGGGCCTGTCTATCAGCCTCCTTTAACAAATGCCATGCTATATGCAAAGCAGGGTTGGACTAGCACACCAGGAAAAATCCAGGTTGGTCCTGATCCTGTTGGGCTCTGCCAGGCAACTTCATAAAGATTTGAAAAATCTTAAAGATAGCAGTGTGTGGAACACATTGGTATCCTTAATTTTTCCCCTGAGGTGCTCTCTCATTGATGTTGGGAAGTAACTAGTTGTGCGATGCATGGAGCATTTTGACCTGGACAGGCTGGTTTTCGGAAGAGCTGTCCGGGTCAAAACTGCCTGCCCTGTTTTCCAAGTTAGGAAAATCGGGCAGGACTCACTGGGATTGACGCGGCGATCATCCAAACGCAGATCACCGCATCATAGTGTCACCGACCCATCCCTTCCCCATCCCGTGACATCACTAGCCACCCCGCCCCGTGTGTGTGTGATGTCCCCCCCTGCTCGGAGAAAGAAGATGGCAGAGGTGGCAACCCTATTGGTGGGCATTTGAATGGGTTACCCAGTGGGATCCAGGCCTGGCACTGATGCACAGTATAGGGTGCACAGACACAAGGGATCCTTGGGGACAATTTACCTACAACTAACTGGTGCCTAATGAAATACAGACTGCCTTTTCTAATGCACCTGAAAGACTCAATTTGCACCAAAAACTACACTATCAACAACAACAAAAGCATAGCATCATGTGTCCTTATTTAGAAAACATTTGACAGAACAGAACCACAGCATTATGGGTAAAAAACGAGAAGCATTTTTGTGGCATTTCAGATGTACTTGTCAGGATGGCCGAGTGGTCTAAGACGCCAGACTCAAGACTAGCAGTCTTGAGGCAGCATTATGGGTAAAGAAAAATCTAGAACAACACCTCTGTATACTTGTCAGGATGGCCGAGCGGTCTAAGGCGCCAGACTCAAGACATTGAGTGTCTTCTCCTATACTGGGGATTCTGGTCTCCAAATGGAGGCGTGGGTTCAAATCCCACTTCTGACATGTACCTTTTGTTTCTACCTTCATTTTACATTAAGAGAGTACATTTTTTTAATTTATCATAGTTAATAAGTGGGATTATGAAAATTAACTTGTGTCTAAGTTTCTGATTTGAACACAAGTATTTGTTCAATGCACAAAATTACACACAGTGAGGACAATCATTATAATAAATAAAATAAATAATTACAAATATACAGAGATTATGTGCCATGTACTAAGAGACACATAAAGAAGGAGTTCCCTGCCACTTTGCATATATATTAGAATAAAATTAAAACATCTGCTTTTATATTTAGTAGTGTTCAAGACACCTTTATGTATCTGTGCTAATAACCTTGAATCAGGGCTTCCATCAGTAAAGCTGGTGGGCTCCATTATTTCCCTACTGGATATTTAATGGGTCAAAATATCCAGAGAGAAATGGGGCCCTAGAGAAAAAAAAATGGCCCACATTTTGATGCCCCTGCTCTGCCCATCTATGGCAAAATCTGACCTTAGAGCCCCTGAGTGACCCACAGAGTGAATCCCCCCGCCCCTGTTCCCTGCATGACAGCAGCCCGACTACAAGATTAGACGGTTACAGACTGACAATAAAATCTACACCTCTACTACTGACAAACCGCAACGTAACTTGTGTAATTCTAACCCTAAACCTTGCAATTGTAAATCATTTGCATGTTGCAGTGTACTTAGCATACTTGGCAAGCACCAGCTATGACATAGGAATGCTAAAACAAACACAGAATTATGGGTAAAAATCAGAAGTGTTTTTACAACTTTGCCGTACTTTCCAAATATAGAGGAGAGCACCATAAAGCAGATTTCTGCTAAAATGCTATTTATTTCAGACCAAAAAACACAACATGTTTCGGGCAGTGTGACGCCCTTTATCAAGTGTAAGTATTACTTAAACAAGGTGAACCATTTAAACCATAACTCCACCCTCTGTGTCCATTGATTGGTATTCAGAAGTGTCCATCAAAAGTCAAATTTTTCTCATGCGTTGCTTGTTTTTCCTTGCCATTCATTCCAATTTTAACATTGTGTTTCATCAATAACATCGCTTTTAAATCTGTGAAAAGTTCATATACTAAACTTTAGAAGTACAATTACAATATAGATGGTCCCCAACCACCCTACACCATATAGAAATTATTAAAAACAAACATAAACTGGCCAGAACATATCTCATATCCAGTGTTATATTACTACACAGTTTAAAATACATAGATCATTGATTGATAATAATAATGGTAATCACACCATCAGAAATTACTCTTACCCTTATCTTAATGAAGCTACACAAAGGAATTCAAAGGACGCAAAGGAATTCAAGGATACAAGAACACAAAGGAAATATTAGAAACTTTAAACCCGGTACACAAACAGATACACAGGTGTCTAGACACTTTATTGAGTTTAAGCATAGCGCTGCACAACTTAGGTGGTGTGTTCTTGGTGAAGTAATTTTGGATGTAAGAGGTGGTGATCGCAAGAAAAATCTCCTGAAACTCGAGGGCAAATGGATAAAGAAGCTTAATACTCTAGTTCCAGATGGCCTCAATGATGCGTGGAGTCTGAAACCCTTTTTATAATGATTTTTAATATTTTGATGATGTGCTAGTAATATGTATTTATAAATATGATTGATTTTTTACAGGCCTTGAATTCCTTTGCGTCAGGGTGTGTAGCTTCATTAAGGTAAGGGTAAGAGTAATTTCTGATGGTGTGATTACCATTATTATTATCAATCAATGATCTATGTATTTTAAACTGTGTAGTAATATAACACTGGATATGAGATATGTTCTGGCCAGTTTATGTTTGTTTTTAATAATTTCTATATGGTGTAGGGTGGTTGGGGACCATCTATATTGTAATTGTACTTCTAAAGTTTAGTATATGAACTTTTCACAGATTTAAAATCGATGTTATTGATGAAACACAATGTTAAAATTGGAATGAATGGCAAGGAAAAACAAGCAACGCATGAGAAAAATTTGACTTTTGATGGACACTTCTGAATACCAATCAATGGACACAGAGGGTGGAGTTATGGTTTAAATGGTTCACCTTGTTTAAGTAATACTTACACTTGATAAAGGGCGTCACACTGCCCGAAACATGTTGTGTTTTTTGGTCTGAAATAAATAGTATTTTAGCAGAAATCTGCTTTATGGTGCTCTCCTCTATATTTGGATTGTATTGAATGGCTCAGCGGTGTGCCTTGCGAGGATTGATGCATCAAGCCTGATCTAAGGGCTGTGCGGTTGAATACCTATTTGTTAACTTTGCTGTAATTGTCAGGATGGCCGAGTGGTCTAAGGCGCCAGACTCAAGACTAGCAGTCTTCCGCTGAGCGGGTGTTCTGGTCTCCGAATGGAGGCGTGGGTTCAAATCCCACTTCTGACAAGCTTTGCATATTTTTAAATTCAATTCTACTAAAGTGAGTAGTAAAATGACAACTCTGAGTGCATAACCAAAAAGCAGAAGCTTTTCAAATATACATGATAATATGACAAACATTTATATGTGCATATAAGAAATGTTATTTCAACAGTGAACAAATATTTCAAAGGCCACAGTTACAGTTTAAAGTAACACACCTTGAAATTCAAGCCAATAACATGCATTAACCTGTTCGCTGCTAGAAGAATTTTTACATACATACTGGTTGTCAAGCCCTTTCTTAACATTGTGCCTTTTTTAGCTTTGTTTACTGAAGGTAACTTAGTTTTAGTTCACCTTTGAAATAAATATTTTGTTTCAGGACAATATAATCTTTAAATTAGTGTGTATTTTTAAATGGTATAAACAACCTTGGCTATCTTAAGGCAGGGATCCCCAACCTTTTTAACCCATGAGCCACACTGAACAGTAAAAAGAGTTTGGGAGCAACACAAACATGAAAAATATTTCTGGGGGTGCAAAATTGTAATTAGCTATTTGGTAGCCCCTTTGTGGACTGGCAGCTTACATGGGGAATTCAAAAATAAGCACCTCCTTTAAGGCCACTGGGTGCAACATCCAAGGGGACGGTGAGCAACATGTTGCTCGCGAGACACTGGTTGGGGATCACAGTGTTAGTGTTTGGTCCTGGAACCCAGTACTGAGTCCTAACACCACCCCAGGCTTCTGGCACATTCTGCTATAATGGAGCACAGAAAGAGAGACAGAGCCATGTGCTCCTTCCCATTACTTGTCTATATCCCATCTAATGTACTGCAAAACAGCACAAAATGCATAACATGTGCAGTCAAACAGATGCAAATGCATGTAAAAAAAGATATAGATCCACACTTATGTGCCTACACATACACCTAACTTATACCTTATAAATCAGGGGTCCCCAACCACCGGGCCGGGGACCAGTGCCAGGCCGTGGGCTGTGCTGAAGCGTGCCACTTCTGTTCCCAATTACCTGTGATCCCATATCCCCGATGTGTTACACAGCCATGACAACAGCTATGCTAAGCCCAGGAAGCTTTCTACTGATCACAACAAGGACCAAAGTACTTAAAGCTCCATGCTAAGTGGCAGGGGATGTCACCACTTAGGTGGGGAGTAAGAAGAGCAAGGGGGCTGGGCACATCTAGTTGCAGGGAAACAAGCTCAGGTCTCCAACTGATTTTGTATGATGAGCTGTATTATATTTTATAATGAAATAACAATAATCATAAAAATAATGTACATAATATAAAACGTTATAATTACTTTTACATTATATATATAATAATTAAATTATATACTATGAACTAGTTGCGCCACCACCCCCACCCCCGGTCCTTGGAAAAATCGACTTGCTTGAAATCGGTCCGTGGTGCAAAAAAGGTTGGGGACCACTGTTATAAATGACTAATGACTTCTGAAGATCAACCAGAAATTACTTAGTTCGCACCACCATTGGCAACAAGAAAACAGCACTGTATCTTGTGCTCTATATATCCTATATATATAATTTGCAAGTTGTAGTACACACTACTTAGAAAACACCTGGAACAACACTGGAATTCTGAAAGAAGAGGCAGCATTATGAGTAAAGAAAAATCTAGAAAACCAGCTAAGTATACTTGTCAGGATGGCCGAGCGGTCTAAGGCGCCAGACTCAAGACATTGAGTGTCTTCTCCTGTACTGGGGATTCTGGTCTCCGAATGGAGGCGTGGGTTCAAATCCCACTTCTGACATGTACCTTTTGTTTCTACCTTCATTTTACTTTAAGAGAGTACATTTTTTTAATTTATCATAGTTAATAAGTGGGATTATGAAAATTAACTTGTGTCTAAGTTTCTGATTTGAACACAAGTATTTGTTCAATGCACAAAATTACACACAGTGAGGACAATCATTATAATAAATAAAATAAATAATTACAAATATACAGAGATTATGTGCCATGTACTAAGAGACACATAAAGAAGGAGTTCCCTGCCACTTTGCATATATATTAGAATAAAATTAAAACATCTGCTTTTATATTTAGTAGTGTTCAAGACACCTTTATGTATCTGTGCTAATAACCTTGAATCAGGGCTTCAATCAGTAAAGCTGGTGGGCTCCATTATTTCCCTACTGGATATTTAATGGGTCAAAATATCCAGAGAGAAATGGGGCCCTAGAGAAAAAAAAATGGCCCACATTTTGATGCCCCTGCTCTGCCCATCTATGGCAAAATCTGACCTTAGAGCCCCTGAGTGACCCACAGAGTGAATCCCCCCGCCCCTGTTCCCTGCATGACAGCAGCCCGACTACAAGATTAGACGGTTACAGACTGACAATAAAATCTACACCTCTACTACTGACAAACTGCAACGTAACTTGTGTAATTCTAACCCTAAACCTTGCAATTGTAAATCATTTGCATGTTGCAGTGTACTTAGCATACTTAGCAAGCACCAGCTATGACATAGGAATGCTAAAACAAACACAGAATTATGGGTAAAAATCAGAAGTGTTTTTACAACTTTGCCGTACTTGTCAGGATGGCCGAGTGGTCTAAGGCGCCAGACTCAAGACTAGCAGTCTTCCGCTGAGCGGGTGTTCTGGTCTCCGAATGGAGGCGTGGGTTCAAATCCCACTTCTGACAAGCTTTGGATGTTTTGAAATTAAAGAAAGGAAGTACCATAAGGGTTAAATACGATTTTTCAAATATTTCACTAAATTTTATTAAATCTGGAGTTCATATATTAAAAGTAGTAAACCCCACATCCTTATGTGCTTCTTTCTAAGACAGGGACTATAGAAAATCAAATGTTGTAGTATAATGCAGATATAACAGTGTTTTATACAAAGCAGGTTTTTTCACAGTATAGTATAATTGTAAAAGTAACCATTGTTTTTGGTCCAAATGCAAATGAGGCAATGTATATTATGTATCATGGGCTATGAAATAAAGATGACTTTAGAGATCCTGTATTTTTTCACTTTAAGTAAGGTAAGAAGACATTTCAGACCTATTTGATAACATAAAAAAAAAAAAAAATAGACATATAATTATTTGAAAACCTATGTAATTGCCTGCATAAACATGCAAGGTTCCATGGTGTAATGGTTAGCACTCTGGACTTTGAATCCAGCGATCCGAGTTCAAATCTCGGTGGAACCTGTGGGTTTTGTCTGAGTGTGGAATTTTATTATTATTTTTTTCCTATTTATAGCATGCTGCAAGTAGCTACAGGAAAATACCACATAGTCTATTGAAAAAATATAACAGTGGCTTTGAATAAACTGTTTATGTTACTGTGCAGTGTATGTTGTACCACAGCTCGGGTGAAGAAAAAAAAAATTATATATATACACTGGACAAGAAAACTAATACTATGGGAGCTCACCATACCACGACTCATTTAAATGCAAAACTGTGTGGATTCTGGGAAATATTCCAAATCATTTTTTCATCATTTTTATTCAGTGCGCTATAGGCCGAAGCTTAAAGGAGAAGGAAAAGTTTGATCACTGGGGTTGCCAAATGTTGGGCACTCCCCAGTAATTATAATCACTTGCCCGATACAACAAACCTGTGCTTCTGTTAGCAAGAAACTACCTGGGGTAAATGTGACCAACAATCTTTTTACTCCCAACTTCTTTCTTCAAAATCCAGGGGCCAACACGTGCAGTAAAGGGAAAAAGTTTTATTTGTTGAAGTTCGGCTTTTCACTCTACTGCACTGCACACCCTGAAGCAAACAAAAAGGCAGGAAGAAGATCACTCATTGCTAGAACCCTGGGTCTGTGCAATTTTTTGATAAAGGGGGCACAGGCCCATGGTATCAGGTAAGTGATTACAATCACTGGGGGGGGGGGGGGGTGTGCAGTGCAGTAGAGTGGCCTGTGTCCCCTTTATCAAAAAATTGCACAGGCCCTGGGTGCCCCCCCCCATGCATGTTCCCTTGAGCACTGGAGACAGGACGCACTGAAGTTTTTTGCACATCCCATCCCCAGTGCTACTTATGTCATACCTCCCAACATTTGAAAAATGAAAAGAGAATATTTGTTGCGCGCGCATCGCGCCACACCCCAATTACCACACCCCATTTAAAAAAAAATACTCCTTTTATATAGATGAAATGGCGGGATCAGACGCAAATGTGCTATACCCTCATACTGAACGACCTAAGGAAAACAATATAGCAACTCCTACATTAAAATACAAATATAGAGAGAAGGCAGTCAGTTATAAGTGAGTTATAACTATGTACCAGTTTTGCCCCCCCATACACAGTACCCCCATACACAGTGCCCCCATATACACAGTAGCCCCCATATACACAGTAGCCCCCATATACACAGTAGCGCCCCCATACACAGTAGCCCCCCCATACACAGTAGCGCCCCCATACACAGTAGCCCCCCCATACACAGTAGCCCCCCATACACAGTAGCCCCCATAGGAGCTCCGCCTTCATCTGCGGCTTCTCTCCTTATGCGGCTCCTTGTGCGGTGGTGCCAGGCCCTTTTCTAAGGTTGCGCCCCGTGCGTAATGATGTCACACGTACCCAGAGGAGCAACCTTATAAAATGGCCTGTCGCGCTGCACGGGATGCGCCATGAAAAGCGGGACAGTTGGGGGGTATGCTTATGTGAGCAAATTTGCAGCTCGGAGGCATGCTGCCCCTAAATTTATGCTGTCCTAAGTCCGGGCCTTTGTGGCCTCGTCACAAATCTGGGCCCGTTTATAAAAAAGGCAGAAGGGAGAACACATTTTGCAAAGAAGAAGGCAACACCGAACTTAACTTACTGTGGATATGCTGGTGTTATATTCAGAGCAAGGTTTTCCCACAACACATCAGAGTGTTCAATTCAGGCTACATAAACAAATTCAAATATTTTTCTTCTGGCACCAGAACAGACTGGTCTGTTGCCCAAATGTATACCAACACAACTGCATTTGACAGAGTGCCAGTTACTCTTAAGGCTATTTAACTGTTTATTTTCAGCTGCATGAGCCAAACCTCATTGCTTCTTTTTTGTGAGCAGAGAGTGACCCCATTGATTATTGAAGGGAGTGCTGTGAACAATGTGAAGTCAGTAATTTTTAGTACCAAGGGGCCAGTCATAGGCAGATAATAATGAATTCCTTGGTGGCATTAACAAATTTCAAACAATTCTGGAGACCAATGAGATTCGGTTGCTACCCCCCCTTGCACCCCATGCTTGCCATTCAGAGAGTCAGAGCTGCTGCCTAAGGAGAGCTTTTCAACTTGCCTCCACCTGCTCTCACGCTACAAACAGTAACATTTTATTATTATTAACATTTATTTATAAAGCGCCAACATATTCCGCAGCGCTGTACAAACATTTCTCTCTATACCAGTGATTCTCAACCTTCTTTATTTTATTCGTTATTCAACCCCCAAAGGGGTCCTGACCCACATGCTGAGAACCACCGCTCTATACTAACAATTTTGTTTAGGGAAAATTGCAGTGTTTTTGTTTGCTACTGTCAACACGGAGGCCAGATAATGACACTATTATTTTACATACTACAACAGTGATCCCCAACCAGTGGCTCAGGGGCAACATGTTGCTCCCCAACCCCTTGGATGTTGCTCTCAGTGCCCCCAAACCAGGTGGTTATTTTTGAAATCCTGACTTGGGGGCAAGTTTTGGTTGAATAAAAACAAGGGTTACTGCCAAACAGTACATCCTGTAGGCTACCAGTCCATATAAGGGCTACCAAATAGCTAATTACAGCCCTTATTTGGCACCCCCAGGAACATGTTTTATACTTGTGTTGCTCCCCAAGTCTTTTTACATTTGCATGTGGCTCGCATGTAAAAAAGATTGGGGATCCCTGTACTACAACATCTGATATATATATATATATATATATTAACTGTGGTTTCATTAAATTGTTGCCTAGAGTGTTTACCACACACGCACACAGATAATAACATGTTTATATACCGCACATACACAACGTGTCTGGGATGTAAATTTAAATTGAAAAAAAAAATAAAAAGACTGTGCCTCCCCGTCGGGGAATCGAACCCCGGTCTCCCGCGTGACAGGCGGGGATACTTACCACTATACTAACGAGGACTGGCTACTGGAACGCGCGGGTAACCGCCTCACACCGTATAACTGCGCGCCATACTCAAACTAACGGTTTCTATACGTGTGTAACTGGAAATCTTCCGCTTTTACCTCAGTCGCCTCTTGGGCTATTGCATGATAGTAGCCTGGATCAAACCCACTGCCCCAGGGGAAGGGCTCACCCAAGGGCATTACATTGGCAGACTGTTAGAAATTGCCCCATGTAGTACCTCACCCAAGGGCATTACATTGGCAGACTGTTAGAAATTGCCCCATGTAGTACCTCACCCAAGGGCATTACATTGGCAGCCTGTTAGAAATTACCCCATGCATTACCTCACCCAGGGGCATTACATTGGCAGCCTGTTAGAAATTGCCCCATGCAGTACCTCACCCAGGGGCATTACATTGGCAGACTGTTAGAAATTACCCCATGCATTACCTCACCCAGGGGCATTACATTGGCAGACTGTTAGAAATTGCCCCATGCAGTACCTCACCCAGGGGCATTACATTGGCAGACTGTTAGAAATTACCCCATGCATTACCTCACCCAGGGGCATTACATTGGCAGACTGTTAGAAATTGCCCCATGCAGTACCTCACCCAGGGGCATTACATTGGCAGCCTGTTAGAAATTGCCCCATGTAGTACCTCACCTTGTGCAGCTTGTCTCTGTCCCACAGCAGGCGGGCTTGGGGAGTTCATGACATGTGCGGCTCTGACAGCACTGAGCAACCCTCATCCCTCAGGCGTCGCGCACAATGTCGTTGCACTTTCACCGGATCACTTCTACTACGTCACGTCTTAGACAAATACGTCATCCTCATGCGTACACTGCCGGAGAAATGGAGGAAACGTCACATGTGTGCGTCACACAATAGGCGCATAATAATGCAGGTTGCTACCCCTATAGAGAACCCGACTTTTAGTATACAATATCGTTCTAAAGGCTTAACAATATAATATATGTCACTGAAAATTGGCTTATTTAAAATTGTATCTCAGCCAGTCCTCGTTAGTATAGTGGTAAGTATCCCCGCCTGTCACGCGGGAGACCGGGGTTCGATTCCCCGACGGGGAGGCACAATCTTTTCTCTTCTGTAATAGTAATACCAGTAATATCTTTTCTCTTCTATAGTAGTAATAGTAATACCAGTAATATCTTTTCTCTTCTATAGTAGTAATAGTAATACCAGTAATATCTTTTCTCTTCTGTAGTAGTAATAGTGATACCAGTAATATCTTTTCTCTTCTGTAGTAGTAATAGTGATACCAGTAATATCTTTTCTTTTCTATAGTAGTAATAGTAATACCAGTAATATCTTTTCTCTTCTGTAGTAGTAATAGTAATACCAGTAATATCTTTTCTTTTCTATAGTAGTAATAGTAATACCAGTAATATCTTTTCTCTTCTGTAGTAGTAATAGTAATACCAGTAATATCTTTTCTCTTCTGTAGTAGTAATAGTGATACCAGTAATATCTTTTCTCTTCTGTAGTAGTAATAGTGATACCAGTAATATCTTTTCTTTTCTATAGTAGTAATAGTAATACCAGTAATATCTTTTCTCTTCTGTAGTAGTAATAGTAATACCAATAATATCTTTTCTCTTCTATAGTAGTAATAGTAATACCAGTAATATCTTTTCTCTTCTATAGTAGTAATAGTGATACCAGTAATATCTTTTCTCTTCTATAGTAGTAATAGTAATACCAGTAATATCTTTTCTCTTCTATAGTAGTAATAGTAATACCAGTAATATATTTTCTTTTCTATAGTAGTAATAGTAATACCAGTAATATCTTTTCTTTTCTATAGTAGTAATAGTGATACCAGTAATATCTTTTCTCTTCTATAGTAGTAATAGTAATACCAGTAATATCTTTTCTCTTCTATAGTAGTAATAGTGATACCAGTAATATCTTTTCTCTTCTATAGTAGTAATAGTAATACCAGTAATATCTTTTCTCTTCTATAGTAGTAATAGTAATACCAGTAATATATTTTCTTTTCTATAGTAGTAATAGTAATACCAGTAATATCTTTTCTTTTCTATAGTAGTAATAGTAATACCAGTAATATCTTTTCTCTTCTGTAGTAGTAATAGTAATACCAGTAATATCTTTTCTTTTCTATAGTAGTAATAGTAATACCAGTAATATCTTTTCTCTTCTGTAGTAGTAATAGTAATACCAGTAATATCTTTTCTTTTCTATAGTAGTAATAGTAATACCAGTAATATCTTTTCTCTTCTGTAGTAGTAATAGTAATACCAGTAATATCTTTTCTTTTCTATAGTAGTAATAGTAATACCAGTAATATCTTTTCTCTTCTGTAGTAGTAATAGTGATACCAGTAATATCTTTTCTTTTCTATAGTAGTAATAGTAATACCAGTAATATCTTTTCTTTTCTATAGTAGTAATAGTGATACCAGTAATATCTTTTCTCTTCTGTAGTAGTAATAGTAATACCAGTAATATCTTTTCTTTTCTATAGTAGTAATAGTAATACCAGTAATATCTTTTCTCTTCTGTAGTAGTAATAGTAATACCAGTAATATCTTTTCTTTTCTATAGTAGTAATAGTGATACCAGTAATATCTTTTCTTTTCTATAGTAGTAATAGTGATACCAGTAATATCTTTTCTTTTCTATAGTAGTAATAGTAATACCAGTAATATCTTTTCTTTTCTATAGTAGTAATAGTGATACCAGTAATATCTTTTCTCTTCTGTAGTAGTAATAGTAATACCAGTAATATCTTTTCTCTTCTGTAGTAGTAATAGTGATACCAGTAATATCTTTTCTCTTCTGTAGTAGTAATAGTGATACCAGTAATATCTTTTCTTTTCTATAGTAGTAATAGTAATACCAGTAATATCTTTTCTCTTCTGTAGTAGTAATAGTAATACCAGTAATATCTTTTCTTTTCTATAGTAGTAATAGTAATACCAGTAATATCTTTTCTCTTCTGTAGTAGTAATAGTAATACCAGTAATATCTTTTCTTTTCTATAGTAGTAATAGTAATACCAGTAATATCTTTTCTCTTCTGTAGTAGTAATAGTAATACCAGTAATATCTTTTCTTTTCTATAGTAGTAATAGTGATACCAGTAATATCTTTTCTCTTCTGTAGTAGTAATAGTAATACCAGTAATATCTTTTCTCTTCTGTAGTAGTAATAGTGATACCAGTAATATCTTTTCTCTTCTGTAGTAGTAATAGTGATACCAGTAATATCTTTTCTTTTCTATAGTAGTAATAGTAATACCAGTAATATCTTTTCTCTTCTGTAGTAGTAATAGTAATACCAATAATATCTTTTCTCTTCTATAGTAGTAATAGTAATACCAGTAATATCTTTTCTCTTCTATAGTAGTAATAGTAATACCAGTAATATATTTTCTCTTCTATAGTAGTAATAGTGATACCAGTAATATCTTTTCTCTTCTATAGTAGTAATAGTAATACCAGTAATATCTTTTCTCTTCTATAGTAGTAATAGTAATACCAGTAATATATTTTCTTTTCTATAGTAGTAATAGTAATACCAGTAATATCTTTTCTTTTCTATAGTAGTAATAGTGATACCAGTAATATCTTTTCTTTTCTATAGTAGTAATAGTAATACCAGTAATATCTTTTCTCTTCTGTAGTAGTAATAGTAATACCAGTAATATCTTTTCTTTTCTATAGCAGTAATAGTAATACCAGTAATATCTTTTCTTTTCTATAGTAGTAATAGTGATACCAGTAATATCTTTTCTCTTCTGTAGTAGTAATAGTAATACCAGTAATATCTTTTCTTTTCTATAGTAGTAATAGTAATACCAGTAATATCTTTTCTCTTCTGTAGTAGTAATAGTAATACCAGTAATATCTTTTCTTTTCTATAGTAGTAATAGTAATACCAGTAATATCTTTTCTTTTCTATAGTAGTAATAGTGATACCAGTAATATCTTTTCTCTTCTGTAGTAGTAATAGTGATACCAGTAATATCTTTTCTTTTCTATAGTAGTAATAGTAATACCAGTAATATCTTTTCTCTTCTGTAGTAGTAATAGTAATACCAGTAATATCTTTTCTTTTCTATAGTAGTAATAGTAATACCAGTAATATCTTTTCTCTTCTGTAGTAGTAATAGTAATACCAGTAATATCTTTTCTTTTCTATAGTAGTAATAGTAATACCAGTAATATCTTTTCTTTTCTATAGTAGTAATAGTAATACCAGTAATATCTTTTCTCTTCTGTAGTAGTAATAGTAATACCAGTAATATCTTTTCTTTTCTATAGTAGTAATAGTGATACCAGTAATATCTTTTCTCTTCTGTAGTAGTAATAGTAATACCAGTAATATCTTTTCTCTTCTGTAGTAGTAATAGTGATACCAGTAATATCTTTTCTCTTCTGTAGTAGTAATAGTGATACCAGTAATATCTTTTCTTTTCTATAGTAGTAATAGTAATACCAGTAATATCTTTTCTCTTCTGTAGTAGTAATAGTAATACCAGTAATATCTTTTCTCTTCTGTAGTAGTAATAGTGATACCAGTAATATCTTTTCTCTTCTGTAGTAGTAATAGTGATACCAGTAATATCTTTTCTTTTCTATAGTAGTAATAGTAATACCAGTAATATCTTTTCTCTTCTGTAGTAGTAATAGTAATACCAGTAATATCTTTCCTCTTCTATAGTAGTAATAGTAATACCAGTAATATCTTTTCTCTTCTATAGTAGTAATAGTAATACCAGTAATATCTTTTCTCTTCTATAGTAGTAATAGTAATACCAGTAATATCTTTTCTCTTCTGTAGTAGTAATAGTGATACCAGTAATATCTTTTCTTTTCTATAGTAGTAATAGTAATACCAGTAATATCTTTTCTCTTCTGTAGTAGTAATAGTAATACCAGTAATATCTTTTCTCTTCTGTAGTAGTAATAGTGATACCAGTAATATCTTTTCTTTTCTATAGTAGTAATACTGATACCAGTAATATCTTTTCTTTTCTATAGTAGTAATAGTAATACCAGTAATATCTTTTCTTTTCTATAGTAGTAATAGTAATACCAGTAATATCTTTTCTTTTCTATAGTAGTAATAGTAATACCAGTAATATCTTTTCTCTTCTGTAGTAGTAATAGTAATACCAGTAATATCTTTTCTCTTCTGTAGTAGTAATAGTAATACCAGTAATATCTTTTCTCTTCTGTAGTAGTAATAGTGATACCAGTAATATCTTTTCTTTTCTATAGTAGTAATAGTAATACCAGTAATATCTTTTCTCTTCTGTAGTAGTAATAGTAATACCAGTAATATCTTTTCTTTTCTATAGTAGTAATAGTAATACCAGTAATATCTTTTCTTTTCTATAGTAGTAATAGTGATACCAGTAATATCTTTTCTTTTCTATAGTAGTAATAGTAATACCAGTAATATCTTTTCTCTTCTGTAGTAGTAATAGTGATACCAGTAATATCTTTTCTCTTCTGTAGTAGTAATAGTGATACCAGTAATATCTTTTCTCTTCTGTAGTAGTAATAGTGATACCAGTAATATCTTTTCTTTTCTATAGTAGTAATAGTAATACCAGTAATATCTTTTCTCTTCTGTAGTAGTAATAGTAATACCAGTAATATCTTTTCTCTTCTATAGTAGTAATAGTAATACCAGTAATATATTTTCTCTTCTATAGTAGTAATAGTAATACCAGTAATATCTTTTCTCTTCTATAGTAGTAATAGTAATACCAGTAATATCTTTTCTCTTCTGTAGTAGTAATAGTAATACCAGTAATATCTTTTCTCTTCTGTAGTAGTAATAGTGATACCAGTAATATCTTTTCTTTTCTATAGTAGTAATACTAATACCAGTAATATCTTTTCTTTTCTATAGTAGTAATAGTAATACCAGTAATATCTTTTCTTTTCTATAGTAGTAATAGTAATACCAGTAATATCTTTTCTTTTCTATAGTAGTAATACTAATACCAGTAATATCTTTTCTATAGTAGTAATAGTAATATCTTTTCTCTTCTATAGTAGTAATAGTAATACCAGAGCTGCCAACCACCCGTTTGCTCTGGAGTTATCAGATTTTGGTGGCTCTCCCCAAGCATTCTCCCAATTCTTTGCCTGCGGGAAATCCCAAGCATGTCCGCAGTAAGCATTTGGAGGCACAAATTTTGGGCTTCGTCTGTGATTTTGCACGTTTGTGACATCACTTCCAAAAGTATGCGTCACATACGTGACATCATTTATGGGTATTCCACCCAATCCCCAACTACCCAAAATGAAAAGTTGACAGCTCTGCAATACTATTAGTAACATATTATATTGCTGATTATTTTTACCCGACAAAAGGAAGATGGTATTGCTACTAGGTTCTAACAAAAAGAGAGGATTTAGCAAAAGGATTTACTCTCTCAAATCATTCTCCCATACAGGTTTGGATTGGCTCATTGGAACATTTGAAGAAAAAATGGTGGGCCCCTACCCGTTGGGCTGCACTGTCATTGTTGCCGGATCTTGGTGAAGCAGAAGAGGCACAGAGCTCAACTTTCTATAAATGTAGCTCTACTGTTCATCACTATCTCAAATTGAAGTGGCACTCTTGCTCCTTATGGGGGGGGGGGAAGCAGGGCGATGAAGGGCTTCCCTGCTTGTCCTCAAGTTTACCAACCCCCCCCCCCATCACCGTGTTACATCACTGTGAGGGCTGCCGAGAGCAGGAACCCATGACCCACAATTGTTTTTCATTTTCTGTTTTTTGTGGCAGGTGAGGTGAGGTTCAGGGACCCCTCGTGTTTCTGATGCATCTTGGGTGCACTACAGGGGCATTTTTTTAATATCCATGCTAAAACCTCTGCTTTGCACTGAAGTGGAATGTAGATGGCAGTCTCCATTTAGATGGCACCATGTGATGCACCCATCACTAATTTTTTATTTTAGCATTATTTATGCTATTGTATGCTTACTTTATATTGTTTACATGCATTCTCATTTTACTCACAGGTGTAGAACTTGAGGACCGGACAGTATTTCACAATGGCTTGGACTGGCCTATCAGGGTACACCCTACAGGACCCAAATAGGGGATAATTCCTAACAACCTATTTTTTTTGTTAGGCCTATATACCATTTTGCACTGTCCTCATCTAGTTGTAGTTAGAGTGGGCCCTGAATGGTCCCTGGGCAGCCCAGTCCAACACTGTTAACGAGAATGATAGCCTGGAAGAGGTGCTACTTAGAGGCCTACCTTTGTGTGTTGTGTCCACACATCTACACATATAACTCATAAGCTGGGAACACAGCTGGTCTACAACCATTTTGCATACTGACATATGGTGCTGTTTCCCGGCATGCAGATATTTGAAGGCTGAGAATCACGTGATCCACTGGCCTGTGCCCCCATCTGTGTCTGAGCTTAAAGCATTGGATCAGCCTGGGTGCAGACGCAAAGCAGATTTTGTTGCAGAAGCACAGGAATATGCAATTGTCTGTTGAAATTTGCTCTGTCTATCTGCATCTGGGCCAACACAGTGCCTTTGAGTTCAGTGCCTTGAGACGCCGTGCAGGTGCCTCTTCTGCCTACTAGTTTCAGCCCAGTCACTCAGTATCAGGGTAGGAAAAACAAAGACCAGAAATGTAGTTGTAAATCCATATCTGGATCAGATTTTAACCTTTAAATAAGTAAAACACCTGAGATTGTTTGAAATCTACATTTATTAAAAATCTTGTTTAATTTGAACATATTGTGTATAATCTTGAGCAGCAACACACATAAAGATAATATTCTAAAATAAATATTTAACACATAAATCTATAACAAAATAACCATGAATCTTTATTACAAGTGCTGATGCCCTGTGGTTTCCAATTGTTAAAATCATGGCAGTTAAATCATTGCTTGAGTGGTAGGCCTTGATGTAGTAGAAATGCTGTGGTTCTGCCAAAGTAATTCATGGATATTACAAACAGTTGTTTAGAGTAGAGAGAAGTGACACGGCAAAGTTAGCATTTGCCTCTAGGGTAGTGGTTCCCTTGTAACCCCAAGCCCATCACTAGACACTTACCGCTTACAGCGAAATCCAGTGGCAGATTTAAGTGGGGAGCCCCTCTCCTACACAATCAGTATATGCACCAATCTGGTGCAAGAGAATGGAGGATGAGTAGGGGGGTAGTCAGTGCTTACACTTTGGTAGAGGGTGGTCAAGGCAGGCATCTGTCCCAATACCATGCAAGCCAGCACGTGCGCAATTCATGCGCTGTGACAGGGAGATGGGCCAAAATGTGCCTCGTCTGTTTACCCCTAGTTCTGGAGAGGTGGAGAGACATAATGCCCAGCAAGGGTGGGATTTAAGATGTTGATTTGCCTTGATACCTCTGGAAGCCCACCTTAAAGGTCAGTTAGGGGGACTCCTGCTTTCAGGCTCCCCTTACATTTACATCCAAGTTCAGAAAACAGTAGATGCACCTGTATGGGATGGGAGCTCAAACACTGTGGCAAGAGGACTTTAAGTAGCTACATTGACACAACCCAGTAATGCGTAATGCCAAGACAATGGGACAAGGTTTTCCCCAAAACGTTACTGTCTTCATTCATGAAATAATCTTAACCTGACATCACTTCTTCCTGCTTTATTCATCCACTTTTATACAGGCCAGTAACTGCCTAGCATGGTCACTTCAGTAACTAGTCTTTAAGAAAGTATTCCCATATATATCTGGGAATTGGTATAATCATCCGTTTGAATGGCTTCATGATGTCATGTCAACTTACATTGCAAATTATTTTCTGTTCAAACCTAGGATATAGCCCTGGCGATCATACAGGTTTTCTGTAGCTTTCTGTCTATCCTACATAACTATTCATATTTTGGAATGAATGTATTTTGTGTGGATGTTGGTCAAGCAGCAGCGAGCCCCTCACTAACAGGCATGTTGATATGAGCAGTCAGAAGTGGTGTGCTCTTTCCTTCCCTCAGTACAAAAACCTGTGAAGAAAGAAATCATGTTCAGCTTCTTGTTATCTGCTTGTACCAAAAAGTTGGGTGAAACCAAGAGATTGGTAGTTTCCCTTTCAGAGTAGTTCTGCCTCAAAAAAGGAATATTAGTTGGTCATTCTATCAAAAGGGTTTTAAATCAAGAAGGATGACAGATTATTTTTTTGAGCCAGCAAACACCAAATGGGGGGGGGGGGGCACAAACCCAAAACATTGATCATTCTGGCTTGCTAGAACAATAAATAATCAACAATATGGTTGCATGCTAGTTAGTTAGTTCTTTGTTCACATTATGTGTCCTGAGTGCAGAACCTCAGGCAAGTATTTGCACTACGTGTAAGGCTGTGATCCCTTTCTTTGTTATTTACATACAGCTTTTTAGGCTATGTTACCTTAATGATATCTGAGATCCCTTTATCGCTGCAGCATTCAACAAATGTTTCAATTGGATAATTCAATCCTGGAACCAGCAGAGGAACCTGTAAATATTTGCAGTGCAGTAAGAAAGACAATAACTTATTAAATGCCAGGGGGCATCACTGCCTTTCCATTGTTGTTCACTCGGGATTAGTTTATTCTGTTTTCTCTTTGAATAAATTATAAGAGGTCAGTACTTGAGAGGAACACTCTTGCCTTTTTTTTAATACAAAGCTACTTTACTAAACGGGTAGTTCACCTTTAAATTACCTTGTAGTATGATGTAGAGAGCGATATTCTTAGACAATTTACAATTGGTCTTCAGTTTTTATTTATGTTTTTTCAGTATTTTAGCAGCTATCTGGTTGCTAGAGTCTTATTTACCCAAGCAACCAGGAAGTGGGTTAAACAAAATACTGGCCTGCATAGATAGATAAGTAATAAAAGTAACAATAACAAAAAAATGTAGCCTCACAGAGCAATGGTTCTTGGTATCTGGGGTCAGTGACCCCATCTGAAAGCAGAAGAAAGGCAGAAAAGGAAGGCAAATATGTTAAAGAATCTTACCACAGAGTTCTGTCAATTCATTGGCAAATGCAACCTAACATGTATGTGTGCCCTTGGTCTGTTTGCATTAAATCGTATGATCCAGGAAGGGGTGGCCCTTAGTACTTAAATGGCAATTTTCTATTTAGAATTACGCAGTGGCACATACTACAGGTATGAGACCTGTTATCCAGAATGCTCGAGATCTGGGGTTTTAAGTCTACTTAAAAATTGTTTAAATATGAAGTAAACCCAATTGGATTGTTTGATTAATTCTATTTTAGTTGGGATCAAGTACAAAGAACTTTTTATTATCACAGAGAAAAGGGAAATCACATTTAAACTGTGAATTGATTAAAATGGAGTCTATGGCTGATGGTCTTCCCATAATTTGGAGCTTTCTGGATAATGGGTGTCCGGATAATGGATCCCCTACCTGTACTAGAAAAGTATTTTTTTTATGAAAATGGTTTTTTTTTTGATGAAGAAGGGTTTCACATATAGGCTGTTTTATGCAATATATTTTAGGTATAGTGTCCTTTAAATAAAAACCTTCAAATTAAACTTAATTTAAAATGCTAGACAAATACCTTAAAAAATGCTGGCTTGATCTTGTAAAGCTTTTCATCGTATAAGAAGCTGATAAGTAGCTGCATTGAAGGACGGTTCACTGATGTGTTTTGTAAGTTCAGAATCAGCTTGAACTGAGGACCAATGCCCTGCACCTGTCATAAGAACATACAGAAAATCTGTTAAAGAATAAGTAAATACTTTTTTTTTATTCCCTAAAATTACTCGTTACATCCCCCAGAATTGCATACCCTTCTCCCTGCATCCAGATTTATTTTGTTTCTCTATTACAGCCACTTTAAATACAGCTCTTTTACTGACTGGCGTGAAGCTTTTGCTTTCTGAGCACTCCTTTTCTTCTGACTATGATGGCCTACTGCACATGCCTGACTGCTTTCAATTGGAGCAGGGACAGAGAGCATTCCCAGTAGACACCTATCTGAGGTCTTCATAGCCAGAGAAAGAAGGAGAGTTCAGAAAGAAAAAGAAAACAGAGCTTTACTCTAGACAAGAACATCAGTAGAAGAACTGAACTTCAGCTGCTTGTAATAAAGAACTAAAAAAAAACAACTAGATGCAGGGAGAAAGGTATGTTATGCTGGGGCTGATACTATTTAAATAGTATCTAACTTTTTTTTTTTTATTGCATTGGGTTTGGCAGCAGTTATGGTCTCAGACAACATTTTACATAATGGCCCAAAGCAAAGCACCAAAGTTTATTGTGTCCAATAAAACTTTACAGGAACCTGTTATACCAGATCATTCCTACATTTGACTGACTTGCTATCAGGTTTGATCTGAAATTCAAATTTGGCCCAAACAGCCCCCACAGGCCCAATAAATAGTGAGTTTCTATGGCAACTCACAGCAGCCCCTTTGGCATTTGCCAGAATCTACAGATTACCAGTCCAGGCCTGCTTGTTATTTATCTGTAATAAAAAGATTATACCTGGGGCTTCATATTTAAAAATTGTTTTAGTAGCCTTAATCCTTTAACCACTAGTAATCAACACTGCTTCAGTGCCACCTGTTGCTTTGCCTAGCAATGCAGTCTTTTTATAAATTTAAATGGAATGCATACTGTATAATACGTTACTGGCACTCACAATTTTTTTTGCCAGAAAATGTAGATTCCATATTGCTGGCAGTCAAGGAGTTAAGGCAATCGAAAGGTTCCTTTTCCAGAAGACTCCAGTTCCCAGAGTTACCTTTTAGTAACCCTAGCAGCCACGTAGTGGTTTAAATAACAGACTTGATGTACGGGGCCTGATTGGACAAATGAAGATAAATATAAACACAGTGTTTACTCACAGCAGCATTCAGAGTCAGTGGCTCTTGCATTGTTGAAGAAACTGGAGCCAGGCTGGCATCCAATGCTTTTACATATGCCCTGGCAGCACTCAGCCTCAGGCGGTACAGATCCATCTGAAATACCCGGTGCATTGCTGAAGAGATAAACATGAATCGCTGTAATGGCAGTGGTACATGGTATGAGGACATTTGTGGGTAGCAAGGCTGTTAACTGAACTTTTCTGTATAAGGTGCAAATTACAGGGTTCCCTTTGAATGTTGTGTCCACATGCGAAACTGACTTGCACCTAGCAAATGACTTGCGACTTGCAACTTGAGGTGAAGGTTACTTTATGGGAGCCCAATATTACTACTCTTACTGTTAGAATTCTGGGAAAAACACTGCATTTCTGTGCCTAGAACATTGCATTTGCATTAGTAAATAATCTGGTGGTAGTGAAATAAAAGGTGCATAGTTTGCTGCTGGTCTTGAAATCCATACTAACCATTCAACAGACAGCATTTACATCTAATTCGTTTCTATGGGTTACTAGACCTGGGCAAAATTTGCGCCCTTTATTATGTTAAATATGTCTTGTAAGTTAGGGGTCTACATCTGTAACTTATGTTGGTTTAAGTGCGGGAGGGGAATAGAAGAGGGACAATCATCACCGAATAAGAAAGGTCTTCTTGCTGCATTACAACAAACATATTGTAATGCAGCCAGTAGAAGACTTTAACATATACAATATATCTGTCAATATTACAATCTGATTTTATTAGAGCAATAATTATATTTCAGCTTATCAACTGGATAGATGCAATCCCATTTCCTTACCCACAGCATTCTCCCTCTCTCTCAGTGTCTGGTCAACATACAGTTTAGTTTTCTTGGGGACATTGAGTTTAATGCTTTGCCCTGTGGGAGGGCCAGGAGCTGTATCTTTGTCTTCAAACTGTGCAGTCCTCTTCAGGATCTTAATGAGTAGACCTCCTCCTAAGAGGAACATTGAGAAGGATTAGAAGCAATGGAAACTTTGACAGGACGGATAAAGATACATTAAGACCATGAGCAAGACAATTAGAATGAAATCATTAAAAAGACAAAAACATCAAAATATGTGAATCATACAAATGCATTTATGGTGCTGTAAAAAGCTCTGATCATTATTAGGAATCATGTATTTGCATTTTAAATAAACATCACTGCTCATTTGGCTGTAATACTCCTTTTCTTGGAAGATTTTAGATGCATAAAGAACTCTGTTTCTACCTTGTGTGGTCATAATTAAAGTATCATCCTCCCTTCCATAGCGCCCAAAACAAAGACCAGTCACAATGTCCTGAAAAGAAACAAAACTTTTGTTAAAGGGATAATGTTATCAAAATATGTTTGCTTATACCTAAAACACACAATAATATTATGTAACATAGTTTAGTTTAGGGAAGTAATTTAATTTGCTTGCAAAAAAGTATGAAGAAGCGTACTTGTCTCATAAGTCACACTGCAGTATCAATGGCCCCAAGGGTATACTTAGAAGTTACTGGGTCCCAGGTACAAATTACTTTAGGGCCACACCTACACTTTGGAAATAAGGCATCTTTCATAAACATTTACAGGTATGGGACCTGTTATCCAGAATGCTAGGGACCTGGGGTTTTCCCAGACAAAGGGTCTTTCTGTAATATGGATCATCATAATCCAGTCTGCTAAAAAATAATTTAAAGATTAAATAAACCAAATAGGATTATTTTGCCTTCAGTAAGGATTAATTATATATTAGTTCGGATGAAATACAAGGTACGGTTTTAAAAGTTAATCACTTTTAAAAATGTAATTATTTAATTAAAATGGAGTCCATGGAAGATGGCCTTCCTGTAATTCAGAGCTTTCTGGATAATGGGTTTCCGGATAACTAATTTCATACCTGTACTAAAATAATTAGTCAGTGCCTCACTGTGTCCCCTATATTTCCAGTAGAAGGGCCTGCTTTATCTGTAGTAATCTAGAAAGCTCCATAAGCTGATGCCACAAGGAGATCTACAATGGCATTGGCTTTCTTCTTTGCCCACACCCGGAAACAGTGTGTTGGCACAGGTGCAGGCGCACATGGCAGATATTGGTGGTCAAACACAAGAGTCTGCACTTAGGAACTGATATCCGCTGCATGTGCCTCCATTCAGGCTGACAATATGGTTCTGGGTGCAGGCAAAGAAGAAGCCCGATTCTTGGCTTCCATTTTTCCGTAGCCCGAGGATCAGCCTTGTGTGGCATCAGCATTACATTTACTCCACTACTGCTTGTGCTGGATTTTCTGCTAGTTATCTACAAGAATGAAAGGGATAGGAAAAAAAAAAAAAAAACAATTGCAAACAAAGATATAACTGTAGACAAAATAGGACAGATCTAATAAAACTTACTGGTGTGTTTATAACACTTAAAAGGTTCTTGTCTCTGTATAAATGAACTTCCATGTTCTTCAGTCCGACCAGCACAGCCTGGATACCGCGTGATTTCTGCTCCAGCAAAGACATTGTCATGATAGATGCAGGTAGTGTTACTGTCCACAGGCGCTTACCCTGTAATAAGGTTACATTTTAAAATCAAATACCGTATATACTCGAGTATTAGCCGATCCGAATATAAGCCGAGGTACCTAATTTTACCTAAAAAAACTGGAAAAAGCTTCTGCTAAGTTTCAATAATCAAAATAAAAACCAGTAAATTACATAAATTGAGGCATCAGTGGTATGTTTTCAAAATATTTATTTAAAAGAAAAACCGTAAACTAGCTCTGTAAGTGGAGAAGAGGGTCAAGAAAAACAATATGAGTACTACCCCATGCTCATTGTGCATTGGCAAACTGGCAGCAGACCCAGTCCCGGAGGACACGTAAGGGGGAATAAGTATTGCGACTGGGAGTGGGCCAGGGCACTGGAGGGTCTGGTTGCAGGTGGGCTAATTTGCACACAAAGGACAGAGGGTGCTAGTCTGGAGGGACCCATTGCACCCGACTCGAGTATAAGCCGAGGGTGACTTTTTCAGCACATTTTGGTTGCTGAAAAACTAGGCTTATACTCGAGTATATACAGTACCTTTCGTCACTCAAACTTTTAATCAGTATTTAAAATCTATGTATAAAAGTGAGATAATTTTGAAAAATATGATTTATATGATTTTTTTTACCCGGGAGCCACATTCAACTGTAAAAATATTTGGTGAGCAACACAAGCATGAAAAAGTTCCTAGGAGGTGATTGGATTTTTGGTAGCCCCTATGTGGACTGGAAGCCTACATGAGGCCTGGGTTTTATGCCACTAAAATTTGCCTCCAAATCAGAAACAGAAATTCAAAAATAAGCACCTGCATTGAATCATGTTTTGTTGTTGTAAGATTTCTGACTTTGCTACCTTACTGTTGCAAAAAGCAGCAGCGCTGTTATAATCTCATAAGCCCTAGGGTAAGATCAAAGCTTCTATAACTTTCCATTTCTAGTTTTATTGAAAACACTGCAGCCAGAATCCATGCTGATCAGTTATACTACAGTACTACAGGATGTACAGATAAAAATCACACGTATAATTTGTAGTCACTTTTGTTGGTTGGTGTCAAACACAGCAGTGCGTGCTTCTAAATGATAACGGGCCAACCAGCAAGTGAACTGGCATGGTCCAAGCATTTGCCATTCAATGCAATGCTAATGCATTATGAAGCCTACTTGCAAAGCTTAAACCAAAATGCTGGGAATCACCAGGTGTGCCCATACTGATGGGCTGCAACAAGACAGAATTCAGTTTTAGCTGAGATTTGATAGATATAAACCCTAGCTACAGACACCTGCAGCTGTAAGACGATTCCTGTCTGGAAATGGCCTGACAAGCACTTGTATTGGCACTTACAAACAATTGCCAGATAAATCAATAAATGGCGATTTTAGGCATTTCAAAGGAGCATCTTTTTCTATGATTCTGCTTTTGCTGCGCCCTGAAGCAGCCCACCCAATGCATTTCATCAGAGGCAAAGAGCCACTGCATTGGTAAAACAAAGGGCAAAGTTGCACTCTCTGCACTAGAAAAGCCAAAATTCTACTTTAAAAACTGGAATTTCTGTTTTTAGTTACCAGAAATAGCTTTCTGCAGCACGTCTGTATGTACCTTCTTACTCATGAATACAGTGCTGTTGAATGCAGGCAATGCTGTATTCACTGGGACAGCCACAAGTCTCTGTGGTCTGAAATGAAGCTCAGAGACATGCAGCAATTTTTTTAGGCAGGAAGGCAGAATTTAAAGTCTCCATAAAATGGATTACCATTGATTAGTGATTGAGCATGCATATCTACTCAATGTACATTAAAAAAAATAATCTTTTTATTGCTATTAATTTAAAACAATAACAAAATATATATACAAAGAAAAGGGGTGGGTAGTCAAGATATAATGCCTTCTTATACATACAGTCTTAAGTATAAGTACTGAAACAAAGTATAGCCATATTATACAATGATACTAACAGCGGTCTTAGGGAGGGATATCCCCAGAGTCCAGCGAACATTGCAATCCCGGTCATATTTATCTGGTACACCCCTCTGAGTTTATACCCAGTATGACACTTTTCCTTGTGTCTTTGATTAAATATTAGACATCCGGGAAAACGAGCTTAGTCAAATGTGAAAATTTAAAAAAAAATGAGGAATTATGGACTTTTAGTAAATCTGCCCCTAAATATTTTTTATTTCTACTCAAAAGATTTTTTTTACATCTTTTCCGAGAAGGATTTTTTTGTTTTTTTATTTTTATCTGACTACTCAGTTACTTCACAGGAATTTAGTTCTATATATCAGTGCTATACACAAACATACCAAGCTAACAGTATACCGGATGCAAGATCCATTGCTGATTCAAAATGGGGTATTTGGCGAGACCCCTTGGTACTGTATAGGTGCTACTGCAGCATTCCACACTGGTTAAATGGGTTCCAATAATAGGAAGAGGGCATACAAAATTGTCTAATGTTTCTAAGAATATCTACGGCTTAACTGCCAGCAAGTACTTATGTTATAAGAAGCATTGGTTTTAATCAATGTACAATTTAAAATAAAAACATATCTATTATGTTAAAGGCAGACTGGTTAGAGAATGATACATCTGACTTTCTGTCGTGAAAATATGATTTTAACTTCATATACCAAGGTACACAGACTGCCAGATAAGTGCTAAAAAAGAAAACAAAATCTACAGAAAAAGAAGTACTCAAATGACATTCAGTACCGATCTTGTTACAGAGCCGCCCAGCTGTTGCCTGTAGGAGGTTTTAATGCATTACACACTGTTTTTAAGAAATCTGACTCACATGCATGTGGGCCTTAAAGTACAACCCACCCTGTAAAAACAACACTAAAGAACACTTGCTTAAATTCTAAAGACTGGATTACATGGAGTTCTGAAGAGAAATAATTGGTTGGTTTATTGTGATTTATATGGTACACTGACCTTTTGGGAGTACCCATGTAATGTCTCATGGGAAGTTCCAATCATGATGTTCTTCTGCACACGTACCAGCCCTACCACTTGTGCACTAAGCTCAATACAGTATTTCGGCCTCTTGGAATCTCTTGGAGAAAAGAGAAGAAACATTTTATTACCACCAGTCTCTATGTATACAGTCATACAGTACATATCTAAACAGCATTTGGAACCAGTTTTGCATACACCTATTTTCAAACACATTCTCTTCCAAATTTGCATGTGTGGGATCCCCTCTCCCCTGTACCCATCAATCAAGAGTCTTTTGAATCAAATAATTTGGTCTGATGTAGACAATGATATGAGACAATCTCCAGCTGATATTTTTTATTTTGAATTATTTAATTTTCTTGTTTAACAGCTCTCCAGCAGCTATCTTGTTCCTAGTGTCCTATTTACCCTAGAAACCAAGAACTGGTTAGAATCACAGACTGAAAGATAAACAGGACAGCTTGAACGGAAAGGAGTAATAGAAATTAACAATAAAATTGTGCCCTTACAGAGCAATAGTATTTTTGCTGCTGGGGTCAGTGACCATATTTGAAAGCTGGAAAAAGGCAGACAAGTTGAAGGCAAAGGTTTACTAAATAAAATATGAAGACCAATAAACCAATTGAAACATTGCTAAAAATAGCCTATTCTATAACATACTAAAAGGTAAACTACTTATAGATAATAATATCTAAGGCTTTGTTCATTTGTCTTGGCTTTATGTGTGGAAACAATGTGGTTTCTTTCAGTAATTGAATATTTTTCATGCTGAAGATACATATTATATGTGCTTTAACTGTGCTATACAAGTCTAGAATCGCATATGGATTAAAGTGCCAGTACACATTATGGTAAGGTTAAGGTCTGGGATTGTAGGTAGTTTACAATGTGCAGCAGCAGCTGAGGCTGTGCCTAACTGTCCCATGTACAGCTACTAATGTATTTGATCAATTAAAGGGAAACTATACCCCCAAATAATATATAAACAAGCTCATATGTAAAACCCTGCTTTATCTAAATAAACCAATTTCATAAAAATATACTTTTTTTAGTAGCTCTCCTTGCTCCTAATGCCTAATAAATAGGGCTTAGGGCTCCATTTATAAACACCTCCAGTAAGAATGGGAGGCTCTGAGAGGCAAGGATGGGTTGACAATGCTGAAGATGATGTAGAGGGAAAGACTGAGCTTCCAGTGCAAGGAGTATCCAAGACTAGATCCATGCAGTTCAGTTAAGACCAGAGGCACAGATAGCAACCAAGTCATCTGCAGCTAGGTATTAAGGGTACAGCCACAATGGGCTGTTTCTCAGGCTTCGTATAAGCAGAGGCGAAGAAACAGCCCCTTCGGTGGAATCTGCTCTCTCGCGTCTGCCAGAGACAAACATAGTGGATTTCAGTACAAAATGCATACGCGTGACATCTGCTCCATGTGTCTGCAACCCAGGCCAACACAGTGGCTCTGGGTGCAGACACAAGAGAGAGAGGATTCGAATGGAGGGGCTGTTTCCCGTTCTGTGTATAAAAACAGCACACCGTGGCAGTACCCCTAAGTGCTTAGTTTTAGGAGAAGCTGGAAACATTTACAGAAGTGTGGCAAATGCTTGCTTATTTGCTTCTCAGTCATTTAGGAACCCAAAGGACCACAGTTCACCACAGTGTAAAAAACTTACATTGGTGTATATACAGTATATCTATCCATGCAGTTCAGTTAAGACCAGAGGCACAGATAGCAACCAAGTCATCTGCACCTAGGTATTAAGGGTACAGCCACAATGGGCTGTTTCTCTATATAGAAAGCTAGACTAAATGTAAAGTCTTAACTCTGTTGTGAGAGTTTTTCTATAGAAGTATGAAGTTCACTTTTAGCACATACACAAATATTTACCTTCGAAGAATATACACATTGCCATTCCGACAGGCAACTGTAATGCGATACTCAATATCATATTGTCCGGTTACATCAAGAAGTGTTGGCACACTGGAAAGGCTGACCTGTACAGCACAAGAATATTAATGAATCCCAGTCTTTGTAACTGCTATATTCTTGTTATAAGTATCTCTACTATAAACGACATCTGAAATATTGAGAACTGCTCATCTCAGACACGAAAAGCTGCTTCCCAAGCATCGAGCCACCATAACAAGGACAGCAACTTACTGCTGTGCTTATTTACTTATGAACTACATTCAGATGTAAAAAGTGTTGGTAAGCCACACAAGCATGAAAACAGTTAATTGGGGAAGCAAAATAAGGACAGAAATTCAAAAATGGGCACCAACTTTGAGGCCACTGGGAGCAACATCAAAGGGGCACACAGGATAGTTTTAGGTGATTTAAAAAGCTCATTTTAATAGCCTAAAAATGTGTCATCAAACGATCAAAACAGCCTGGCATACAGATACTTTTTCAGTCCACTATCATCTGACAAATGCTGGTATGAGGATTATGTAAGGCAACTGCAATGTAAGTGTATGGTTCCAGGCATTTTATTAGCAAGTGTTTGGGTGCCTTAAAAATGCTGCTTAAACTGTCCCCTTACCCTCATGATAATGTAAAAAGAGAGAAGTGTCTTAAGGCACATACCCGTGTCAAAATAGTAAATGCCTCTGGATCCAGAATGAACAGCTCTCCACTTTCTGTACCAATCACTAGGCAGCACACAGCATCCTCATCTGCCATATTCTTCTTCAGAGTGCCCATACAGGTGATCACAGTCTAAAAAGTACATTAAAGAAACTATCTTTACATTTGTACCCACATGTGTGAAATATCACAATCTCTATCCATTCTCCCATTTAAGATGTACAGTAGAATATCAAAAGTAGCCTTTGTCCATGCCATCCACTGTGTAGAACTGTGTAAAGCTTCCCATACATGGTAAGATTCACTTGTTTGGCAAAAACCTTGGGGATACTATTGGGTCATAGAGACCCAACAGAGGGATTGTAAAGCCTTCCTAATCAACATCTGCCAGGTATTGATTAGAAAAGACCTCCGGAGGGCCCAATACAAGGCTGCTAACCGAGTCTGGAAAGCATGAATCAGCCAGTGTATGGCCAGCTTAAGTATAAACCTATCAGTCTGTAATCTCTTTCTTTCTTGCTGTCTATTTTTCTACCTCTCTTTTCTATCTATATATAAATCACTAATCACCTCTCCCTCTCTCTATATACACACACACACACACATGTAAATACGTGTATGCATGCAAAAGAGGAAGAGGTACATTTCACTTTCTGTCACTTTTACACTACCTGACGCTTTAGAGGTTGTTGTTTATAAGTGTTCACAAATGCCTCCATCTCCTGCAGTTCCAACATCAAGAATCTGGAAAAGTGCAATATAAAGATTACAGGTAAAATGCAGAACTTAATATAATTGATGAACAATGAATGAGGCCAGGCTTTAATAAGAACACATCAAAACAGAAATAATATTTTCTTGTTCTGGATACTTACCGCAATGATCGAACAGATAGAGGAATCTCTGCCTTGTCTCTATAAGTTAGAAACAAATAATAGATACATAATTTATTCACTTCTTAAACAATACAGGACAATTATTACAACTTAAGTACCAGTTAAAATTATGAAGTCACGGCACAAAGCAGCACAGCCCCATTTTGTCCAAGTGGTGGTCCATTTAGCTGACATTATAGATATTTGTGAGCCAAGATGTCATGCAGCAGTCTAGGGAGGCCACTGGCAGGCAGGGAGCAAAGCAAATACCAGGAAGGGCCAACTGCTCAACTGCACTGGCTTGCAGTTAACTGCCTGGGTGCCAGTAACTCAAAGTCTTATTAAAGAATTATTATTGCACAGAAACCCAGAACAAATCAGAATATTAGCTATAAAAGTCAGGTTTGAGAAAAACTGGCCATACATTGAATGATCCACACATTTGGCAAAGTTGCTAAATAAGCAGATCTTCCCCCAATGTAGAACTGGTCCAGTTGGATCACAACACCTTAAATAAAGACCACTGGGTGGCGGACTTTATCACCGAGGCTATATTTTTAAACCAGTACGATAGATATCTCGCCAATTTTTATCCAGATATCAGTTGGTTAGGCCTGTCAAAAGGTCTCATAATCTGCTAACTCAGACTGAAGGAGCCGAATCAGCAGCTAACATCTACCCATGTATGGCAACCTTATTTAGAGGTTCTCAGGTCATGGAGGCATACATTCTGGGTTATGAGGTTCATGAAAATCTACTGTAAGAAAAAAAAATCTTTGAACTGTGAAGGACTATAAAAAGAACTACAAAAGTATAACAACTATGTGTGGGAATATTACTATTACTTCTCTGTTAAACATGAGTTTTGGTTTGTTAGAGACAAAATGTAAGTACAAGAACAGGTCAGTACCTGATGCTCTCCAACATCTCTTTTAAAGTCACTGGGTCTATTTTGTCCTGTATGAGGTAAAAAAGAAAGTCAAACAATCATGTCTATATTCTTCCTTTACACATTTTTTGTCTAATTCCCATATTTTTTACTGTCACTAATTTCCTGCACTGTTTTATCTCCATATTTCATTTAATCATATTCTGCAGTCCTTTTTCTGTTGTGCCTCTTCTTTCAGCTTTTCCCTACTGTTTGAACTCTCCACTGCCTTTTCACAACTTTATTACCACTTGCTCCACCTAAAAGATTCCATACCATGGGGTTCACTCCTCTTGGGCAACAGATGGAGATGCCCAGCCCAAAGGGGTGTTAGGGTGTGTGACGGGTGCCCCTGTGCCAGTAGCCAGTGACTGAACGGTTATTTTCTCGCTAGCTCATGTGACCGGGTGTGCTTATAGGTATATGCATATGCAAAGTTACTATGCAAGATAATAACTACAGCAGGGTGGCAACTAGAGTTTATTTTTGCTTTATGAAATCTGAAAAACTCTCATTCATACTTCAGTATTTTTATATTACAGTGTATTAATATTCACTACTACTGTTGCTGCTATCTACTCTTTGCTAAATTGTCTCAGCTTCTCACCTCTTTCGCTTGATCCCACACTTCCTTCTCAAGAGCATTGACTTCCATGGCTGGAAGAGTGAATTTAAAGTAAGGCCTCAGATTCTTGTATACATAGATGAATGGTCCAGAGGCTACAGCAATGGCTGGGGTGCGTGGCTCGTTTTGGTCCATTAGGAAGGCAGCCACACCAGTGGGCAAGTCAAGCAGAGCATTTTCAGACATTCGTGCTGTCCCTTTATACACCTTTAGCTTCATGTTATATGGACCATGTCCCATGTCACCCACAACCATCTGTCATGAAAAGAACAGACAGAAGCAGCACATTATCACTTACGCACACAAAAAATGATGACAAATGTCAAACTACATGACAAACTGCAACTTGGATTAAAACTTACTTTAAAGTCTCCATCTCCATGCAAGTCTGCAAGAGCTGTAAGAAAAAAAAAAGTGCACTGAGCCCTATAGAAATATTTTACTAGGCAATTTCCTCATTTTAAAAGATATATACAATAATTTAGCCCTTCCGTCTTAAAGTTATTCAATAAAGTAATGTTAATTTAGTATTTAAAAATACGACACAAGGAACACAACTAAAAGTCCCTAGGGTTGAGTTATAATTGGGCCCCTTGCCATGTTTTATATATTCATTTCAGGATGGAATCTGAGCATCTAAGGCCAGGGCCGGAATGAGAAATTTACATGTGCCCCTTCCCCGTCACAAACAGAATCAACAAAGAACACAGCCCTAACAGCCAAATGCTACTGTATTATTATTGTTACATGTTACTTTTATAGGGCACACACTGGTCTCTATGGACCTGCAGCAATTTAAAAAAAGTTTAGGACAGGTCATATAAAGTGCAGGAAACATGTCATTTTGAGCCTGTTTTTTTGCACTTTGCACCATGCCCTGCACTAGTTCCAAAGTATGTTTCTTAGTCCAACAAATACTTACCAATGCAGGAGGAAAGGGTATTAAGTCCAGCAACAGGGTCATAGTGAGCATCCAACCACTTTGAGCGAGATTCACTATAAACAAATGAGATATCAAAAATGTAACATCACTGATTTTCTAGAAGACTTTCGATATTATACCATGTTAAGATAGCCCTTATGCAGATGTCATTCTCTCTTATACACAACACCATAACAACATGCACCTAACTATAAAGCACTTCTGGGACACCCCCACAAACAGCTTTCAGGAATAGAATATAAATAAAAGGGCAGAAGCCACGCATTCCGCTCACACACAGCTTATTATGACTAGGTAAAAAAAAATGTATGAATACAGAGGTCACGCAGATGCAGTTCCACCCACTAACCCACCTCTATAATTATTTAAGCTATAAACATAAATAATACAGACTTAACCCACCTCTAGAATTATTTAAGATGTAAACATAAATAAAAATAAAGGCTGGGTAGAGAGGGGGCTTGCTCCTACAGACAAACATATTATAACTGGAGCAAAAATAGGAATATAAAAACAAAGGTACGTGGTAAAGCAGATCCTCCCCCACACTTACAGCTGTGTACTTGCTATACTGTAAAGTGACTGTTCTCAAACTCTTTTCTTGCAATGAGCCAGTTGTTCAATACACAACACGTTTGTGGAACAAATTATATTAAAGTAATGACAACTTATGACAAAGTCCATGGGGCACATTGGGGGCCATAAAAAAAACTACTATAAAGTACTAAGGGAATGTTGATCTTCCTTAAACCTTTCTATATGGCATATGTTAATTTATTATCATAACCAATAAACATGTTGCAGATAATACAGTATTAACCATTTAATAGAAAGTAATCGCACTTAGCAATCTCAGGGCTAGGAGGTAAGAATATACGGCACTGGGTGAAGTTGACCAGTTATTTTGCGGCAGGGGATCAAAATAGTACTTAAAGTTTGGTTCAGTTTTAATGATCAACATCATAAAAGGTATAGTATTAAGTATACATTTTCTGTCAATTATTTCTCCATTCATATGGGTATACAACCACAGATCAGCTGCTTAAAACCGAACCCCAGAGCAAATTTCTGTAAACACACTCCTAGGCACAGAGTAATAGGTAACGGATGCATATGGCATACCCAGTGGCATAACTAGGAGTTACTGGGCTCAATGGCAAAACTATACCTTGAAAATGCTATACCTACTGGGCCACCCACCAATCACAGGGTCTGTTTCCTCTACATCTTAGGTCATCGCCCCACAAATACTTGTGCACTGTACTCAGGGCTCAATCCTAACAAAAGATTGACATGCACCCTCTATAAAACTTTTTGTCTATTCTCTTCCTCTTCTAACAGTATACAGCCCACTTTCTGTGTATAGCCCTCCTCCATTGGTTCTCAGTGCCCATAGTTTGACTGGGACCTAAGGGCCCACCAGAAAACCTTAGAGCAGCGGTTCTCTACTTGTGGGTCGGGACCCCTTTTGGACCCTTTCACAGGGGTCGCCAAAGACCATCGGAAAACACATATTTCCAATGGCGTTAGGAATAATTTTATGGTTGGGGGGTCACCTAAACATGAGGAACTGTATTAAAGGGTTGCGGCATTAGGAAAGTTGAGAACCACTGTCCTAGACCATAGACCCACTCTCCAAATAATTTTTCCTCCTTTTCTCGCTCAACCTCTTTATTCTCCTAGTCTATTTTATTCACATGCTAGGATCTATTTCTCCTCTTTGTTCCCATTCAGAAATAGAGAAATGACCATGAAGCAGGCCAAATGGTCGGGAGCAGGAGGGACCACTGACACCTGGGTCCAGTGGGATTTGTACTGGTATCCTGGTGGGCCAGTACAACAGTGTCAGTGCCCCCTCTATAGCTGGCCACACGTTTCGATAACGTCATATGAAACAAAGTATGTTTTTCTGGTAGATGTATGGTGGGATCATCCCAATAAATATTTATGTACTATGTACTATTATGTACTATGGATATTTGTCAGGTTTTAGATCAGCCCTGTTTGAAAATTCAACATGTCAGTGCACCATATCTGCCAGTTTATGGTTTAGGAAGATTAGATTAGGAAGTGAAGAGGAGATGCAATAGAGAGGTGGCGCGACCCTGAATGGCCCCTTGTACTGTATGCATTGATTTGGCCCAAGGGCCAATATTTGATACTGTGTGGGGTGTGTGTATGGCAGCTTTAACCATAGCGCTATGTCTACTGAGATGGGATGAGGGAGGGCTCAGTATCAAGACAGCAGTATTCTGAGACCTGATGGAGAATTGAAGGAGGGGACAGAAAGGATTTAGGATTATATATACTGGGTATATTGCAGACAAAATATCCCTGCTGAATGTACTGAATACACTAGAATAAAATAATTTTTTTTTTTTTAAATGTTGTTGGCCCTTTAAGAAAATAGAGTTTGGAAGATGTAGATTAAAGACTGATTACAGAATGTAAAGTAGCGCTGTGCCAAAGTGACTAAAGGTTATTTACGTTTAACTCTTTAGGTTATCATCTACTTATTCTTACATAAGCCACAGGTAACCGGGCTACACTAGGCTCCTACACAATGACAAGCAATAAGGCACTGACAAGGCCACACCAATATCTCTGCTTGCTGCGCTGTCACAGCGCCTCGGACACATTCCTTACCCCTCCCGGCTGCTGCTGTCAGATGATGAAGACATGACGAGCTCCGGTATTCGTATTGGCCGATTCCGCTTTTAATAAATCTCCTCGCTTTCCCCCTCACTCCCCCTTGCCTAAGCCCATCCCAACGCGGTTTCTGATACTTTGGTATTTAGCTCTCGCAAGATGTCTCACATGTACAATGCTAGATACCTAGCAAAATGCCCCTCAGGTATTAGTTCTATTAGAACCAGTTTGTTATAGGCCGCTGCTTCGTTACCATAGTAACGGCTGTACTGCCGCCATGCCTTCCTCTGCCCACATTTAATTGGATTATCAGAGGCGCACATAGGGGCGGGGCAAAGTGGCGTCCTTTTTTTTGTTTTTTTAAACAGCTTTATTAAAAAGGGGAACGAACATATTTATAACAGAGTTATATCCCAACAGTGACGTAACTTTAAGCATCGTTTGCACTAAATTAATTTTGTAAAACAGCCCGACTTCTTGTTAATTCATAAAGCATGCGCATTTCCCAAGTATTTATATAGTTACAGGAGTATCAGGAAATAGCTACCTTTGCCAGAAGCCTACAATAACTATTTCAGAAGGCGATTATAGAGGTGGTTCACCTTTAGGCTAACTGAGAATGTTGTAGAATGGGCAATCCTAAGCAACTTTTCAATTGGTCTTCAATATTTTATATATAGTTTTTTGAATGATGTCCCTTCTTCTATTTCCAACTTTCAAATTTGGCTCTCTGACCTCAGATGCCAAAAAAAAGTTTTATTGTACCCGCAACCTTACACTGCTGGCAGTTCTCTTCCGGCTTTTCTATTATTAGGCACATGCCCGGAAAGCCTCACCCCTTTTGTGATGTCATTGTGGGGCAAGTCAGGCGCTGGTCTATAAGTGGAGGGAGGGAGCCAGGTCGGGTGGGGGTTGAGATTTACCCGCACTTCACTACTGTCCGAACTAAAATTGCCTGCCTGGTTTTTCTAATTTGGAGACAAGGGCAGAACTTCCCTATATCTAAGGCAGTGATCTGCATCATAACCTCCCATGATGTCACAGCTGTGCCCCTGTGACATCATGGTCCACTCCACTGCCTGTCTTTTGCACCCTAATGAAATGTCCTATAATCCCTTCTGTTAAAGGGTTCTGCAATAAGTCCAGAGTGGCAGTGGTGGGTGACATAGCCCAACAGGACTTGGGCCTGCTGGGATTTTTACCCAGCAGTATCCCAGTGGGCCAATTCAACCCTTCTTATAAGTTCTAGCCCAAATTAACTACAGATGTTTGGATGAGGCAAGTAAAGGAAACACTACAAATGAAAATTTTTTAATACATTTACATGTCTAAACCCCTCTGTGACATAAGAATTAAGCCAGGGCTACAGGCAAAGTAAAATTGTGTTACAATTAATAATGATGGTAATTATTTGAAAACAGTATCCCTTTAATGTAAACACACAAACAATGCTGTAAAATGATTGGTGTACTTACCACTAAAATCCTGTTTAAAGTAAATACATAGAAGAGCTGCATTTACGTTTGGTTTCACCCAAGATGCTGGACCTCAACCGATAAGCACAATGCCCATCAGTCTGCAAATCATGAAAGAGAGATTTTACCCCCTTTTGGATTCAACCACCGACGTTTCAGCTCCAACAGGAACTTTCATCAGGGACAGCAGTGTCTGTCCCTGATGAAAGTTCCTATTGGAGCTGAAACGTCGGACTAATAAAGAACCTCACTTTTCTACAAACCATTTGATGCTTTTGGTGTGAAATATCCTGAGGGTGCCGGTCTATCTCGTTTCTCTCTCTCTCTCTCTCTCTCTATATATATATATATTTATTTATATAATCAGGCACATGTTTCTAAAGTGGTCATATTGTGTAAAACAATATGCATTATAAACCTTTAAATAAAGAAGAAATATGCTAAGAAATGGTGTGTTTCGGACTGATTTAATGAAAATTTCCCCCAAACCCTACTCAGCACACTGCACTGTAGGAAAGGAACCAGTCAGCAACAAGGCAAACCTGACAGGGAACTACAGCCTATCTCCCACTTAATGTGCTCCTGGCACGTACCATTAGGATATGCCCATCCCTCTTTTGAAATATGGCCAGGGACTATAGCAGATCTATGGGGAGTTGCAATATTGAGGTGAATGCTAATGATTATCATTTTTAGCCCAGAGTGAAAGGGGACACATATATTATTCATTATTCAGTCATGCTATATGTTTCCTTCAAGACTCTTCTTAACCTCAGGAATGATTGGACAATGGGCTAAATGTGCCATGGGAAATTCCTAACCCATTGATATTTTGTTGGTAGCTTTCCTCCACAGACCTCCCACCCAGAACTAAGCTCTCATATAAGCTCATTGGGTTATGGGGCATGAGCTTCCAGCTTAGTCAGGGCTTCTTGGATGAGTTAGGTGTCCTGCAGAGCAGCAGTACTATTAAGGGGCTAGTATATTCTTGTAATAATAAAGCTGTTTAGTTTTAGTTTCCACATAGTGTCTGACATTTTTGATAATGCATGCAGTTGGTTTGCATTTTTTACATCATATTCTTCACTCAGGATTGCACTTTACTGAACATGACACTCTTCAATATGGATACTGGAGTACCAAAAAGAATAAGAACCAGCAGAAACTAGAAACTAAAATAGGAGTTACTGATATTTCTGCAAAACCCAGCAGAAAGCACCCAGTTTGTTAAGGCTGGCATTAAATAACCCAACTGATGATGCATTGTTGGATATTCTACATTGTTTTGTTGAATAACGTTATAAATTCATGACAGCAAATAAATCCTAATTGCTTGTAAAGCATCCTCATTCTCAGGGATAAAAGTGCCAGCAGGTATATTTGGGATAATACAATGTACTGAAACTTCCATCACTAAGGGCCAGATTTATCAAAATGTGAGTTTAGAGCTTAATACATAAAAACTCACCAAAGTTCCAATTATTCCTATGGGATTTTTAGAAGTTTATTTATTAATTGGTAAGTTCTAACTTTCACCCATTGGTAAATACACAACACATCTCACATAAGTAGTTGAGAAGAGTTCTACTAAAGCAGGAGTATCTTAGCAAAAGATGATATCTAATAGGAATGGTGCCTGGGCATCCCAGGATGTACACTTGCAGTTTCACCTTTGTGTGGGACCTGTGCAAGTTCTGCAAACCAGTCTCTTCTTCTGTATTTTCTTAAAATTGCATATACAACAAACAAAATCTTATAAAATGGTTTCATTAATATTACATCCAATTTTATTCCACAATATTTTATCTCAAAGTTCCACTTGGGTTGGCAATGTGATGTTTCCTACTCACCCAGATCTTTCTAACGCAATATAAAGTTAAGTTTTCCATTATGAAAACAGAAATTTACTTTTTAGGCCCCTGAGATTTGTGTTTGTAACTTCTCAATTGCAGAATCTTAGCCCACCCTGTTGCAAATCCACAGTGAAACTGCATTAACCCATGAACCCTTCTGAACCTTAATGGCTCTATATTAGCTGTTGGACATATGCAGATTGTAGTTTCAACTTCTTCTGTGTCAAAGCCTGTACCATTCATTGCCATTGATTATCTACTGCCCTGTTGCTCCCAGAAATGGCTATCAGCACAGCTAAGCTCAAGCATCTCTCGTTCCAGTTCTTCCTCATCATCAGGGAACCTCTGCAAGACCGAAAGTATCAAGCCAGAAGGGCTGCTCTCATACTGCAGTGTATCAACACTGTCACCTGCAAATGAAAAGAACACTTTATTTTCTAAACAAAAATGGGCATACACGTTAAGATCTTCTCCTTTAGCACAGTTGCCAAAAGAGTGAATCTTCTCCCGATATGGCCACCTAAGGTAGGCGATATCGGGCTAATTTCATCATTTGGCCCTAGTGTCAAACAGCTGAATTAAAGCTGTGGGTATATGGGCCGCTGGACTGTGGACTGCATCAACAAGCCCATGTGATCCCCAAACTGTCAGAAAATCAAACCTACCTGATTAAGATCTGCCCAATAATAGTTTGGGTAGGCTGCCAGGGGGCTGATACACGAGCAGATATGCTGCTGAATCGGTCTGAAGGACCTGAATCAGAAGCTGAAATCTGACTGTGTATGGCCACTTTAAAGGAGAAGGAAAGGTAAAAACTAAGTAAGCTTTGTCAGAAAGGTAAATACAGCCACAAGCACTCACAGATAAGCTTCATTGAGTCTTCTATCAAAAAAGGACCATCAAAAGGATTTCTTGTCTTCTTTCGTGTAAACATGTTCTTCGGTATCAGACTTGCTCTCAGAACAATCCTTATTTCCCAGAGTTGGAGTCTGCGCAGCTCACTCCTCTCTCCCTTCTCCCCCCTGCCATAAGAATTCACTCCCCCTTCCATAAGAATGAGTGATCTGAGCTACCAACAGCTAGAACTACAGCACAGAAGCTACTGAGACCAACTTAAAATGCAGCTGCTATCTTAAGCAAACAGAGGGAGCTTCTAGGGCTATTTACTTAGGTATGGTAAAGCTTTCCGCAGAATAAATATAGAATTCTAGTTGGCACTAATGTGGCTAATCTATTGGCAGTAAAATGCCAAAATACCTTTCCTTCTCCTTTAACAAGGAACATTAGTAACACTGCATTTCAGTTGCAGTGTTTCATGGCTATCTTTTGTAGAAGTTAAAAGCTCTGTAAATTATACAGCTAATGGCACAGAGGGCTGGACTCAGCTGATGCACTTCCATCTGCTCCTTACTGTATCTGCACTGACAGACACAGTGATATTTGTGCTGAAATCTGCTCTGTTTGTCTGCACACAGGCACATGCCGTGCCTCTCATTGCAGACATGGAAAGGAGCAGCCGTGAGCACATAGGCTTTTCTCTGCATGCATAGAAAATGCAAGCAAAGAAGAGCTGAACCTTGACCTGTTTGCCATTAGCCTGAAAGAGAGCCTACATTATTGCCTCATTAAGTCAAACAATCAAAAATCAGCACCTGAGACTGTAAAACTTTTTCTACTTGCATTTTCTGTGTAACTAGGGGCACTACAGCCATGAGTGAAGGTTCTCATTCAACCAGGTCATGGTATATCTGTAGTAAATCAAATAAACTGGACTTGCTGTGTTTTTCTTTTCAGAATGACAAGTCCAGTTGGTCAGACTTATTACTACAGATACTCATACTACCAACAGCGTCACATTTCAAATCCGGGCGCCCCGAGGCTGCCCCCCCATATGCGCCACCCCTGCGCGCATGCGCGAACAAACCTCTTCCCCCCTCTCCCCGCAGCATGCATGCGCGGCCATTTAAACTCTGATACGGAGCAGTGGGGAGAAATCCCTATTGCTCTGTATGGGAGCAAAATTTCACAATTTCATTGACCTCACCACAAATCCGGGCCTGATTGCCAACATTTTGCGTTTGTAGATTTTAGTCCTAAAAGTACAGACCTGTGATTCGTGTGTTTATCTGAACAAAAGATTTGCGTTCCTCCTTCCTTGAAATGATAATATCACGGAGTGTGAGGAACTGGTATGGATCTGCATCTGTAACAGTAGAGTAACCATCGTACATCTCCCGGGCCCGCTCTACGTCAGCTGTGGATTTATAAACCTGGTAAAATAGAATAGGCAAGCTAAGAAATGTTTTTTAAAGTCTACATTTTTTAGGGCATGTGCAAAATAAATATCCCTTTGAATAGACAAATGAAAGGCACAGTTTTACTAAAGCGAACTGGTTGCTCTATGCAGTTTAGTGCTCAAAATACCTGCAGTCGAAGCAAAAAGCGCTGGATGGCTGGATGGCCCACACTCAGAATCTTTTCCCTGTCCAGTGTGACTTGTACATCAGGGCGCCCATCAGCTCCAACTTTTTGTGTGATGGTTACAAAATTTTCTCCTGCCTCCAAGAGGACACGAAGAATGACAAAGCGAGCCTGCATGTGAGCCTGTGTGATACAAAGAGATCGATCGGCTTTAGGAGAGCTGACTAATGCTACACTGTTTCAAAAGTTCCTGTAGTTAGCACCAGCAATGCAAAGAACAGCAAAGTAAAGACAGATAGTTGCTGCTTCAATTGCAATGAAATTAACAAAATGTGAAATGAAAATTGCAATTAAAACATCTTGGGAATTGATTATTACATATGATTTTATCATGCAGATTTTGGGTTGATGCCATGTTGTTCAGGTTAGTTGGATGATTCTTGTGAAAAGAGCTCTACAGATTCTCAATTGGAGTGACTGAGCTACTCTAAGGCAAATGTTACTTCGACCTTCTGTCTGGGATCATTGTCCTGCTGAATGTTTGCCCAAACTTGAAAAGAAGCCGGAGTTACATTTGCGATACTGATTTAAACTTTTGCTGAAAAGCAACATCTCTGTATCTGGCCATAGACCTTTTTCCACACTGCAGTGCTGTCTGTCTCATGTTTTGTTGCAAGTAGGCTTGTGTCTTTGTGGTTCTCACAACAATTACTTCTTTTGTGCCCCCCTTTAAATTACACCTATTTAAAGGAGAAGGAAAGGTAAAAACTAAGTAAGCTTTATCAGAAAGGTCTATGTAAATACAGCCATAAGCACAGAAAAGCTGCACTGAGTTCTCTATCAAAAGAAATACAGGATTTCTTGTCTTCTTTTGTGTACACGTGTTCTTCTGTGTCAGACTTCTTGCTCTCAGAAAAATCCTTCAGGGCAGGGCATGAGTCTGCTCAGTTTGCTCTTCTCTCCCACTCTGCTATCTTAAACAAACAGAGGGAGTTTCTAGGGCTATTTACTCAGGTATGCTAAAGATTTCTACATAATAAATATATTGTTCTAGGTGGCACTAATGTGGCTAATCTATTGGCAGTAAAATGCCAAAATGACTTTCCTTCTCCTTTAAGGCCAGTGTGTCCTTGATATGGTTGACCCATACCTTATGTGATGTATGATAGTAGAATTGTGGGGTTACTTTCCATCAGCAGAGCTGAATTGTTCTTAAAATATAGATAAGGATGGTGCAGAATACAGTGATAAGTACAGAGACAACTTGTTTGTCTAAAATAGGGTTAGGGCAGGCACACACAGAGTGGACACTTGTGGATAATCCGCTACTTGCACCCCTGCACAAGTAGCTCAGACTGCACTGCATTTTTGGCTTTTCATTCTTATTTATTACATTAACTGACAGAAACAAGTATATAGGACATTTTTACCACTAATTCTACCAAAGACTGTAATTGTATGTTTTATTTTGATGCCTTTAATTTTTTTTTTTTTTTGGTCTATTATCAGTGTTTATTTACCAATAAAAGTGTGATTATGCAATGTAAATAGTATGTAAAATATCCTAGTCCTGAATCTACCACAAAATGATTACTAATTTAAGAGATTTATATCTATATGCATTATTTGTTGCTTACTTGTTTTTCACCACTGACAATACTGTATGATTACTGATCACTTTATTTATGATGGACTGGTATTTCATTCATGTTGCCAGATTATTTTGTCACCCTGGTTGATTTCCAGGATGTTAAGGAGAGTTGGTGGGCAATTGCAGATTTTGTGGGCAGGCAGCTAAAACCTTACTGGGATCCGCAGTAGATCTTTCCCTTTGTGAAAACAAATCAGTGAGTTGCTACCCACATCCTACAGTGCTTCTGTGGGACTCTTATAAGAAACCCAGCACTGATTTGTAAGAGAGATACAAATCAGAAAGAATCTATGGGAAAAATTTTACAAGTGTAATTTTTAAAGGTAACATTTATTTTTAGCACAAATTTAAATGGGACACAAAATATTATTTAGCACTGTCTACATGATGAGGATGATTTAAAAATAAACTCATGTCCTCTTTTACAAGCTGAAGCTAAATAAAAATATATAGGAAAATAATATGATGCATGCATTACATTCATGCTATAAGTATTACAAAAAACATATACCTGTCGCCAACGGCCAGTCTCTGGTGTAAAATACTCCAGTCCCATCAGTCCAGCTCTCACCATATTTAGCCAGTTCACATATATAACATCTTGTGCCTCCTGAGCTTCATGTCCAAATATACTAGTTCAAAAATAATGGAGAGAAAAAGATGTCAGTGACTGTTAGGAGGAAAGTATGGCAATTATATTGTTAAAGAAAAGAAAATGTGTGGGTAGTGAGGGGAAAAGAGGAAGCATAAAAATGTATGCTCATAAATGTGCACAGATATCTCAACCATAATGTGTGAACCTACATACAGTAGATACCCTAGCCATGCTAAATTGCAGTTCCCAATAGCAACCAATCAGCAACTCATTTTGGACAATCTACTAAAAGCTGGAATATGATAGCAAAGACCTGATTGGTTGCTTCTGGCATCTGTGGTTGTGCAATTGAGTCTACAAAAAAATCTCTGCATGTACATTATGGATGGTTGCTCAGCCTGTCCTATCACTTAAGGTGAGTTAAAAAGTAAATGCCATTTACAACCTTAAATTAGACTGTTAATTCTGGTAACTAAACATGGTGTACCGAGACACATAAAAAAAAGTAAGGGATGTAAAAATCACACTCATTAACAAGGTGAGTTAAAAAGAAAATACCATTTACAACCTTAAAATTAGACTGTTAATTCTGGTAACTAAACACGGTGTACTGAGACACATAAAAAAAAGTAAGGGATGTAAAAATCACAGACAGATGTCAAGCTTTTCTTGTCCTGCTCTGTGTGTCTTTTGCATAAACATTTGAGTGGAGACATGAGGATTCCTGAACAAATTGTTGTAGAATTAGGGGTACAGAGAATAATTGTTTGTAGGAATCCATTTCAGTAGGTGTTCTGAAGCAAAGCAAATACCGTATATTCGGATCAGCTTATACTCGAGTATATACGGTAATAGCTCCATATAAGTTAAACGTTTAGTTGGGAGAACTAATGGAAGGAAAAAATTACTAGAAAAAAACACTATATGGCACCTGTTTTAAATGGAAAAAAATACATCTATGGTACAACTATACTGAATTCAAAATTTTGCTAACAGTTCCTGAAACCTATAGGGTACATTTCTGACTCTCAGTACAACTTCCTTTATTTATACAAAGCAACATCTTACCGTAGAACTTCCTCGTTGATGCAAAGGTACAAGCCAACACATTCTGCTCGGCATTCTTCATAGGTGGAGGCAATGGTTGAGAATTTACTGTCCCATGTTTCACCAGTTTTATACCAACCCTTGACCTGGGAAGAAAAAAAGTAAAGCAGAGAGATAAGTGAAAAGGAATAGGGACTGAACAGAAGAGGAAGTTTTAAATGCAATAGAAACTAGAGGGTAGAGAGGAAAGAGATGATAGAAAGAAGTGAAGGAAAAGGAAGCTACATTCATATAGTCATCAGGAGATAGGTACAGAAAGAAAGAATAAACAAGGTGGAAAGTCTAGGTGTTTTTAACAACACTGCAGAATCTTTGTCACCCACCAGCTCTCCAGTCTCTGGATTGATGACAGTTTCTTTGTCAAAGTTCAATGCCCCCTTCTCATCCTGAAAAAGAAAAGATGGCACAGCTATGTGTGTCAATCCAGCAAAAAAGCAATTGTTATTCTTGTTACTCTGACTATTATTTGACTATGTAACACTGTGCAGCCTTTACACTGAATACATTGGAATATGATGCTAATTTTAGGTTTTTAGATCAGTTGTCCTAAAACCTTTGTTTGATCCTTAGCTAATAGTGTTACTGCATGTCTTCTTCTCAGTCGTTGTAATCACTGCAGAGAAAGGGCTAACTGCACCAATGTCTAACTGACACTGCATCCATGTGCCAATGAGGTGGCTATATGCAAAAGCTAGTTAAGGTGGCTGTCTGCATATACATTATATAATTAGTTTGTTGTTTAACTCTGATAGATATTTTAACACACGTTAAAGCTGCCTTTACAAGTGCTGACATCTGCAGTGAATGTTGTCTACTGACATACAGCTGCTTCTGTGCTCCACCAAGCAACAATACATTTGCTACTTTAAAAAACATGGACATGTCTGTGTCCTACTTTTGGCTACATGAGAAAAAGCTGCTGTAGTTGTTTGCTCATGCAGAATGATTGTTTTGCATTTTTGTTTCTAATTATGTATAGGGGACCATTACGAATTCAGAGTACGATTTTCGAAAATTTGCAATAAATAAGAAAATTTCTGATGTGCGTTAATTTTGCGAAAAGTTGCGTCGTGCTTGTACGAAAATATCATGGTACAATCCGAAAGTTACTAAATTTTTGTGTCCAAACGATCGTAAAAAACTTTCTGACTTTGAACCTCCAGTGTATGATTTTGGAAACCTCCCATACGACTCAATGGCACTATGCAGCTCCAACCTGGCCCAAGGAAAGTCACGATACCGAAGCTTGAATGAATTCTGAAACTTTCGTACTGGTTGCGAGAAATATGATTTTGTCGCACAAATTGTCGCAAAGTACGAAAAAGTCGCGCAAATTAACTAAAAAGTAGTGGAAAATACGCACAGTTCTAAAAGTCAGTAAGAATACAATTTTTTTCTATTTGTAACCAATCATACATTGATAAATGGGCCCCATAGTGTATTCTTTCTTTAATGTAAATTATGCAACAACAAAAAATATGTGGGTGATTAATGTCAGTTTCTGTGGCAAAAGCTATGATTTGTTGCCTGCCCAGTAAGAAGCTGCATGGATTGAATTCAGAGAATCAGACCTGCACAAACAGTTTGCCGCTGCCGTGGCCGAGTAGTTCATGAAGTCCAACCTGTACTTCAAAAGAGGGGCCCCGAAACTTTAGGAACAAATCCTGCAGGGAAAAGAGTAAACTGTTCCATCATTACTCAGGATCAATATGGACATAAATAAATACTTTATACTTTGTATTGCATGCAAGAGTGCACCCATGACCAAAGGATGATATAGAGATGACAAAAATATTATTCATATATATTATATTTATATGTATGTTTTTTAAAGTTGCCATCTCACCCATGCAAACCCAGACACAAAAAATATCATTCCATGGAGGAAGGAAACAACAATATATTTAGATGAATGCTGCAACTACTGATGAGCGTACTTTTTCCTTACTGATGCAGTAATTTATTCTTCCTAGCAAAGGCTATTCTTATATGAAACAATTAGCTTGCTATATATAGGTTTGATGTGGCAAACTAGAAGGAGAAGGAAAGTCAAAATTACTTGGAGGTGCCAAAAGCTAGGCACTCCCCAGTAATTATATTCACTTACCTGATACCCCAGGCTGCTCATGTTAGCAGAAAACTGTCCCAACCTGGGGTACTTCATAGCGAGCACCACAAAGCGGTCCTGTGCTTTCTCTTCTTCTTTCCTCAAAATACTGGGGATGACACTTGCGCAGTAGAGTGAAAAGGTTGGCTTTTTTGTTAAAGCTCTGCTATTCAGTCTACTGCACATACACATGGGAGGGAAGAAGAAGTAGGAAGAGGATTGCTCCTTTGTGCTCACTGGAAGAACCCAGCTGATAGGAGCACCAGCCCAATGTATCAAGTAAGTAAATTCTGTCATTGGGGGGTGTCTAACTTTTGACAATGACAATAAAGTCTGACTTGAACTTGATTTGTGAATAATTATCTTTCTTTTTTTTTTTTTTTACAGTGATATTAATGGAAGCTAAATGGAGTGACTAATACAAAAAACTTCCATGATCTCAAAACTACCATAAAGTATTCTGATAAACTGCTGTTAAATTGCAATCATTATCTTAAGTTCATAACTGTTCACACTAATATGATTATTGTGCCAATTTTATGCCAATCTCCAAAACAAACATTTTTTTACATGAAAATATTTTACTAATACTTTATTAAAGGAGCATTTTAAATATTCATCATTTTACTGACATAGGAAATCAATTTATAGACACTTAGAATTACAGTAGAATTAATTACTTAGTATTAACTACTGGCATATATCCATTTGCTGATTATTACATACCTTATCTTCTTCACGCAAAAATGTCAGCTTCTCCCTTTCAGTGGCAGATCCAACAGAAAGAACATTTCCTAGTGACACATTCTTAAATCCAACTGTTTGCCTAATGTCATCATCTAAAACAGCAAGAGGAGAATGCAAACAGAAAAGTACTATTAAAGTAGCAGTGGTCTTTCAACATTAGTAGGGTAAAAAACAGGATGCAGGCTTGAATTACTGAATGGTGGATTTCTAGAGATGCAAGTACTTTTTAGTATAGCACACTCAATTTTACATTCACACTTTCTTTTGTAAATGAGACCTCAGATGTCTCTTTCAGGGAAAGCACAAATTTTTACCACACACACTCAAACTTTTTATTATCACTAATACAAAAAAGATCTAAATGATTTATTTAATGCACAGTTGTCTCACAGTTTGGGATGTTGATTCCAGCAGGGATACCACTTCCACTGAATGTCACTACATCTAAAGATGTGAAGTCTGGTCTAAGGAAGGCATCCTTCTCATAGGAAGCAGGCCACGGGAGAGAGGAAACAAGTTGCTCAGCAACAGAGACCAGCTGAGCAAATTTAGCGCTCACTGACTTATTGACCACAGCCACAAAGCCTAGTGGGACAGTAAAAGAAGAGGAACAAAGATCAGAAAAAGCAAAGTTATCAGTTTATCTTGTTCTGTTCAAGTCTTAATTCCTCTTATAAGTTTCCCAACCTGCATGACCATAGCTATTGTTTCTCTAATCTGCATTATGCAGATTCTTCCATACCATCAAATGGCATCTTTTACCTGAACCCTTAGTCAGGGTCTCTCTTCCCACAACACCTGAGTCAGTGTCACTGACCAAGTCAAGTCTTATAGATGTCATAGATATCTTACCTTCAAACTCCCCGCGAGATCCAAATGGGTCTCTATAACTTTCAATGAACCCGATGTAACTGCAAGGATATGAATCTTGTTACAATATGTTGCACAACATTATTTTTTTCCCCACATAGCCACATCTCTTTTTGCTCTGTTGGTCAAAGCACAAGCTCTTTTCCTCCAGAAGCCTGTTCTACTATCAAACTACAACTAAGACTTGCAATCATATTGCTTGTTATAAAAGAGTTAAATATTTTGGTTGTTCAGCAAATTATTTGTGGTCACTAGGGCTCATTATTAAAGCCCCTGGGAGTGAGTGCAAGAGCACTAAGGAGCACAAGAATGCTCTATGTGCCTACCTCCACCCCGTCTTCCTTTTGAATCTAGAACAGCCTAATGCAGGCTACGCTAGATTAAAATTTCAGTCCGTGGGTGTCTGCACTCTGAAATGGAGTGCAGAGGACTGAAGCTTTTGGGCACAGTGCAAAAAGAAAATGGCAAACTGCATGCTTTTTGTGCACTTTGAACACTACTTAGGATATTGTGAATGTCCCCATATTGTGTAACTTGTAGCACCTCTTTTCACCTGTAGCAAATCCTGCCAGACAGCAACAGAACAATACCTACTGATGAAACAATCATATTTAAAATAACAGAACCCACATTTTCAGCACCCATTCTCTTTTTAATTTTTCTTTGTGCTAATAAGGCAACAGTCACAGAGAAGTCTACCATTATTCTTACCTTTCTACTATCGGCCCTTTGTCTTGCACCCAATATTTAGACCCCTCTTTATGTGCTTTGATTGATCCTTCCTGGAAGCTTCGCACATATTCGTCTAGCATTTGCCTCTGGTTGTCATTGGCTGCATAAGCCTAAGTGGGAAATGATTGCAGAAAATTAAGTAAACAGGCCTATGTGTAGACAGAACAGAAAAAGCTTTAGTATAATGCAGATAGTGGCATTCTAAAACAATTTGCAGTAGTTCTTTGTATTCTTTATGATTAGGAATTATCAACATTTTGTAATGCAGATGCCCAGTTTGGGTATAATGCATGCACCAGGCCCCAAATTTTGACTAAAAAGCAGGGCTGTGGGAAAATGGAGATGGTCATCCTGCAGAAAACTACCTCTGTAACTTGTAAAGAGATAAAGGTTAATACATTAGACTGAAACTAACTTATTTTGTTTATTTTTTGTTTTGTCATATTTATGTTTTGTGACAGACATATTTGAGGAAATCACCTTGGCATTTTCCAGGTTCTCTCTTACTCTGCGTAGCAAAGGTGAGTAATCACCCCGCGTGACACGGAACTGATGACCTTCAAACTCAACTGATCCCAAAATCTCAGACAAATCAGATGGTGGAGATGCACTCTCTGAGAAAAAAATGGGGCAAAAGGATGGACAAAGAGATAAATGTTAAGGCAAAAAGGCAAGGCAGACTAATACAATTTGGCACTCATGTGCAACTTTTTAGCCCACAGTACAGAATTGCCTTCTTTGGAGAAAACATTTTTGTGTTTTTGTCATTCTATTTACTGCAGTTTTACTTACCATTATTGTTTTCAATTACAATCTTACTTTACACCAAGTTTGTGAAAGCCTGAGGTCTCTATAAACATTTACACACAGATTTTGTAGCAATGCAACCCTAGGTTCCTCCCTCACATATTCACCCCTCTGTTTGCATCCACCCCCTTCTGCCCTGCATACAACCTGAGCACTGTCACACTGAAGACTGGGCAGGCGGGAAAACACCTGTCAAAATCTCCTGCCCGCTCAAAGCGCAGATGTGGCTCCTGGGTGGTATGTCTCCCCTAAAATCTTGCTGCCCTACAATAACTTGCTGCTTCAATAACCATCAAAGTAACTGATAAAGAACCAGGAATATGCTATCTTTCTTTACATTGTTACATGCAGTAATAGTGATGAACAGGTTGTTCTAAAACAAAAATCTGTTTCCTGCAGATTAGGTGGGTTTGGACAAGCAAAGTGAGACACATGTGCAGATTTGGGCAAGTGGTTGGCCACACTTCAACCAAAGTCCCTTCCTTTTGGTGGTGTAGTAGTGTTAACCCCTCCACTATGGTTGGTGGGGAGTTGGGCTCTGTATGGTCATAAAGCAGAAGAGCACTTCTAGTGGATGGGAAGTAGCAGGTTAGGATTGGGTTCAGGTTGAAAAATTTCAAACTTGCTCATCACTATACAGTAATAATATAATTATCAAAAGTAATATACAAAGAACACATTTTTTTTGAAATTTTATACACAGTAATATACCTGTCCCTCCCCTCCTCACCTTCTTTGTTTACAGAAGCCAAGCGCACTTCATAGAGGCTCTTTCCAGATTCATCCAGGGTCTTAAACAGCCGAGTGTTGTAAGCACTAAGACTCTGAACGGAGAGGTAAGTAAATACTTTTTTTTTTTAAATTTAGATAAACAAACTATAGGAAATCAGAGCATGTAAAAAAACAGTGCAAAAAAATTAAAAACCGCTTTTTAGCATTTACCTCCATAAAGCAGATCTGTGACACATCTCAGCAAATAACTGAACACTGTGTGCTCCTCTGTTTCTTGGAAATACTACACTACAAGAGGGTGCTTGGAGATTGATTTTTTATAAATATAATCCTCTCCCCCTAATTTCTTAAGAAAGGTCAAGAGTATTTTTCTTCAAATCTTTTCTTTACACTGGGGGCCTTATATACCCTCATCCCATGTTTACTGACATAAGTGGGACATGCCATAATGGCTGTTCTAATTATTACATATGAAATCTCAATGACAGACTAATGAAACATTGCCATTAAGTGACTAAATTGTAATGTCTTTTACAAAGCCGGAACTTAATGAACAGGTGCAGCATTACCGGTAAATACATCTCTAAAACATAGAGAATCGTGATCTACTTATCAAGAAAAGTCACACAAAACATTTACTAAATCTACTAAATCTGTAATAGGTCTTTTAGGCTTCTGGTAGGAGGCATAACAAATAACAGTGAGCCTTGGGTCTGTATGTTTCTGGTATGAAATTGTTTAAGTTGCACTGCTCCACAAAAAGCTACAAACTAAGAAATGGTAGTAACCTAAACTTAGAAATGGCTCAATTAATTTAACCTAAATGTCTCAAATGTCAGGAAATCAAGTAAATAAAACGTACCAAATACAAAAGAGAGATCTGGGTGTATAAACCCCGGATCTGTCTCACAGTTGATCTAGGTCAAATTCCCAACACCATCATATCAGCTCTCACAATGTGAAATCCTAAATGCAAAGAACTCACCGTTGTTCAGAAGTGGTTCAGGTGCTCAGAGCCCCGAACCTGTAGCTGGGGAAGGCGAAATCACGCATATGCAAAAGGGCTCCAAATGCACCGGACACAGCGGCTTGCTTAAAACTCGATTTTTATTACTCCATTTAAAAACAATACGAAAAATCGAGTTTTAAGCAAGCCGCTGTGTCCGGTGCATTTGGAGCCCTTTTGCATATGCACTGCTCCACAGGCAGAAAAAATACAGTGTAGTAGATAAATAGTAATAGCAGATACTTTAATGCTAGAATTTGCAGTGCATGTGCTACCAGGCTCCAGTTTTCAACTACTCATTACCTTTGAGTCCAGGAATCTCTGAGCTAGTTCGGCATCTTCCAAAGTGCAGTTTCCAGAGAAATAAGTAGTTATCCCCTGAAATAAAAAAAAACACAGTGATGGAAGTGGCACACATAGCGGATTGTCCACTTTCTACCTGTGTATGCACGGAACAGTGGAAAGGGGATCCGCTTTCATGCACTCATCCCTGTAGCTCAACCAACAGGCCCAATGTTGCCCAGAGTAGAGCCACACAGAGCAGATATTGGTGTAAAAAATGCATAAAATTCGATCCACCCTCTTCCACCTGTGTACAAAATGCAGGCAGAGCAAAGTGGTCAATCCATTATGTGCTCCTGTCTTTGACACCTATGTTATTTCTAGCTCATGCTAGAAAAGCTGGAAATTACCCTGGCATAAAATAAAGTGCACCTCGCTGTGACCCTGTGGGGGCACCCACAAGTCAGATGAATATCTCTTGGAAATTAGTCTGTGCAGGAGTATTTTTAAGTTGTTTGCCCTTCACCAGCTAGTAATCATGGGAATGCAAATACTCCATCTGACATTACCTTACAGGTAAGGATAGCAGTTCATTTACTACAGAGATACAGTGGAGGAAATAATTATTTGACCCCTCACTGATTTTGTAAGTTTGTCCAATGACAAAGAAATGAAAAGTCTCAGAACAGTATCATTTCAATGGTAGGTTTATTTTAACAGTGGCAGATAGCACATCAAGGAAAATCGAAAAAATAACTTTAAATAAAAGATAGCAACTGATTTGCATTTCATTGAGTGAAATAAGTTTTTGAACCCCTACCAACCATTAAGAGTTCTGGCTCCCACAGAGTGGTTAGACACTTCTACTCAATTAGTCAACCTCATTAAGGACACCTGTCTTAACTAGTCACCTGTATAAAAGACACCTGTCCACAGAATCAATCAATCAAGCAGACTCCAAACTCTCCAACATGGGAAAGACCAAAGAGCTGTCCAAGGATGTCAGAGACAAAATTGTAGACCTGCACAAGGCTGGAATGGGCTACAAAATCATTAGCAAGAAGCTGGGAGAGAAGGTGACAACTGTTGGTGCGATTGTTCGAAAATGGAAGGAGCACAAAATGACCATCAATCGACCTCGCTCTGGGGCTCCACGCAAGATCTCACCTCGTGGGGTGTCAATGATTCTGAGAAAGGTGAAAAAGCATCCTAGAACTACACGGGAGGAGTTAGTTAATGACCTCAAATTAGCAGGGACCACAGTCACCAATAAAACCATTGGAAACACATTACACCGCAATGGATTAAAATCCTGCAGGGCTCGTAAGGTCCCCCTGCTCAAGAAGGCACATGTGCAGGCCCGTCTGAAGTTTGCCAATGAACACCTGAATGATTCTGTGAGTGACTGGGAGAAGGTGCTGTGGTCTGATGAGACCAAAATAGAGCTCTTTGGCATTAACTCAACTCGCTGTGTTTGGAGGAAGAAAAATGCTGCCTATGACCCCCAAAACACCGTCCCCACCGTCAAGCATGGGGGTGGAAACATTTTGCTTTGGGGGTGTTTTTCTGCTAAGGGCACAGGACAACTTATTCGCATTAACGGGAAAATGGACGGAGCCATGTATCGTGAAATCCTGAACGACAACCTCCTTCCCTCTGCCAGGAAACTGAAAATGGGTCGTGGATGGGTGTTCCAGCACGACAATGACCCAAAACATACAGCAAAGGCAACAAAGGAGTGGCTCAAGAAGAAGCATTAAGGTCATGGAGTGGCCTAGTCAGTCTCCGGACCTTAATCCAATAGAAAACCTATGGAGGGAGCTCAAGCTCAGAGTTGCACAGAGACAGCCTCGAAACCTTAGGGATTTAGAGATGATCTGCAAAGAGGAGTGGACCAACATTACTCCTAAAATGTGCGCAAACTTGGTCATCAATTACAAGAAACGTTTGACCTCTGTGCTTGCAAACAAGGGTTTTTCCACTAAGTATTAAGTCTTTTTTTGTTAGAGGGTTCAAAAACTTATTTCACTCAATGAAATGCAAATCAGTTGCTATCTTTTATTTAAAGTTATTTTTTCGATTTTCCTTTTGATGTGCTATCTGCCACTGTTAAAATAAACCTACCATTGAAATGATACTGTTCTGAGACTTTTCATTTCTTTGTCATTGGACAAACTTACAAAATCAGTGAGGGGTCAAATAATTATTTCCTCCACTGTATGTCTTGGAAGCCGGCTGGATGTTCATGTGTTAATGAACACAGAAGAAGCCAGTTGATTAACAGACCTGGTAAATTGACTGCATTGTTTCAAGAATCAGAACCAGAAAACAAAAAGGTGTAAACAAATATTTTTTGCAACTGCACTAAAAAATAAACGAAAAATTATGAATTGTTTTAAAGTTATGTATATTACATTTGTTTTTTTTGCAGAGGCCTGCTTCAAAGGAATAGTTCAGTGTTAAAATGAAACCAGGTCAAATGAATAGACTGTGCAAAATAAAATATATCAATATAGTTAGGCAAAGATAATAATAAACTATAAAGGCTGAAGTGAGCAGATGTCTAACATAACGGCCACTCTACTTTCTCCTTTACAGTTTTCTAAGCTGTTAGTAGTCAGTAGCTTAAGTCAGTGACTTAAGGTGGGGCCATATGGGACATAATTGTTCAGTTAGTTTGTATTAGAATCTGACCTGTATGCTCACAAACTAACTGAACAGTTATGTCGCCTGTGCCACCCCCCCCCCCCATAAAGTCACTGATTAACTAAGAGGTTAGCTGAAAGCAGGAAAAAGAGTTCTGGCTATTATGTTAGATATCTGCTCACTGCAGCCTTTATATATTACATTTTGGCCTAGCTAACTATATTACAAATATTTTTTATTTTGCGCAGTCTATTCATTTTACCCACTTTCATTTTTACACTAAACTATTCCTTTAATGGGGCAATTTTACCTTTAAAATACTTGTTTGTTCTATTGTGAATACTTTAGAGGGATGGCATTGAATGTAGTTGGACACTAATAGATGGGACGTTTACCTTTAAATCAACTGTTTGTATGATGCAGACATTGATATAATGAGGCAATTATTTTGCTTTTATTCAGCAATTCTCCAATTTGGAATTTCAGAAGCTATCTGGTTGCTATAGTCAAATTTATCCTAGCATCCACACAGTGGTTAGCACAAAAAATAGAAGATAAATAGGAGCAGACCTGAAAATAAGGGTAAGTATTAAAAAGTAACAATAACATTATAACTGTTGCCTCACAAAGCAGCTGGGATCAGTGACCCCTCTGAAAAAAAGGCATTAAAGGAACAGTAACACCAACAAATGAAAGTGTTTTAAAGTAATTAAAATATAATGTACAGTTGCCTTGCGCTGGTAAAACTGGTAAGTTTGCAACAGAAACGCTACTATAGTTTATATAAATGAGCTGCTATGTCAACACGGGGGCAGCCATTGAAGCTGGGAAAAAGGAGAAAAGGCACAGGCACATAGCAGATAACAGATAAGCTCTGTAGAATATAATGGGGTTTTATCTGTTATCTGCTAAGTAACCTGTGCCTTTTCTCCTGTAAATGGCTGCCCCCGTGGCTACACAGAAGCTTTGTTATATAAACTATAGTAGTCTTTCTAAGGAAAACACACCAGTTGTACCAGTACAGGGCAGCATTACATTATATAGTAATTACTTTTATACACTTTAATTTTTTGGTGTTACTGTCCCTTTAAATTCCAAAAATAAATTGAACCACACTGAGGAGATCTTCATAGCAGTGTGCATGCTCAACTGTCAAATTAGAAAGGTCTTCTGGTTTATCAGGGCAGGGTTACTGTACTACATTACAAACTAAGTAAAATCTTTATATACCACCCCTTATTTTACACTAGCAAATCACAGCTGAAAGTGACTTATTCTGGTACTTACATGGTCACCCAGTCCCAGTTGCCTTTCGGATGGCTCCAGGGAATACATGTGATCTGCAACCATTTTCCACAATGACTCCATTCCTTCAGGATCTTTGGCAAAAGCATTACTTGCACGTATGACCTTCTCTAATTTCTCCTGTTACAAAATATTCTCCAGTTAGTTTCCAAATCCCACAAATATGATATGAGAATAAGTGTGTTGGATAACTTACCCTGGGGATATTAGGCACAAATTTTGTGTCCCCAAATGATTTGTAGTTACCCATGTTGGCAAAAAATCCAGCAGCATAAACTAGAAGAGCCTGCAGGGCAAGATAAAGCAAATGATTGATAGGAAAGCAGTCGCCTTAGCATTTTTGCATCTATCTAGCAGTTAATACAAGACACGCTTTACTTTGTACTCATTTTCTTTTTCCCTCCCTCAAAGTCAACTCCATTCATAATCAGAAATTACTAGAAATCGTGATAAATTAAAAGTAAATTTCCAATACCTAAACAGTTTAAATAAGAAAAGAAAAAAACTAATAAATATAAATGCTACCACAGAGGCGTAGGGTATATATTTTATCAAGATAAAGATAAGGCAAAATGGCAACAATTTGTGTGCAGTGCATATGAAAGATGGAGAGGATTAGGAAATGCATGTCAGTCCTCCAGTGAATGTGATGGAGAGTAATGGGAAAGAGATGAGTGTATATGATGTAAAAGTGTATATGATGTAAAGAGGAGCAATGGGCTGGCAAGCTGGGAAGGGAACAATTGCATGGAGAAGACTGGAAAAGGGAACAGTGTGTATCATGGACAGGGCTGGGAAGAGGAAGAGAGTGTGAGTGATGGTCAGGACTGAAATCTTAAAGGAATAGTTCAGTATAAAAATGAAACTGGGTAATATATATATATATTAGTTTTCAAAAAATGTAACTGATAAAGTATGGAGTGGGCAGATGTCTAACATAACAGCCAGAACACTACTTCTTACTTAGCAGTCAGTAACCAATCTGTGATTTGAGGAGGGGCATAAGGGACACAACTGTTCAGTTAGTTTGCTATTAAATTTGTGTTAGCTTGCTCACAAACTAACTGAACAATTATGTCCCATGTGCCCCCTCTAAAGTCACTGACTAACTAAGAGGTTAGAGAGTTGAAAGCAGGAAGTTGTGTTCTGCCTATTATGTTAGGCATCTGCTTACTCCAGCCTTAATAGAGTACATTTTTGCCTAACCAACTATATTAGGAAAAATGTTCTATTTGACCCAGTTTCATTTTTACACTAAACTGTTCCTTTAAGTAGGGCATGTAATGGAGAGGATTATGAAAGAGAGCAATATATGTAATGGAGAGGGTTGCAAAAGAGAGCAACTTATGTAATGGAGAGGGTTGCAAAAGAGAGCAACTTATGTAATGGAGAGGGTTGCAAAAGAGAGCAATTTATGTAATGGAGAGGGCAGAGAATGGGAACATTGAGCATGTAATGTTGGAGAAGGTTTGGCAATGGAGCAGTGTGTATTTGTGGTTAATGGATGGAGTGGAAAATTAAATAATGTGTGTGCAACAGTATAAAATGGAGAGATGTTTCTGGTTATATAAAGATATTTATAGAGACCTGAGGCATTTTAGAAGCATTTTACCTGATATTCCTCCTCGTTTACATCATGGCTCAGAGCCACACCCCTCAGTTCACCAGGGTCTTGACTCCTAAAAAGTCTGTTCAACAGGATGTATATGGCTGGAGATTCAGGAGAGGTTTGGAATAGGACAATCAACCCTCCATAAAATGATGCACGTGACAGATAGTGGGTGTACAGCTTCTCTTCTGCTGATAACAACAGAAAGGCCTCATTGCAGTCAAGCAGAGCAACAGGAAGATTGTTGGGTAGGACATACTGTGATGGGGCAACCATATTCACAGCAAGAGATTTTCAAATCTGAAGAATAAAAAGAAATAATTGTGTTTAGTTTATATAGCACAAATATGCCAAATTGCTGCTTGATCTGGTTACTTGCTGAAACAGTAGAATTCTTTAAGGAATCTGTTTTGCAATCTTGATTGCAAGGATTGCTGCATCTGAGCTTTTTATTACATTTGGGGAGAAGTGTGTTAAGAGATAGAAGAGGAATGAGTTCTGGAGAGTTTATAATAAGCTCCAGACTTCCATGCAACTTGGTCTGATTAAATTTAGAGACAGTTGATGCTGTTATTTGGAGACAAAAGATTCAACACAAATTTTATTGCACTTCAAACACTATACAGTCTGACTGTTACTATGCTCTATTGCTCTAAGGCAGTGATCCCCAACCAGTGGTTCGTGAGCAACATGTTGCTCCCCAACCCCTTGGATGTTGCTCCCTGTGGCCTCAAAGTAGGTAGTTAGTTTTGAAATTCTGGCAAGGAGGCAAGTTTTAGTTGCATAAAAACCAAGTATAATGCCAAACAGAGCCTCCTGTAGCTGCCAGTCAACATAGGGGTTATTAAGTAGCCAACAACAGCTTTTACTGGCACCTCTAGAAACCATTTCCATACTTGTGTTGCTCCCCAATATTTTTTCCACTTAAATGTGGCTCACCAGTATAAAAGGTTGGGGATCCCTGCTCTAAGGAGTTGGATACCAACACAAACATGAGAGAAGTTCATGGGGGTGCCAAATATGGCCTGTAATTGGCTATTTGATAGCCCCTATGTGGACTGGCAGCCTACAGGAGGCTCTGTTTGGCAGCGCACATGGTTTTTATACAAGGAAAACTTAGCTTCAAAGCCAGGAATTCAAAAATAAGCACCTGCTTTAAGACCACTGGGAGCAACATCTAAGAGACTGGTGAGCAACATGTTGCTCACAAACCATTGGTTGGGGATCACTGTAGTCTATTGCATAGTGTGACTTATACATACAGAATTCAGTTAGTAGGAACAAATGACCCTTGCCTGAATCTAATTTCACTAGTGTGAAATAGGTCTAAATTACTATATGGATGTAATTAAAAACTGATCTGAGACATGCCATAGGCAAATCACAAAGCATTAGCATAACCACTAGCTGCAACAGAGAATTTGCCACTGTCAATAAGGCTTCAGGGCACATTGACATACTTTGCACTTTGGCTAAAGAACAAATTGTTTTATAGTATGGCAAAGACAAAGTGCAACATCTGTATGTATCATGCAGCATCCAACTACATCATATAGAGGGGCTTGATTTCTGCCATAGTTCTTATCTTTTTGCAGATACAGGCCCTACAGTCATAGTATATTCTTGTTTTATCAGCTGTACCATTAAGTGCACTACATCTGAAATGTAATTTAAAACCTACATGGAATATGCCATTACAGTCCCATTTATAACACTGCAAGAGAAGCACCTTTGTAACAGCTAGAAGCAGTGGGTCACATGCTGAAAATGTACATCATATTTAAAGAAAATTGTAGCAACAACATTTTGAATAACACTTAACAAATTGCAATAAGCTGACTTAAGAAGCATTAAAATCTAAATAAAGACAAGAAATTCCAAGCAGTAATAAAAATGAAAAAGCTCAAACCAGGATTCAAGTGTCTATATTCCAGAAACCAGTAGAAAAGGACAGACTTGCCATGCAAAGTTTTTAGACAACTACTGACTATCGTAATAATCATGCACACCTGTTGGAAGATAATGTAAGAGGCTCCCCTAAAGGACTTGTCTGAAAGCCTGTAGAGAAATTGTGTAAGCACACCTTTAAATGTACCAACCTCCCTTTAATCGTCCACCGGTTCTTCCAGTCCAAACAGCTTTCGAAATGACTGTAGAAGTGGTTAAGTACGTCAAACAGATATAGGAACATGGGACAACACGTGTAAAGAAGGTGCAAGGCTTGTAGCCATTTTTATTTTGGAAAAAGGCAAGTGCACAACAATTTGGAGTGAATACTCTTCTTCAGGTGAAAAGAGGCACCAATGACTACTCACACAAGTCTTTATAACAAATACTTATATCTGCCTGCCACAATCGTATTTAACCCAACAAGTCCCACATTGTAAGGTGGTTATAGATCCAGATGAGCCCAAAGCAACAGTCCAACCCAGAAGTCCAACAAATGAATAGCTCCATGCTTGTACAATTTTAGAATTCCCAAGTTCATGTTAGTGAAAAATATATTGAAAAATTGGGACTTGGACTGTATTTCTCATAATATTTTTCACAAACATGGACTTGAGATTCTAATGTGGAACATGCAAGGGGCAAATCAATTGTTGGACTTCTTGGTTGGACTACTGGCTGGATTTATCTGGATCTATTATCACCTTACAATGTGGAACTTGTTGGATTGAACGTGTTTGACTCACGTGGGATGCAGTATGAGTTGTATTTGTTATACATACATGTATATGATTAGTCATCTGTATCTCTTTTTTACCCGAAATGTTTTGCACTTGCCTTTCTCCAAAATAAAGATGGCTTTAAGCCTTGCACCTTCCTCACAGGCGTTGCCCCATGTTTCTGTATCCGTTTTACGGACTTGCCTATATCCCCCATCCTCTGTGACCTACATCCCCTTTAATGTCAGTGTGGCAGGCCTGGCACACTGCAAAAATGATCAGGAATGGCTGAGCTGGGAATTTGAACAAAACACTCCATCTGACTTTATCTGATCTGACATTACAATTCAGATTTTGTAGGATTCTATAAAATCTCATGGTGTTGCATGACAAGATCGGATAAAACCTGACCCACAAAATCTGATCAAAATCTTCGTATTTGACAAATGAATATAAGAAGGAGGAATTTTTGCACATTTGACCACATGCAACTTTAAGTGCAAAGAACCAACATATTCAAAAGAGTTTCTTGTCTTGTACATGTACAAACATGTAAAACAGCTGGCAGACTTTATCCATTTCATATGGTTTTGCCCAGGAGATGGCTGGCATTGGCACTGACACACTCACTAACTTAAATCCAAGTACACAATTTTACGTTCTTGACTTTCAGTTTTCCATTATGACATACCCATCAACTGCTTTTGCTTTATTAAGTAAAGTCACCTTATCGTGTTTAATATATAAAGTTCCAAATTACCGAAAGCCCATCTCGCATAGACTCCATTATAAGCAAATAATTCTAATTTTTAAAAATGATTTCCTTTTTCTCTGTAATAATAAAACAGTACCTTGTAATTGATCCCAACTAAGATATAATGAATCCTTATTGAAGCCAAAACAAGCCTATTGGTTTTATTCAATATTTAAATGATTTTTAGCAGATTTAAGTTATGGTGATCCAAATTACGGAAAGATCCCTTATTCGGAAAACCCCAGGTCCCTAGCATTCTGGATAACAGGTCCCATACCTGTACCATAAATAAGGACCTCATGCCCATGCACAGGCTACACACTTATAGACAGGGGGGGGGGGGGGGCATGTGAGAAGTGCAGTGACATCTAGGAGGTACAGAAATGAAAGTAATTGCAGGGCCTCAGACATAGAGGTGGGGAAGACAAATTATTATTGATAGTTGAGCTTGTTAAATGAGGTTATAACATGGATACATATTTTAATAAAAAGTAAATTAGGGTTTCCTGCTTAATTTGAAAATGACTTTTATTATAGAGCTTTTTATTTCTGGGTGACAGGTGCCAGTTTACTACCAGACCTAGAGGAGAACTGACTCCTGTTACACCCTTTTAAAGGACATGTAAACCCTGCACGCAAAAATTTAATCAGTGAACAGCCTCTTTGAAATCTTTCAGTACCTGCCACACTGGTTGTCCAGAGGTTAATCGTAAGGCTGCAACATCTCCTTAATCACTTGGATTTCCTTCTTCTCCTGTAACCCCCCCCCCCCCTCAGTAATTTGCTTTGATTCCTGGCTTGCCAGACATGCTCAATTGTTCTAAACTCAGATTACTAAACACACCCCCCAGTCTAGCAGCCAATGAAGAGATGGCATTGGTGGTTATAGTAACTCAGCTCTATTTCTTTTTCCTAACCTCCTCTCCTGAGCTCAGCTCGAACAAAGCAGAACTTTTATCAGAGACAGTTGTGCCTGTGTGAGCCTGTATTCTTGATGAAATGTATGCTGAATAAGGGTCTGTGTGTGTGTATGCTGTTTGGGTGGGGGAGATGTGCCCAACTGATATACACTGTAGGCAAATTTAGGCTTTACATGTACTTTAAGGTTACACTGCACTGCAATTACATCTGCATATAACCGGAAAAAATGATAATGTATAATGGAAAGTAAAGTTACATTTTCTTTTACTATTGGTTTGTTCACAATTAAGCATTTTTTTCATACCTAAAATCAGTTCTCAGTTTGGCACAGTCTTGGGGTTGTAAAATTGGGGTTACAATTGGCTGGTTATTTAGAAGAACCTTTTGTGGACAATTTGGTAACTGTTCAAATCCAAAAATGATGGGTGCAGTGCATCCCTATTTTTTGCATACATATTTAAAAATCAAGATATTAATAGCACTTATGAAATACATAGGCTGCGTCTATGTGAATTATAGTACTATAATTAATCACAGTCCCTGATTGATTTACATTGGGGGACTATTTAGACTCAAAATACTGATAGCGACCATTTAAAATGATTTTTTATTGTAAACTCGCCATCCTTGTTCATTCAAATGATTAGAGCTCCTACAAGTAATACGAACAATGTAATTTCCTCACCTGTTCAGGATTTTGACAAAAATTGAAACGACCAGACTTCCGGGTTACAGCACCAACCACGCTTGCTGTGGTTCCGCCCACATGTATACGTAACGCCTGCCCTTACCCATTCAGTGAAGAAGCAAAGTCACTGCTATTCAATGAAATTCCCAGATAGTGGTACTGAAGTAAGAATGAAACGCAGTCATCCAATCGGCGAGCGGTATTCAAGGCTCTAAGCTTATCCAATGGCAGCACAGATCGAGTGTGATTGGCAAGTATGTCTACCAATGGTACAAGCGTAATAGAAAGTCCGAGAAGCCAATCGGGTAAAGCGAAATGAGCTTGCGTGCTTATGGAGAGCTGCTTATGAAGGTCGTAAGGGGAGTGCAAGAGGACTGACATAAAGTGGTGCCGTGTTCCTGCAGAGTACTGACTTACTGAGGGGACGGTAAGCAGCTGTACAAGTAGATGTAGCTTGAGTGTGCATGGCAATAAGTTCGAGACAGCTGGAAATTCAGTGCTTTATGGCCTGTGGTCCCCGAAATGTCATATAGCATAAGTGCCTTTAGACCCCAGGCATGTTTCCGTGTGGGACTGCTAGTTGCCCCCTGTTCTGTAATAATGCTGTTTTATGTGGTAATGGTCCCTCAGGTCCTGGGATTTCAGGGAAATTCGGATTCATGCCTCCCCTTATCTTTCTAACTAAAGCTGCCCATACAGATCTTATAGTTTAGCCCCAGTGGTATTTTGAATCCTGCCCTATTATTATCTGGCAGATTTTTGACCAGACATTGGTTGGGCAGGCCTTTCAGATGGCCCTATACACAGGCCGATAATCTGCCAACTTGGTCTGGAAGGACAGAATTGACAGTTTATATTGGCTGGTGTATTCTGTGTTGTCATCGTACAAGTGTTTCCCAAGCATTCCTTCTGCTTCTACAATGGGGTATGCACACCTAAAATATGTATTAATTACTTATGAGCCTTTTATTCTGAATTTTATACACACACTATATTCTAAGTCAGTCCCTAAGCTCAGTAAGTGACAGCAGCACAGAGCATGTGCAGGGAATTTGCAGAAAAGAAGATGGGGAGCTACTGGGGCATCTTTGGGGGCACAGATCTTCCCTGCTAAAGGGCTGTGGTTGCCTTGGGCTGGTACAGAAACCCACAAAATAGTCTGCAGTATTTCTACCCTACTTCTTTATTAAGCTTTAATACCCCTTTAGAAACAATTACAGATCATTTACATTTTTGGTATAGATTTATTTTTGTGTTTTGAATTATTATATTATTGGTGCCTAAGATCCCAGATGGGAATTCTGCTGTATAAAACTCTCCCGCAGAACAGAATTGATTGAATAAATTATTTGTAATACTTGCACCATTATATGCAACTGCCATTCTTGACTGTTGATTTTTTCCCCTTACAGCCCCAGAGACCCATTAGTATTTATCTTGTTCCATTGTTCCCTGACTGCTTCATACTTATTCAGGTGCATTTTGGCAGACGTGAGGTGAGTGCTCGCTTCTTCTTTCTAGTGAGTGTTGTCCTTGCTTTTCTGCAACAGATCTCATTATTTCAAATAATCTGTCTGCAGACATGACACTAAGCTGAGAAGAGAAAGGCCTGCAGATCTGCAGATACTTTTTAAGATTCTTTTGTGAATTCACAACATGTTCCTTTGGCCAAGACTGTGCGAGTACTTTCACTCCTAGGAAGAACTATTTCTCATTTGAAAAATATGTCTCTGATTTCATTTGGGATTTAAAATGATTTTGTAACTCATTCAAACTAGACAGACACCATTTATGATGTTTGCAGGAGTTTATGACCTTCTTAGTTATGTGCTGGCCTGAACTTGTGGGACCCACAAGCCAACATCCACACAACTTTTGTGGATGGGTTTGGGCTGCACTTTACCATGTGTCCACCCTGCCTATGACCTTACTATGCCCCATCTCTGCCTCCAGATGTTAGTATTTATAAATTCGACTCTGTGTGCCCTGCCATTTTTTGCCCTGTCAGAGAGGGGCAGGTCGGGTGCAGGTCTATAAATACAGAGGGTTATGGTCAGGTGGGTTGGCAGGGTTGGCTACTGGTCAGCTTTTTGCCAGCCTGCACATCACTGTTACTTCATGATCTGTCTCTAGATCTGCTTCTTGCCTCTGCACTGAAAACTATATGTTCTATGATAGCTTTAGCCAAAGTAAAGCAGATTTATATTTTCTAGGGCTGCCCTATATGAGACATGGCAGTTTAACAGAAATATTTCTACAGCTGACCCTGATTACAGTATTTTATGGAGGAAATAACATTTTAAATAATCTGAAATGCTATACAAATGAAGCAAGTGCCAGTGCTGTCATTTATTTAATCTCTGAAACTCCCTCTGTATATCAGAATCACTATGGAAAATGCAGTAATGCTGAAAACAGGTCAGGGCAATGTCCCCTTTAATCTGTTGTGTGCAATGTATGTATTTTAACAAAATTCTATGCACCAAAATTTGTTTCGTGTGTTTTGGTCATAATATAAAGAAATGCTTGCCATGGGACAAAATATGGTCAAAAACTTCTTTCTGTTAGCAACTGTGCAACAACTACTGCTACTGAAAGTAGAGCTAACAACTTCAATGATAGTAAAGCATGTTGTGTTAGGATAAAGGTAATCGAAAGGTTGTATGAATAAGGAATTTATGTTGGCCAGATTTACACTGATAACTATTTAACATTTGGGGGAAAAAAAGCAGTTTAGATTGATAATAGAGCAGCAGCCAGCACAGGAAACTAGATGCATTATCATTTACAATGAAGTGTAGTTTAATGGAGCATAGAGTAGGGGCAAATATTTAGTAGGAATCGCTCCCACTTTAGCAGTGTCTTATTAAAACTTTTTGTTATTCTGGTTTACAATAAAAAATTTTGTTCTCCCTTAGTTATGTCAAAAGCTTCACGTGCAGTAAAAACTGTAAAGAAAGCCAATGTTGCCGGCATGATTCGAGCACTGGTGAGAGCTGGGCAGGCAGCTCCTGGACCACCGCTTGGACCCATCCTGGGACAGGTAACTGCTGCATTTTGAATACTCCTGTTCGGCAGTAGGAAAATCTCCTCTTTGCAATGTCTCCAGACTGGAATTTTGTAACCTCTCTTACTTTTTTCTGCATTCCTGTTTAGCGAGGTATCCCCATTGGCCAGTTTTGTAAGGAGTTCAATGAAAAAACCAAAGACATCAAGGAAGGAATCCCTCTTCCTGTAAAAATATTTGTCAAGGTAAGATTTTGCCACATATACTTACTGGGTAAGTAGGACTAGATTCTTACTGGGCTGACTAGGTTTAAGGGCAACACTTAAGGAAACAGTGTCCCTAAATACTGCCTTAGGCATAAGGCAGCATAGATGGTTTGGCACAGGGGATGTCAGCCCCATCTGGCATGAGCCTTTGGGTGACAAGTCCCATGTAAGGCTGCTCTAAATCATGCTGCAGCTTTAGTGGTGTACACGTACTCTTAAACACATGGATCTAAACAAAACAACCCTATTTTAAAGGGAGCCCTACTCATTGTCACATAGGTCTGTATTTAAAGGCACTACAGAGTCCCAGATGTTTGCCACAGCATCATAACTAGGGACATAAAAATACAAGATCTTTCCCTGATGGGTTTATTAAGCTACTGAGTAGTGCTTGTACTGCATGAACTACAGTTCTATATAGACTCAAACCCTCCAGCAAAAATGTGTAATATAAGGAGATCTTGAATATGATCTGTTTGATTACCAATCATTACTCTACACATATTTCTTAAATACCCAGCTTGCACAAAACATTATTTTTTATTACTTATTGAAGGCGGTTCTCCCATCATGACCATGACATCATACTTTGGGCCAATATGACATATGCAAGGCTATTACAGTCCTTAAACTATGTCTTTCACCATGTGCAATTGGTAAATACTTAGTTTTTGCTGGAAAATTTATTTTGCCCCAATACAGGGAGTGATATTCTGCTAGCATACAAGGAGTGCAGCAGAAAGCCTTAATAATACAACCGTGCTGTTCCAAATGTATCACAAAACTGAGAGGTACTAGAGCACTTTTTTTGCTTAATTGTTTAAAAAATAAACATTGCAGTTTAGTTACATTGAAAGAAATATAATAGATTTTCATACTCTCTTCTTTTGCAGCCCGATAGAACTTATGATATGAAAATTGGGCAGCCTCCGGTGTCTTATTTCCTAAAAGCTGCTGCTGGGATAGAAAAAGGAGCAGCGCAGACAGGTGGGGCACAACACATTTAGATTAAGTGATGGTCATTGTACACATACACAATGGGATATTATGACCTGGTGTGTAGCGAGCCTCTTCCAGTTGCTTGTTGATGAACTAGTACATGTGTAATGTTATAAAAATGTGAAAAAAGGCTTATTCTATATTACTTACGTCTATTGAATTTGCAAAAGGCTTGTTCATGTCACTGCCATAATGCAAGATAAGAAACGTACTTACTCGTTCTGAGTACCAATGATGGATATACAGTGGAGGAAATAATTATTTGACCCCTCACTGATTTTGTAAGTTTGTCCAATGACAAAGAAATGAAAAGTCTCAGAACAGTATCATTTCAATGGTAGGTTTATTTTAACAGTGGCAGATAGCACATCAAAAGGAAAATCGAAAAAATAACTTTAAATAAAAGATAGCAACTGATTTGCATTTCATTGAGTGAAATAAGTTTTTGAACCCTCTAACAAAAAAAGACTTAATACTTAGTGGAAAAACCCTTGTTTGCAAGCACAGAGGTCAAACGTTTCTTGTAATTGATGACCAAGTTTGCGCACATTTTAGGAGGAATGTTGGTCCACTCCTCTTTGCAGATCATCTCTAAATCCCTAAGGTTTCAAGGCTGTCTCTGTGCAACTCTGAGCTTGAGCTCCCTCCATAGGTTTTCTATTGGATTAAGGTCCGGAGACTGACTAGGCCACTCCATGACCTTAATGTGCTTCTTCTTGAGCCACTCCTTTGTTGCCTTTGCTGTATGTTTTGGGTCATTGTCGTGCTGGAACACCCATCCACGACCCATTTTCAGTTTCCTGGCAGAGGGAAGGAGGTTGTCGTTCAGGATTTCACGATACATGGCTCCGTCCATTTTCCCGTTAATGCGAATAAGTTGTCCTGTGCCCTTAGCAGAAAAACACCCCCAAAGCAAAATGTTTCCACCCCCATGCTTGACGGTGGGGACGGTGTTTTGGGGGTCATAGGCAGCATTTTTCTTCCTCCAAACACAGCGAGTTGAGTTAATGCCAAAGAGCTCTATTTTGGTCTCATCAGACCACAGCACCTTCTCCCAGTCACTCACAGAATCATTCAGGTGTTCATTGGCAAACTTCAGATGGGCCTGCACATGTGCCTTCTTGAGCAGGGGGACCTTGCGAGCCCTGCAGGATTTTAATCCATTGCGGTGTAATGTGTTTCCAATGGTTTTCTTGGTGACTGTGGTCCCTGCTAATTTGAGGTCATTAACTAACTCCTCCCGTGTAGTTCTAGGATGCTTTTTCACCTTTCTCAGAATCATTGACACCCCACGAGGTGAGATCTTGCGTGGAGCCCCAGAGCGAGGTCGATTGATGGTCATTTTGTGCTCCTTCCATTTTCGAACAATCGCACCAACAGTTGTCACCTTCTCTCCCAGCTTCTTGCTAATGATTTTGTAGCCCATTCCAGCCTTGTGCAGGTCTACAATTTTGTCTCTGACATCCTTGGACAGCTCTTTGGTCTTTCCCATGTTGGAGAGTTTGGAGTCTGCTTGATTGATTGATTCTGTGGACAGGTGTCTTTTATACAGGTGACTAGTTAAGACAGGTGTCCTTAATGAGGTTGACTAATTGAGTAGAAGTGTCTAACCACTCTGTGGGAGCCAGAACTCTTAATGGTTGGTAGGGGTTCAAAAACTTATTTCACTCAATGAAATGCAAATCAGTTGCTATCTTTTATTTAAAGTTATTTTTTCGATTTTCCTTTTGATGTGCTATCTGCCACTGTTAAAATAAACCTACCATTGAAATTATACTGTTCTGAGACGTTTCATTTCTTTGTCATTGGACAAACTTACAAAATCAGCGAGGGGTCAAATAATTATTTCCTCCACTGTATCTGAACACAGGCATGCAGTATGGCACCTCCCATTCATAAGAGATGTTAAATAATAAATATCTGTAGATTAGCAAATCTGATTGCACACATTATTAAGGGAATTTCATGTTTTATCTGGACTAAAATACTCATACATACTTAGAATATTCTTTTTGCTCTGTATTTAAATAACTGATCTGACTAATTAAAGGTAAAGTCAATTCTCTCTTTCCTCCCACACTTTCTGTAATTAGGTCATGAAATAGCAGGAATGGTAACATTAAAGCAGCTGTATGAGATAGCTCTGGTGAAGTCACAGGATGAAGCTTTTATAATGCGAGATATGCCACTAAGAGATGTGGTGAAATGCATCATGGGAAGTGCCAAGTCACTGGGGATCAAGGTAGTAAAAGAGTAAGTATTTATTTTCTCTAATTTAGCTGTATACTGAATGTACTGAAGATAGTGAGACTGTGAATGGAAATAAATGTTTTGCTATTGGTCAAGCGCCACCTGCACTAATATACAATGTGGAAACGAAGTAATGCAATGTTGATGTTTATGTTGCCTTATTCTACAGTATAAGGAACAAATGAATGACTTGCCCACCATTGTAATCTGTCCCAAAGTTCGTTGTGTTTTATTGTCTGATCCCAGCATTCCAACAGGCTTCCTAACAAAGGAATGGCAGTGGCATTGGTGCTTCATGGAAACCTGCATGCTTATATTTAAGGGTGAAGATACACTGAGCTACTAGTAGCAGCTACTTTTTAACAGCTACTAAACTCCAGAAAATACCCTGCCATAGAAAATATTGAGAATTACCTCTGCTAAAACACATGTAGAGACAATTATCGGTAAATGATCAACATTGTCTATTTTAGTAGCCGTGACAAGTAGCAGCTACAAGTAACTCTGTGTGTCTTCACCCTTAAGGTACAGTATCTCCTCTTGTTCCACTTAAGTTTGATGAATAGGGCTTGTGCTGAACCTACCTTTTACCTACTATTCCAGTCACAAATATGTTTTTCATGATTCCAGTTTAGTTGTGCTAAAAAAAAAATGGTATTTTCTAAGTGCAAAAAATCGAATGTAAAAATTTGCCATCTAAAAGCTAGCGAGCCTAGGCAAAGTCAAGCCATATTTCAATTTGAGATATTCAGATTTTCGAGTTGAATTCGAGTTTGTAAACTTGAAAATTCAAGGTATTTAAGTTTAATTGCACACATTAATAAGAAGCAAGCATTCGGTATGTGACTTCAATCGATTTAGGAAAACAAACTTCAATTCACAAACTCGAAAATTGATAAATAAGCCCACAAGACTGACGCTACTTTCCAGTATACAACCCGCTCACCTCAACCCTTTTTTGTGACTGATTTCTTGGCATATTGCAGTGGCACTATCTGTGAGCTTGTAATCTGATTATCTGCCTCACAAGGACCAAATATACAATAGCTTCAGTTTCTCTGGTTTCCCAGTTTAGGTCATGAAATAACAAAAACCATCAATTTTTAAAACTAAAACAAATATCAGAAAATATGTTTATCACATGTCCCATTCATTGCACTCACGTTGAACAAGGAGTACATTGTCTCTTTAATGCATGGCAATACAGGGATAGCGTCCTAGACCACCTATTTCATTTACTTATTTCAAGAATACTTTTATTTACATTTACTCCAACGGGAAGGGTTTGTTCATAAATTATTAATTTAATTAATTAAATTGTGTTTCCATTTTCCTCAGTTTGACAGCAGAGGAGTATGGGAAGTTCTTAGAAGAGCGACGGCTTGTTCTCCAAGCTGCTGCTGAAGCTCAAGCTGCCGAAGCTGCAGGATCCAAAAAGAAATAAGGCTCTTTTACAGCATGGAGTGTGTGGATGTTCCATTATCCCTGGAGATAAGACTGCACAGAGTCATAATTATCTTATGAAGGACAGTAACTTGATTGAACTGAGCATGGGATACATGTTCTCCAGGCAGACGAAATATACTGTGGATTTCTATGTCTTTTGTAATTTATGTAATAAAATGCCACAAGCTACTCTTTGTCTTGTTTTGGTTGCTTGATCCTAACAATATTTTATAAAAATGGCTTGTTTGCTGATAAGTGCATAAGAATAAGGTCAGGGATTCCAGTGCCAAATGTTGGCTAGGGCAGTGTTTTTTTGGATTTCTTTGAATCATGTCAACATTTGGCCAGAGACCCCTTTAACTCATAACTGCAGATGAGAAAAAACATTGCTGTATCAGCCATTCCATTGCAGTTTTCTAAATATCTAGGAAAGGGCTGTCCAACTGGCGGCCCGCGGTTCCCCTCTGTGTGCCCCCCCCCACCTGTGTGGCTGCTGTGACTGCTTACCTTTGTGTAAACTTTAAATGGTATTAGTCAGATTAGGCAGATTATTGCACACACACACAGGCAGCATAGGGCAGGCAGAGTATGACACACACAGGTAGCATAAGGCAGGCACATTATGGCACTCACAGGCATCATAGGGCAGGCATAGTATGGCACACACGGGCAGCATATGGCAGGCACAGTATTGCATACACAGGCAGGGTAGGGCAGGCAGAGTATTGCACACACCCTATGCTGCCTGTGTGTGCCATACCCTGCCTTCCCTGAGCAGCCTGTGGGAGGTGAACCTGGCAGTGGTTTGTTCTGAAAGTTTATTAGCACTTGGAAATAATCATTATATGGTCCCTAAGGTGTGTAATTATGTGCTGGGGGTTGCTGTGCTATCCACAAAGAAGGAGGAGGCATAGGGATTTAAGGGTGTGTCTTAATATGACACAATATAATTCTTTCACATATGAGTGATATCCCTACACCAACCATTTTGGTTTTTGCTGCGCTACCACCATTAATGTGGGTATGGTCTTAAAAGCTCTTGGGTGTGGTTTAAAGTGGGTGCGGTTTAAAAAGGGGAGTGGTCAAAACTGGCTTCCATTATCGACCCTTGGTACCACAGAAGTTGGACAGCACTGATCTAGGACAAAAAGTGTTAAATTTTACCCTAGTTAACCTTCCCAGAGTACAAGAGAGTCAACTGTTCATTTTCAGGAAAATGTTGCCATAACTGACACTAACCCTTACCACTCCCAAACTCTCCTGTAGAAAGGGGGCAAGTCTCAGAGTTTGGGATCCTTTGGCCTAAGGTATCTTGCCCTCGGACATCACTGTATCCCTCAGTAACCCATATAACAGCATATGGTGTGTGTATGTGACCATACTTGGATCTCCAGCGATTATCTGCTGAGGCTCAGATGTAATAGGTATGGTAAACAGTTTTTCTTCACGGACCCTTGGAAATGTATGGAAGCAGTCAATTATATACCCCTAGCAGGTTTTCACTTAGACCCAAGTCTATCTAGTTAAATTATAGCATTGCCTAAATATTTTATACCATTTTCAAGATTTGTGTCATAACTGAGATCTGATTTACTTGCAACTTTTACAATTGAATTTGACATTAGTTGACACGCATAGAATTTGGGGGCTTTCTATTCTCACATAGTGTGCCTCAGCCATAAGGAACATAGAACTATGGGGCTGCACCCCTCAAGGGGGCCAAAGCAGTAGATGGCATGGGCAGTCTTTAAGATTTTAGGGGTGAGCTAATTTTGTTCTTCTTGATAGTGATGAAACAACAGCTTTTGTAGTGTTCATAAGCCAGCATTTTGCTGAGCACAGTGCTGTAGGTAGGGAAAAAATTGCAAATGTGTATATTGTAAGTGGCTCAGTGCAACAAGACTTTGCAGTATTAGGTTGCCAGTTGCTCAAGAAATGGAATTTATCACTTGGGGATTCCTTGGACTGTAAAGTGGGAGTTTTGGAAATAAATCACCTTTCTTTAAGAGTTTATGGCTTGATATGGATATTCTTCTTGGCCAAATAAAGAAAACACAGTTTTTCTTTAACCTTTTAATCATCTCTATAAAAAAGACAGTTTTATTTTTCTACAAGACCAGGACTTAACATCACCAGCCCAACACAAACGAACTCATCGTAGACGTTATATAAAAATTATATCTTATAAATATATTTATAAATGTACAATTCATTTACTTATTTTTACCATTTCTCTCAAACTTTGAAAAACAGCAATTCAGGAAAAAATATCCTAATACTTAATTCGTAGCAAAATCCTACGTCATCACTTACGGCACCCCATGGCGCCATAATTTTGATACATGTAAACTTTTTATTTTTTTTAACTTCCCCTCTAAATCTGACATCAGGCAAATCGATAAACTGGTGAACAAAATATTTACCACAAAATTCACTAAAAAGAGACCCCTAAATAAGCGAATAGGGGTGTTTTCTTTTAGTAAATTCTGTTTAATACTGGGTTCACCCTTTGGTAAATATTACCCATATATTGAGTTATAAGTAAAGGGAACGTTGTTCTTTTAAACTTCAAAGGTGCAGTTGGTTAAAATGCATTGTAAATGCACAATTTAGCTTTGCTTGTATGTAAAACCATTTTTCTGCCGCTAAAATTGAGGTTTAATGTAAATGTTTTTTCCATGTGTTGTACCATTATCCCACTGCATATTTTTTTCTGGAATTAATGTAATCCCATTGTTTTCTAAATTTGAGTTAACATTAATAAACTGTTAATCAACCGAATAGGTCGGTAAAGTGCAACGTGTTCTGAAGAGGAGCAGATTAGGAGTAATTAACCTTACTATTATATGGGGGAGCAAGGGTAGAAAATTCAGTTCTAGTACAGCAATCTAAAGAACTGTGGTTTTTCAGTATCACTTCCAGCCTTGCTGTCCAGCTATTGGCTAAGTAGAGGGCCTACTGTCTATCGAACATTGGCCAGATGATAAAATGCTGGAACCCTTGGTTATAAGGGTCCATAAACATACAATCTGGTCACTTTATGTGCCCAGGCTTTCAGTTGGACAGCTCTGGTTCCTGGAAACTGCTTTAAATATAAACATACCAATTTTATGGACTGAACAAAAATTAAAAATACAATGTATATATTATTTTAGCTTCACTACGAGTGAATACATTTTTGATATGTAAGACTACTTACAACTGCTTTATACAATAACCAATTTTTGTCCACTTTCTGGTCTATTCTTCCAGCTATTTTAACAGACATATTTGTTGTACAAATAGAGTAGCAATGGCCCATCCTTTTGCTAAAGGTTAAAATAACTTTCAAAATATTTTATTATTTGAACATAGCCAACTGTTTTGTTTATAAATACCAGAATTGATATTGAAACCATGTGTTTCATTGCAGATCTTTTGCAAGAAAAGACTTTTGCTTAAACATTTATTGTGTGTTTGTACGTTTTGTTCCCGACTAGATTAACATTCAAACAGAATGTATCTAAGGATGGGCCGTTGCTTTGTTTTAAATTGGCAAAAGATAGGTAACTATCTGTATAATGTCAACGTGCACAAGATCTAAAAAGAGCAGAGAAAAGGAAGCAAAAACTGAAATAAGACAGTTCTTAAGCGAACAAGGGTGTTCATGGCGCAGAAAGCCATTTTCACTCCGTGTTTTGTGCATTATTTCTTTCATTGTTTGTAAGGTAGCAGAAATCTGCTGAAGATATGACAATATGCCATACATATCGAAGTAAGTCACAGACTTATTTCAAAACGAAGGTTTTCCACTTCCATCTGTGGAGAGAAAAAGAGAACAGAATAATTAGTTTTCTACTTAGTCTCCATCTTCTCATCAACATTAATTTATAGTCACTGCCTTTTCTGTGTTAGCTATAATGGTCTATAATAATCTGTTTTTTTGGACCAAGACTGATATGCCCATGCTACTAAACTGACACACTGTTTTAAGTTGTGATTACATATTATACAGGATAATTAGACATTTTTCCCCTACAACAGCCACTCCCTTCAGTATCTCACCTTGTTGGAAGCCGTCTTGCAGCTGAATCTGGAGTTGATACAACTCATCATTAAACCGGTCACATTGAATCTCTGAGGCACCTGCCTCAAGGTCTGTTTTGTAGGACATCAGTTCCTCTAAGAAGTTACATTCTTCTGGCGACAGATCCGTCGTCACATTCGAGGTCATGGATGGGGAGGCAGAGAGGTCTCCTCCTAATTCATCCTCCTCTAGGGCACTGCAGGGAGACCCTGTTTCTGCAAAAGGGGGTGAGTCAGGTAAGTCTTTGAATAGGCTGCAGACTGGGTGTCCACTACTTGGAAGTGATGGGTCCTGGCAAGTTAAGAATATTGAAAGGTCAATGCTTTTCCAGGACCGTGGGAAAGGAGCAGTAGTGTCAGTTTCGGGAAGACACGCAGGTAGTGAGACACTTCTGTATGCCAGTCCGTGGCCGTTCAGTAACATGGTATCAGAGGGTGAGAATTCTTTTGTGGCTACATTGTTGAAGACATTGGCCAAAGAACCAATTTGCTTGACTAGGAGGTCTATTTCACTCTTCTCCTGCTCTGAATATTTAAACATAGCTTGGGTAATTGGTGATGTTTCAGGGGTGACTAACCCCTCTGGAAGCATTGGCAGATCCACAAACAGTGGTCCTGGAATTTCAGGTACCCTCATTACTGTGCAGTCACCACCATCCCCTGGACTGTCTGGAGTTGGGGGAAGCTTCTCATAGAGTGAGCTGCAATAGGAATAATACATTTCAGGGTTAAGGATGGTGGTTTCTTGCTCAGATGTTGTTTGAGGGGGGTTTTCTAGAGTCCCAAACAGGAAAGAACAGTTTTGGTGTGGAGTATAAGGTGGCGTGCAGGTGAATTCTTTGGGTGTCCCAAGCTGATCTCTTCTGAAGGTATGCTCATGTGAAGTTGGTTGAAAGAGTGTGAAGATAGACTGATTCTCTGATTGGCCTTCAGGGGCCACAGGATCTTCGACAAGAGGGATAGTGGTCTGGCAAAGAATTGGATCTTCTGAACCAATAGTCATGGGCTCTGAGAAATCAAATGACTGTCCTGCACTTGTTGGTGTGTTTGCAAGGGGTGTGAAGACTTGATCTGGACTTGAAAGGTCTCCTGGAGAAAGAAGGGTATCTTGATAGGAGGATGCCCCTGCTGAGAAAGAGACTGGGGTCTCCTCGGAGGTCAGCTGCTGCCTCAAGCACCAGGCTTCTTCCTCGCTGAAGAGAGAAAAATAAGAATATGATACATTAGTGCCTTGAAGAAGGTATTTAGGAAAAGTTTCCAGTGACTCTATTGGTCTGTGTATGAATACATACCTGGTTATATAATTATATGAAGTGATGGACGCCTCACTGGCCTCAAGTATCAGAATGGAATACACCCAAACCCATAGTTGATCTTTTCTTTGCAGACGTATTACAACTTCTGCTCTGCCTTCACAGGATTCATTCACTATAAAGAAAAATAGAAAAAAAGTGTTAATGTTGTCACAATGCTATGGAGTGTCCTCATCCCCTTACAAATAATCTTTCTTTTCTCTGCGTTACCTACTTGTCTCTTTTCTTATTAAACATTTCTCTGTGATAATCAGACTCTGACCCCAGATTATTAAGTACTTTCTTTTAATTGCTCTTTAAAAGAATGGCTAAGGGGTAACTAACTTTGTTTATTTTAAAGAAACATTTCAAAAGGCATTACATTTTCTTATCGCTAGGTATGCTAGGTATTTCTTTTTCCTTTCCAACTTAATAGCAAATATCACTCTTTATATAATTTCTTATATCTCCTTCCCCAATAAGATTTTACCCAGCCCAAAGTCATTTAAAAGTAACTTACACAGCTTGAGATGCTGTTTGGAGAGATGAGTAAGATCTTCAGGATGAATTAGATTGTACCAGGACTTGCTGAGTAGATCACTTTTTTCATACCACAAGTACTGTAAAATACTGTAGGAAAAAAAGAAAAAGAAAACATTACTACATGTCCCACAATATGCACCATATCAAGTCCATCTCACAATTTGGTAGCACATACTAAAATAAGTAACAAATATGACATTTACCTGTCTGAAACATCCAGCACAGTTAGGTCCTTTGCATGCTGACTCTCAAAGAAATCCACCAATAAATGACTCTGTATCACTCTAGGCTTGGGATCAAGAGGAATGCAGAAAGCTGTAAATACGGGGTTGGATGACCAATAGGTACCAGCTGGTGGTTGCTGAAATCTTCCTCTGATAAGAACCAGCTTGTTGCCTGCACTTTGCCTTCTAGCTGTCTTTGAAGTGTTGAATCGGCACCTGAACATTCTCTCTGCAGAAAAACACAAGAAGAAGAGACATGAGCATTTCAGTCAGTACTGAACATTTTTAGCTAAGAAACCTAAACATAAATAGCTCATACATCATTAAATGCACTGATTAGTGGGCAAAGAAAATGAATATATCCATATAGCAATTATATCGCTTTATAGCCCATGTTTTCTCTTCCTTTGCAATAAGAGCCTTTATGTTTAGTTCTCAGAATACAGTCATTAAGGTTTATAATACAAAAAATTGTTCTTGAAGAAATAACTCACCACTATCTGGAGATGAAGGCATTGCTAGCTGGTTCCTCATCACAAAATGATCAGAAGGGTCGATTATGTCATAGATGCTGTCCCCCTGAGCCACCAGATCAACCTGATAGAGAAAGGACATAGAGACAAGGTTTAAATAAGCAATGTACTGTCACATGGAAGCCAATACATGTATTTCCACTTCTCTAGAACTCTAAATGTCTATACTTGTATCTGAAAAGATTCACCTATGTGTGCAATTTAGATAACCTTCACCTCAGTGTTAATATTTATATATAAAAATAAAACATTGCTTTAAACTCAAGACAGCTTTGGTTTTCTGAAAATATGTAGTTAGAGAAACTGATTAACATGTTTTAAAAGTGGTCTTGTATATAAAACACATTACTTCCATAACAGAAATAAAGTGGAAAGAGTGCTTTTTACTTACCATTGAATGTCCAAGATGATCAGCTACATTTTCTGATACATAAATGAGCTTTCCTTCACTTGTGAATGTCAGTAGAAACCCAGGAAGACTATGGACAAAATCCATCAAGTCCTGGTTGGAGAGAAGACCTTCTAATTCCTCTGCCTGTTGCCCTGTTGGGTAAAAAGTAAAATGTAGTTTATCTATATTATACCATTCACAAGATTTTTATCATTTCTATTCAAATTCCCAAGCAGTACTGAATTGGTTTCAGGACCCTGGACAGCGATAAAGAAAACTTTACTGTATGGTTCAGTACCAAGGACAGCAAGCCGTTTATAAAAACCACTAGAATGGGAGCATGTTTTAAAAATTTGGGGACATTAATGACGTTTTAATTATATTATCTGGGCAACAAGTGATTCAAGTTATTCAAAGCTTCCTAAATAGCACGTAGCAACAGTCAACATATTAAAGTAGGTAAAATATATCTATAGGAACACAATAGAAGATTCTCATCAGACAGATATAACAAATCAGTGTCTGTTCATACCAATGAAAATAGTCACTTTATAGTGTTACAACATTTGAGATCTTACCTCTTGAAAAGAAGACAGATTTCCTTGTATAAATACAAGCAAGGGACATGATGTGAAGGTACGACAGACGGACTTTGTCGCCTTCAGAGATAGGAAGAAGTTCTTTCAAATTGCGTATCTCTGCATTGATCTGGTCTCTTCTAGCCTTCGAAGCGCCTTTCGTAGACCTGTACATTTTTGTTAGGGTCTCCGGGATGCTGAGGAATAATCAGTCCAGAGATCCCCTGTCTCCTTGCTTCGTCTTTCCTTTCCGTCTCGCTGTTTGCAGTCTTCTACTCAGTGTGGTATCCCCTTCTCTATCTCCCTAGATGCCTGTGTCTGAATTCTGGTTATAAGAACTGTAGCTCGTGGCTGTCTTTATATAGTAGATGAGAAGTGTGTGGGCAGGTGAGACGCAAGGGGAGGGGGGAGAAGAGTGGAGTTTAGCATCAATGGGTTGCATGGTAAGGGAACTGCCTTCTCTGCTATTACAGGCAGGCGTCATCAGCTCTTACAGATGACGCTGAGCCACAGGAGAGTAGAGAGAAGAGGGGGAGGAAAGTGCAAGGGAAAGGAGGGAGAAGTGGAGAGAAAGGAGCAGAGAGCCAAATAACACATTCTGTACCCAATTTGTACAGAATTACAGGCAAGCCTGGTTGTACTACATTTTCATTAACGGCATTGTGCAGTTAATCTTATAATCATAATAAATGCTACATATATCATGTTTTTTTGTTGTAATCAGTAGAGCTGAGCTGTTGCACCAATTTTTATACCTTTAAGTGTTCCAATAATGGTTAATACTGATACTCCCTAATAGATCAAACTAATGCTTACGGCTGCTTTGCTGCAGGAGCAGGTACAGGTCCTTATACCAGAAGAAGAAAATGTCATTACTGAAGCTTAAAATCTACTGCAGCACCTGGACAGCTTTAAACATACTGGTTTAAAATGAATGTATTCTTTGAAATTGGAACAGAATGAACATAATGATCTGGCAGGGCAGTGAGAGAGAGACGTCATTTGGATAGAAGAGGTGTGGGATGTCTGTTTTAAAATCTCTGCAGAATAGGCTAAAAAAAATAAAAAAAAGATTATTTCGCATTTCAATAAACTGTTGTCAACTTCCCCCTTTATATTACAACCCACACACTCCAGATTTGTCTATTTTTGTAGGATATGATTAATTTAGCAGAATTTTTACCCCCTTCTGCTCTCCACCAGCTCTAAATAGGCATCTGATCCTGATTTTCCTGTCTTTCTATATATTTATGCCTCCATCTCCCTCACACTTATTCCTTTTATTGTTGAAAGGATAATTAAATGTAGGTTGAATGACGCCACTGTGTTTTGTGAATGACGGCTGCTTCTTTGCATACACTTGCTGTTTTATCCATATTTGGTAAGGGCTTAGTATACAGCAGAGTTAACTCTATATTCTGCCTTTTCTCCCTGTTCTTTTCTAAAAAGCTTCAAAGCTGGGCTATTTTTATACTCTGCTGCTTTGGTTTCTAGCTTGTTGATAAACAGCTCAGAGGTATAGAAATACTGCTCAACATTGCGGATTCTTGCTGTAGTTAACTTGTAGGGAACAATCTTAACATTTGTAGTCTAATGAAGCTCTTGAGCTATACCAATGCCTATGAAATTTGAAAACAAAAATGTTTATATGTATGTAATTGAAAGGAAATAGTAGATCCTACACAATAGAATGTCATAACTGGTCATTTTTTTTTAAACCGTTCTTTTATCCCATATAAGATTAATGTAACCTCTGCATAGTAATAATGATATTGTATTTACATGGTCTTATAAATTCTCTCATCTCATAGTCTATCTAGTGTACCCTCTTGGCATAAATAAAGAATGTTGGGAAATCAAATTGCCATCTAGTTATCCAAAGACAACACTGGCTCACACCAGCAATTGAAAAGCTAAAAAAAAAGGGTTGGGCAAATCTTGAGTCTTGAGGCACCTTTATTACTATTACCTTTATTGTACTAGCTTAAATAACTAGAGCAGGGATCCCCAACCTTTTATACTCATGAGCCACATTCAAATGTAAAAAGACTTGGGGAGCAACACAAGCATAAAACATGTTCCTGGGGGTGCCAAATAAGGGCTGTTATTGCCTATTTGATAGACCCTATATGGACTGGAAGACTACATAAGGTTCTGTTTGGCAGCACATCTGGTTTTTATTCAACCAAAACTTGCCACCAAGTCAGGAATTCAAAAATAAACACCTGTTTTGAGGCCACTGGGAGCAACATCCAAGCGGTTGGAGAGCAACATGTTGCTCACGAGCCACTGGTTGGGGACCACTGAACTAGAGGCTCATTTATGAACTCAACAGTGGTCACTCTAAAACAGATGCAAAAGAAGCATACATTGACATCATTTATTAAAGATACTTGTGTGCAAACATCCATAAACACTCCTTGCACTTCTGCATAGTTGTGCTAAGCACTATTGGTCCATCCTACAGTACATCTTCTGATGATTCATACACAAGTGCACCTATTGGTTCTGGGGAACCCTCAAGCCTCTCCCAATCCAAACATGGCAGTAGGTCAATTGTTTCCATAGTGGTTGTGTTAATTGGTGCACCAACTAAAGTTGTGTCCATTGTAGTAATGAGTTTATATTGGCACAGAAGTTGTTAAAGAATACATGTGTTTTTAATTCTATTTATATGGTTGTTCCCAACCAATCCATGTAGAATATGTGATGTTTCTTCTTGACAAGGTCTAATAATGGCGGGGTGTCTGTTATTCATTGGTGTAGGATGGTCTTTATAACAGCAGCATATTCTAAGTTTTCTGGCTTAGAAAGGTGAGGACAGTGCCCATTTAGCTGATATTGTCAGGGTCTAGATGTCATATTTCTCCAATATTTTTTAATAAGTTTGAATTACTGGGCATAATCAAAAGTAGTGTATAAGCCTTATATTGGGTTTTGAGTATCTACTGCACACATTTGAGGTGATTAGGTTGTACTTATAGCATTTAGCAGGGTTTAATTATAAGTAGTGCCCATTTTTTGATCTCTACTGAGTGGTAGTGACTTGATTATTAAGCAGTTGTTAAAATAGCAAGTTTCATTATTTGTTGTACATATTCTTGCCATTTGATAGACCTATTTTGTGTTGGTTGTGTTTGAAGAAGTCTGTGTAGCTGGGATGTAGATTTAATGGTTCCTTGATTTTTTAGAAAGCAGTCTGGCAGTCTGGTAGAGGTCCCCAACCTTTGTTAACCTGTGAGCCACATTCAAATGTAAGAGCTGGGGAGCAAAATAAGGGCTGTGATTGTCTATTTGATAGCCCCTATGTGGACTGGCAGCCAACAGGAGGCCCTGTCAGTAAACCTCGTTTTTATGCAACCAAAACTTACCTCCAAGCCAGGAATTCAAAAATAAGCATCTGCTTTAAGGCCACAGGGAGCAACATCCAAGGGGTTGGTGAGCAACATGTCGCTCCTGAGCCACTGGTTGGCGATCACTGATATATGGAATGCCTTTGGTTTGAGCTAGGAATCACAATGCTTAGCTAAGAAAAGGCACTGCTGCTGTTTGTATCCCATAATGTTTAAGCCTTAGGTTATTGGCATTATTTGCAAAGTCTTTATTTCCCCATCTATGGCAAGGTCATCAATATTGAGAGTTTTGAGAGAGAAAGGATCAATGTCTAATATAGTGCTAGGCTTTATATGTATTTATGAATAATGGTTTGTATGTATGTATATATTTATTTATAAAGCACTACTTGTGCATGCAGTGCTGTACAATATAAAAGTACATTTATAGAACAAACACGATTCAATATGATAATAAAAGATAAATATAAAATATAAGGGCTTATTTAAGTCCGCTAGTAAGGTGGGCAACTTATGCTTTTACCCTGCGATGAGTTTCATGCAAAACCACTTTCATTAAAGTTACTTGAATAAAAATGCATTTCCCTATAGCTGTGCTTTGGTGCCACTCAGGAACCTCTGTTGAACTTCACCATCTAAAGTATTAAGTGTTATAACTATTTTATAATATAATATAATCTCTCCTTCTTCTGCCATCAGTTATGGAAAACTAGCTTCTTGAAGACAGCTTGATCATCTTTCCTTTTGTAATTTGCTTTGTATGTCTGACCTATGTTAAACCTACTTCAAATCTTTGTATGAATACCTGTTTTGTTTTCTACTTATATTATCTAGCAAAGAACAAATCTAACAAATCTAATAAATAATTACTGTGTAATAAAGATGGTTTTCCTTTATACAAAATTCAGATGCTTCCTTACTATATTAGAACTGAAGACATCAAAAGATTTGACAGAACATACAGAACATTTATCTGAAAGGGCAAGGCACCCTGCTACCCTACTACATGTTGGCATGAGTGAAGGGGTAAACCTTTCATGTGTAAAAGCATATAATGTATCCAGCCTGCTGCACTTTGTGTGAGGCTGGATATACCACAGAAAGTTATATACTACCTGGGGCTTTCCAGGTAACAGAATATTTTTTAAGTCTGTCGGGCATCATTTTTACTGTTCCATGGCATAATTTCTTTAGGCACAAGTGTTCTGTACCTATTAACACAGGGCATTGAGGGAACCATGGAGCTACCGCCTGGTTAGGAGGTGGCAGTAGTTCCAGGATTCCTCTTTATCAACAGGTGCAGGAGTGCCTGGTTTGGAAAGGAAAGCAGGAAGGTATAATGCAGCTCTAAACGGATTTTTACTCCTCTAAACTGCAGCGAGACCCTGAGAAGATCACCCAATTTGTGAAGTCACTTTCCCTCCCCAAATTATTAGACAATCAAATAGCCTATTTATATCATGGTAGTGAAACCCAAGAGGCCATTGATTCTTTCCCCATGGGGAAATCTCCAGGAGCAAATCACTTTTACCCCATTTACAAATGGCCTTTGCCCTAACAGCTAAGACCCTACATCTCTCAATGTACAAAGCAGCAATAGTTCTACTACCCAAGCCAGGCAAGGAAACACAACTCTGTGAATCCTATTGGCCCATTTCACTACTAACAACCAATGTAAAAATGCTGGCTAAGATCCTGGTCAAGCGCCTTAGTAAAGTAATAATGAACATCATCTCCAATGATCAACTAGGCTTTGTGCCAGGAAAATCTATGGCAATAAACATTAGGAGACTCGTGCTCAATCTCACTGCCAACCACCTCAACACAGGTTCCAGGGCATAGCAAAAAAATATGACACGTTCAAATGGGCATACCTATGGAGAGTTATGAAGGCCTTTGGAATAGGACCCAATTACATCTCAATGACCCAGCTGCTCTACAATTCCCAGTGGGCTTTTCTCTGAATGGGGTATAACTACTCCTTTCAATTGGGCAAAGGAACTCTCCCCCCTGCTATTGGCCTTGGCAATTGAACCATTCACCCAAGCAGTCAGGCAGAGTACCTCTACAGTAGGGCTCCAGATCCTCCATGCAAAAACAAACTCAATTATATGCAGACGACACCCTGGTGGAACAAGGCATAGGATAAAGAGGTATGTGCCTAGGGTGCAACGTTGGGAGGTACATACCTCTTCAATGTGTCTGCCCCAAGTTCCTTCCCTTCTGTAACTCATCATCAGTGTACTGCTGAGCTACCAGCAATAATTCATGAAAATTTTACGTAAGATCCACACCCTATATTTAAAAACTGACTAGGACATACTTGGATGAGGAAACATGAGATTCATTGCAATGTATTACATTGACACATTTATATCAGAAATATTAAAACTTTATAGTCATACAATGGAGTCTCTACCATTCAGTCAATATCAAGAAATGACCTTACATCCATCTGGCCTATGAAGTGCCTCATAGGGCATAATATGCATAAGACTTGTATTGCTAAGATGATAAAGTGAAATAACTAGGGGGCGCCAAAGCAGAAGTACAGAAGTCACCGGGTTGGTGCAGTTTTTAGGGACCAGGAGCAGCAGTCAGGTAAGTGAGTGTAATTTGGCATGCCCAGGATTTTACCTTTCCTTTCAATTTAAATAAAGTGTCTTTCTAACTAAAGAAAAGCCTTGTGAGTTTTGTGCCTAGGAGGGACTCTTAATCATGGGCTAAGCCTTATCCATAGTCATGGTCTGTGATTAAGTGCCCAGTTAGGCATGACATGCATAAGGTTTCCTTCATGTGTGGTATAATTTCTTTATTACCTTACTGCATTTTATTTAACATTCTAACCAATGTGCCTGCCTGCTCTTCAAGTCCTTTGATGAAATTCTGACCCTATGCTGATAGGTGTGAGACCTCTAGATGGTGTTCTCATTAAACTGGATCATTTTTTGAGTTTAATATATTTGTTTATTCTACCATAACCTTAGGCAAAGTCCCTCTGAGTAATCCAAACAGATTTTGTCATGGCCCCAGTAGGCTGGCACAGGACAACTGAGGGATCATGTACAAAGTGCAGGTTTATGGGCTTTATGAATAATATGATGGGATTCCTGAACCCAAACTTTAGATAAAGTCATCATTGTACTTATCTATCAGATGGATAATGCTTTGTCCTCTGCTAATTTGACTTGCCTCTGAAGACAAGGAATAACCAATAAAACCTCACTACCTTTCAGGAAAATCTTATTCTCCCTGTTTAACTCCATTTCATACTTGTCATATTATAATTATTGGAGTTCACAGGTTTTTCTTTGTTCCCTGTGGAGGTTTAATTCTTCATGGGATTTATCTGAAATGAGGTTATAGTATGTGATCTAGATATTCTTTTTAGTAACTGTTACCCTCCCATTTTGGGATGTTAGCATGCTGTCTCCCATTTAGTATGACATGGAGTTGGACAGGAAAAAAAGGAAATTGTATCATAATTACAGTGATATAACTTTCCTGGACAACAAATGTCCTCAGATTCTTATACCTTTTTTGGCAGGGTCCTTCAGATGGGAGCAGTGGGGTAGGGCTCTACCCAGTAAGTAAGTATAGAGCATGGAGTTGGCCAGGAAAGGAAAATCACTAAGTATTATACCATTTTTCAGTGTCATAACTAATTAGAGCTACCTTCCCCCAAACATTATTCAGGGGGCCTGGCTCGCAAACTCAAACATATGCGCTCCCTTCTTTTTGCTTCCACTTCATTCTTTCTACTATTGGCCGCTAATTAATTTGGGTCTGTCGAAAAAGACCAGCAATAAACCATTATGGAAGAGAACCATACAGCATACTGTTTCCTGGGCCCCCCCACAGTCACAGGATCTGCTGTATGGCAGTAACTTCACTTCTGCTTTCTCTTTTCTATAGACTATGCCTGTTATGGAACTACCAGTCCCACAATGCATTGCAGGAGTCTGACAGCCACAGTCATGGTTAATTAAGGAAAATGCTTGCTGGGATTTGTAGTTTTATCACAGCTGGAGAGCCAAGGTTCCCTACCCCTGGACTATGGGGATAACCTCAGATGGTGTCAAAGCCAGATGCCCAGTGCTGATGCATGGATGCCTCTCAATTGGTTACTGCAGCCAGTCTGCAAAAACTACAAATAAATCTAAAATGACTTTGCACCAGTCAGATATGCTTTGGCTTCTTAGTGGGCTGCTGGTTTATTTGACTTTTCTCTTTAGGATCAAGAAGTAGAATGCGGCTTTAGTTTCATTTTCAAATTTAGCCCTGTTTAGAGCAATGAATGAACCATAGATATTTCCTCACTATAAAAATAGGCAGAAAGTAGGTTCGGCACAAGCCCAATTCATTAAACCAATGTTGGAAAAAGGGTGTATAACTTTAGTAAACATTTATGGCTTTTTACCATTACCACAAAATTTTTGAGTTGTGATTTTCTGATCACCACTATAATATAATATAATAAAATGCATCTTGTTGGTCTTGATGTAACTATGTAATTATGTAATGTGAGATAACAGTGGCAATAAACACTTTTTTGAGCAGTAAATCTCTGCTTTAGAGACTTTTTACCTTGTAATTTTCCCCTTTTTCTGGTTTAAATATGCACCCACGGCAGAGGTGCATATGAAATTATAAGCAAAAAAAATGTTTTCACTTTTTATTTAAGGAAGACAGCCGCTCTGCACTAGTTATGGGCTAAGGTTCTGAAAAAACAGTAATGGTGGCCCTACACAACCTGAAGGTTTAGGAGGCTAAGATTATAGTAGTCAGAAATGTGACATAAACAGTGCAAAGAAAAAGAGAAACTAAGGTTACCTACCTACTAAGGTTACCTTACAATTACCTATTCTGCAGCATATTAATTCAGAGGTCTCCATAAAGCATCAGCACAAAATGTTATTGTGGCCTTCAGAGTCCTGTAGATTTTCTGGGTTCATTCCCAGAAACGAGTCCAAACTCCCACAAACCTTAAGTGTGCTATATATTTAGAAAAACAGAATGTTCTTCATTCCTAGGAAAAATGATCCAGTATGGAACGAGGAGGCATCTTAATTAGGGAGGTGACACATCAAGACGTTGAGTAATAAAGGACTAATCAACAACAGAGGGAACAGTAAGCCTGTTGTGATATTTCTAGATTTAGTCAGAGAAAACCTAAAAGAAATGAGGTTCTTGACCAGATACTTAAAAAAAAGTAATAATAATAATAATAAAAATAGAAAGTTATAGAGACTAAATAATGTTTCAGGAAAACATTATCCATTATCTAAATATCAGAGCATTTTCAATCTTAAGGGTAAATTTAAGGCAGATAATCCATGGAAATATTGAGGACTTAATGCTATAAAAATAGATGTATCTTCGGTGAATGGCGTAAAAACCCCCCCACAATTTCTGGGTCCATTTTTTTAGGTTTCCACAACTAATCTTCGGTGTTAAATGAATCCTTAAGTCTCCTAAATAAAACCAAAAGGATTGTTTTGCTATCAATATAACAGAGAAAAACAGAAATCATTTTTAAAAATACATTATTTGCTCTTGACTTTATTGAAGATTTCTTTCTCTCTCTAGATATTTGGTTTCCAGATAGTAGATCCCATACTTGTACAAGTCTGTTGAGATATCAAGTGATAGGTTAACATTAGAGATGGAGAAATAACTTTCTTTAGGCTTGATTCCTAATGTTGGGGCAGAGACCTTATCCCTCTTGTACTTAGTACATCATCTTAAATGTACATTTTTTTTAATTTATCTATATTCTATTATTTTATTAATGTCTGTTCTATTATGGTTTCATTGTAGCATTGAGTCAATACATAAATAAAAGGATATACAGTATGTGTGTGTGTTTGTGTGAGAAGAGGATGACTGACAGCTAATATAACCCTACTGTATTTATGAGAGTTGGAGAGAAGTTGGTTCAGTTGCACGTATATAAATACAGAATGTCAGGTAATGCCAGAAATGAAAACATGGATGGAAAATGAGAACCAATTAGAGGAAAAAAAATAAGAGTATAGGTCAATACTGTTTCAAACAAAGAGAAACAGAACATAACTCAGTACCATGGAAACAGGTTAAAGAGAAGAAGAGAGCTGGATCAGTAGTGTTGAGAGGTTTGAAGCAAAGGATCAATGTTGTGAAAAGGAGAAATGGTAATACCGAGAAATGCAAAAATAGTCAGTAAGGCTAAATGAGCACTTAATTGCATAGAAAATTAGATGTATAGGCTTTATAAATACCAAGTGAACTGTGTTTTCAGAGAAAGTCAGAGTAATGATTACGGAAAGACAGACAATAATAAAATGTTATTGAAATTGCAGGCAGTTACACTGACTCAACAGGCCAGAACAACTGCAGTATTTTACCTTAGAAATAAGAAGTCTTTTGGACAATGTATACAATCTTGGGCCAAAGACCAAAATTGGGCCATATTGTAAGATGACCTAGGTACTTACTTCACAGATCTTCAAGTGGCAAGATGTTCATTAGGCCCCATCAGAAACGAAACTGAGCCCCACACAGGTTGAATAAGGTTGTCCTAAAATACATATCTAGTTTGTGGAATGAAATGGAAACAGAGGATCAGAACAATAAAGTGAAAGCCATAGTTGCATCACTTATATTGGAAAACATTGGAAAGCAATGTAGATTTATATCGGTTAAAGGCAGATAGACCAGAAATACTAATAATGGGTAGAATGTGTGTACATTTTTCTATGTAGTTGCATTTTAGCAACAGAAATGTTGATGATAACAGGTAGAGACACAGGTAGATGGAGATAGACTAAAAGAGATAAAAAGGAGCCATATTGGCAAAGACAAAGTAATAGAGATGAAAGTAGGTTTTAAGGAACAGTATATATCAGTGTCGAACTGAGATTCCAGGGGACCACCAACAAACCTTAGGTCTATTATTTTTCCTCCTTTCGTAGGACAACATGTTTTTTTCAAAACACATCAGTTAATAAAGCTTCTCCAAAAGAATCCTGCATTGAAATCTGTTTTTTTCGAAAACACAAACAGATTTTTCTATATTTAATTTTGAAATTTCACATGGGGCTAGGCATATTCTTCATTTCCCAGGGTGCCACAACCATGTGACCTGTGCTCTGATAAACTTCAGTCACACTTTATTGCTGAGCTGCAAATTGGAGTGATATCACCCCCCCCCCTTTCCCCCCCAGCAGCCAATCAGCAGAATAGAAGGGAGCAAGATAGCAGCTCCCAGTAGATATCAGAATAGCACTCAATAGTAAGAAATCCAAGTCTGGCTTGGGACTCCTCCAGTTACATGGGAGTAGGAGAAACAATAGTTTACCTGAAAGCAGTTCTAATATGTAGCACTGGCTCCTTCTGAAAGTTCCAGCACAATGCACTGAGATGGCGCCTACACAGCAATATTACAACTAAAAAAAATAGATTTGTTGGTTTAAGCTATTTGCTATGTAAACAGTGTAATTTAGAAATAAAAAGTACACCATAAAAATCACAACAGTATTCCTTTAACCTCTTTATTCTCCTGGTCTCTTTTCTTCACATACTATAATCTATGCAACTCTAACAAGTAACACCTGTTTCGAAGAGTTGCATGATACTTTGGTAATCATTTCAAAATAACTCCACAGCTTTCACACCTCTGTGAGTTTCAGATGTCACCTTTCTGAAGAGTTACAAAGTGCCATTGTGATTGGATTAGTGGAAGAGTATATATGCTGAGGACTGCCCATACCAGTCAGTTGAACTGAAGAAGCTGCTCGGATGAGTAGTGAAACGTCTTCAATGATTACTTAACAAGTCCAGTTGCTTTAGATTTATTTATACTACATATACCATGACTGGGATGAATGAAAATCTTCATAGACATATAATCTATCATTCCATCTATTTAGCCTTGTTGTTCCCATACAAGAATAGAGCATGACCATGAAATAGACCAAAATGGTTAGAAACAGGTGTAACCTCTGACACAGGGGCCCACCAGGAGTTTTCCTTGGTGTCCCGGTAGGCCAGTTGAACAAGGAAAATATGGGAAGTTGATGACATGGGAAAGGTAGTAAAAGATGTGATTTATTGGTAGGTTGGAAGAAGAAAGTAAAGTGAACATTGTTGGGGGCACTGCGTGTAAAGGAATTGTACCAAACCGTCGATTTTTGCACATTAAAAAATTTGGTGTTTTTTCATCAAGAACTGTGAGTGCCGAGTCCTATTTCCTGTATTTCCAACATATTATCCAGCACCCAGGCATTTTATCATTGTGGTAGGTGCAATCCTTCTGTTAGAATACATATATATATAGCTTTTCAAAAGTATACTACTTTTATATATTCAACTGCTTTCAGAAGCACAAGGCCCATGACTAGCTAAAATATTTGCAGACCCAGTGTGTTGGAAGCGCATGATAAATAAAGAATGAAAACACAAAATAGTGCAATATGTTTCAAAAGTTAATGAAACTGAAATCGCAAATAGCTCTACGCGTTTCACGTGTCCGACACGCTTCATCAGGAGAAATAAAAACGCGTAGAGCTATTTGTGATACATTTTGTTCTTATCCAGATACTGTAAGTAGTCTGTACTGCAGCAGGACTATTTTTAATAAAGGGTATTACATTATATTCTGTTTTTATCTTTTGCTTTCCCAAACTAAATGGAGATCTTGAACCTACCTCTATCAACAGTGGATTTCACTTACCTCTGCATATCTTAACTACCATCTGGTGAGTGTGCAACTACACCACACTGCGATTTGTAGATTTTATGTGCACTTGGTTATTATTTGGAGTTATAGGCACAACTCTTTCATTTCAGTTTCATTAACTTTTAAAACATATTGCACTATTTTGTATTTTCACTCTTTATTTTTCATGCGCTTCCAACACATTGGGTCTGCCATTGTTTTAATACCCATCCAAGAGGGGTATTTTCTTTGGAGGAAGCAGCAGGTGATTTGAGCACCACGCTTATTGTCTACATTGAAGACTGAAAGCAATTAAGCACAAGGACACCTATAGCTCTGAGTATCACTCACAAACTAGCTAAAATATTTATCTCTTTATATTATAGGTGAGTGTCCCTGCATATAGCTGTGGGACACTCCAGCACCTCAATACAGTTACAGTACCCACAGCACGTTGTCCCAAATCTGTCCCAGCTGTATAGATTCTAAGCCCATAGCATAAGAAACACAGAGCACTAGTGTCCCAGCAGTACAAATGTCTGCAGTGCTGAAGCACAGTAAACGTAGAGTCACACAGTGTCCTAGCAGTACATAAGCAGAGCCCCAATAGTATCTCACAAATCCAGATTTAGGGGTAACAATGCGACAGCTGAGCCACTGTAGAACAAAAAAAAAAAAATCACAAATAGTAATTAGATATGTAAGAATCTATAATTTTAGCAGAATACAAATCCTTTTAAAAAGATGCCCATAAAATTATGTAATCTGAAAAAAATGTCAGTTCAGTTCACCACATGGTTTAGCTGAACACCAAAGTTCAATCAAATTTGTAAAAACATCTGCTTGAATTTATCTGAATTTCAAATCAAATCCTGGATGTAGTATATTCCATGCACAAAGAAACTATACTTAACATCGAAAACATTCATGCTATTAACTTAATTCATTTGAGTTGTTACTAATATATATCTGTAGTATCCGGACTACTGCCGACTACTGAGGAGGACTGGCGGCTCCTTGCTTGTGTTGGGACATGCCCTCATCTTGGTGCTCTGGAACACAATTACTGGGGGCCTTTCCATCTCTTTATTCTCTTATTCTCTTTTATTTACATGCTAGCACCTATTCTTCCATCTGTTCCTCCTCTTTGTTCCCGTTCAGAAATAAGTAATGACCATGAAACAGGCCAAAAAGTTAGGAGCAGGAGGGCCCACTGACACCTGGGCCCACCGGGAGTTTTCCTGGTATCCTGGTGGGCCAGTCCGACACTGGGCATAGGGCCATCTTGCTATCATAGAAGGCAAAGCCCGTGATGAAAGTCCCAACCCCAGACAAAAGAAATCACTACTGCAGAGAAGTTTGACCAATAGATGCTGAAATGCAGACCTCATGTCAGATGCACCACTTCACAAGTGTGCCTTCCTTGGTGCAGCTATGTATTATGTCACATGTCTTAATGGTGCATGGGAACTCATCAAAACTGCTGCACACTTCCCTTACCTCACTTGGGTAAACCAACTAGCTACTCCTTGTTTCACAAGTTTTCTGTTGCATCTTCAGGAGAGTCCTGTGCTGTTTAGAGAAACTAGTCTGCCACTTTCTTTACCAAAAAACCTATGCAGGCTACTTCATCATTCTTTGGCTCCCATGCCTAAGGATTTAATTCCTTAGGCTATTTATCTTGACCACATACTTTATAAAAGAAAGGTAGAAGGTTATGGTAAGTCCTTCCCAATATGGCTGATTCAGAGAGAGATTTTTCTTTAGTCCTGAAACTTTTTGTTGAGCTGCATAAGCCTATGCCAATTGATTTATTATTATCGCACCTCTAGACACCGAAGTGAGTCGGCACTGTATTAGTAGTTTAATTATACTGCTAAATCTGTAACCTACACTTCCGACAAAATGCTCTTTGGTTTTACTGTTCAACCATTTTCCTTGGGTGAGGACTTTAAGACTTGTACTATTGGCAGTTATCCTACACCCTTCCCTTTATTTAATTGGACAGAAAAAAAAAATGTGAATTAAAATAATAACAGTTAAATCTGATATAAATTATAAAGGTAAATCTCCAATGTAAATAGGTTGCTCTATATAGGTACATTTAGAGCAACGGACTTGTTGAGTAATGATTGAAGTCATCCCACTACTCATCTGAGCAGATTCTTCAGAAGAAGCTGCTTTGATGAGTAGTGAAACGTCTTCAATAATCCCACAACAAGTCCAATTGCTCTAGATTTACCTATACTAGATTTAGTCCTGAGTGTTACTTCTAGACATTGGAGATATACCTCTATAATTTATATCAGATTTAGCTGTTAATATTTTTATTCATGGGTTCATTTTATTCATTCTTTATTAATTTCTTAGCTCTCTACTTCTGTAGCAAGTTGCTTTCATTAAAGATGTGATATGCCTTCATGGGTCAAACCAGGGACTCTCATGGCTGTCAGTACAGGGTAATGCACATAGACCCCAACTCTACTTTATTAAAAAAAAAAACAATCTTTTTATTCTGCTTTACCATATCCTAGATGAAGCTTAGTACTATCACAAATGTACTGAGACAGCTGCAGGGGACCCACCAATGAGACCTAGGCCCTCCGATGCCTTAAATCCACCCTTGGTCAAACAATAAAGTGGTCTCTTGCTGGGTTGTGAGAATTACCTCTTAGTTTTAAAAGGCTTTTTATGGCGCTTTAAAATGAAAGTACAAAGAATATAACAAACCAGAACAAATGAATTGTGGTAAAACCCCTGCTCACTTATTACATCACCCAGTAATGTTTTGGGGACACACTTTCATCAGAAATTTATACTTTCTTGTCAAGGAATTTCAGTTCAGTATCATCTGTCATTATTTGCAACAATATGGAGGGCTTATATGAACCTTGAACTTTTCTGCCCCTTTTCTTTTTACTTGGGATCTTTTCTATTGCTTTACATTTAAACTGAAGCTTGGTATATCCAGATAAACCAGTGATTTTTAACCCTGTCTGCCCTGTTCAATTCCCCCCACACTGTGCTTGTTTGAACTCTTGTGTCCCAGTTTCTCAGTTCCTACAATTTTTTTTGTAATGTTTGTATTTTATTTTGCTGGTTAAAAACAAGGACAAAAATGATGAATCCTTATGGTAACATAGTATTTAAAAGCATATAGAACCTAAGACATATCATGCAGGCAATGCACATAGTAAAGGGTAGATGGCCCGAGCCCTAGGGCTACAAATTGCCAAATTGCAATCCACTTATGTTAGTGTGAGGGGTTATATGTGTGATGGGTGATAGATCAATATATATTTTTCACTCTTTCCCTTGTTCTTTTCCAGTTTTTTTTTATCTAACCCGGTCTACCCCATTCAAATATATTTTTTAAGATATAGAGAGATATATATATATATATATATTATATATATATATATATATATTGTGACACTTGAACCTACAGGGGGATCTGGTTCAGTGTCTTAGGGCCGCTTCCCACAGTCTTTTAGGGTAAACATGGCAGTCACAGAGGTTGCTCTCTTAGGGCCCTGGCAGACGCGGCGGCGCGATTTCGCGCAAATCGCCGAAGTTGCCTTGCGAGTATTTTTCGGCGATGGCAGGGGTAGGCAACTCGGGGAGATTAGTCGCCCGCGAACAGGGAGTTTTGCCGCGGGCGACTAATCTCCTCGTGTGCCAGAGCCCTTAAAGGCAAGTGCCAGCAGTTTATTTTGTTACAAAACTTCAGTAACAAACACAAAATAAGAAACAGGAAAATAAACCCTTGCACCAGAGCGCTGGCTAAACACAATTGGCAGCCTAACTACAGTCGGGTGGCTTTTCCAACTCCAACTTAGTAGAAGCGAACAAAATCAGAAATCATAAGTACCTTTCCCATGCAGCGCAGCTCCTGCCACCTGTGTAGTGGGGAAGAGACTCTCCCTCCCCCCACTGGAGTCTTTTTAAAAGGCTCTCAGCTGCAGCAATCACCTTGCTGCTAAGGTCTGTATTAAAGGGCTGGGTTTGTGATTAATTATTCCATGTTCCAGGGTACCAACTATGCAAAACCCTGGGAGAAACATATCGTCCATCTACAACTAACCCAGCCATTTTATTACAATATATATATATATCTTATATATATATATATATATATATATATACAGCTATGCTCACCACTAAATTTTAAACCATCAGAGTGAAGACACACAGAGCTACTAGTAGCAGCTACTTGTCACAGCTACTAAAATAGGCAATGCTTTAGCAGAGGCAATTCTCAGTATTGTCTATGGCAGGGTATTTTCTGGCATTTAGTAGCCATGACAAGTAGCTGCTACTAAGTAGCTTCACGTGTCTTCACTCTGCAATGAGGCAGTGACAAAACCCATACAGACAAACAGAAGAGGTCCTCTGCAATTACCCGTTATTAATATATAGGACATTTGGATATTTTGTGCAGTAAGCTACTAAAGGATTCCCTTCCCTTTAGACAAAACATCCTGTCCATATTTATGACTGACTACATCAAAGCCATATATATATTTTATAATATAATATATATATTTATAATATAGTTGGAATATAAGGATTATATTGTAATTGCCATCCATTGTTTTCTACTGACGCAAATATACCTACGTAAAAGCCCACTTATACATACTGGTGATGATTTATTCAAGCCTCAGGCTTAATCAGTAGTGAGACAGCCGTGCTCCCAAGAACACTGCTGAATTCAATGGGGACCCTCTGTGTGTGCCCTCAATAGTTAATGGAGAAAGAAATGAACTCAGAGACACTGATATGCTGTTTGTTTCCACAAGAAAGTGATCGTGCAGATTAGCAATTAAGCCCCAAGTTATCTATCAGGGTGTCCCTGACTGTTCCAACTGAGATCTTCCAGGAAAAGCATGACATAATAATGGGTATGAGAGGCATCACCTGCAAGCATGGGTACAGCTGCACTCTGCAAACTTTCGTGAAACCATGTAGGGATAGATGTCTGAAAGTGTTCTTATTCTTTATGCCTCTAGATACATCATTGCCTTCCATAAATTTGCAAATTTTCTTTCAGGAGCCAGTACAATTATAATGTTCTGATGTCTGTTATTCCCACCCCTATCGCTCATTGTGTTTTCCCTCCCATGTCCCCTGTCCCCAGCAGTGGACTACAATGCTGCCGAAATCTGTAGCTAAAAATACCATAGGTGACTCAGACTGGCAGGCAGTGACTCACTGGCATGTGGGGAAGTGGGAAGGGGAGAGAGATCCAGAGAGAAGAAAGAGGCAATGAAAGGAATGAAGAAGAAGTAAATACACAGGGAAAGACACAGATTAGAGGTGAAATAGATGGCTAGATGAGAATACTAAGACATGAGTCCTGTAGTCTTTCTGAACATCTATAATAAAAAGAACAAAACTAAAAATGCACATCATTATGCCGGACATGAGAGCAGTATCTAACTGCCTGCTAACATCAAGTGAGAGAAGCCTTCACAGGGTATCACACACAGCACATGAAAACCTCATTGTAGCCAAAGCCGCACATTCATTGTGTATATACTTTATCATCCGGACATCTAACCAAAGTCGGCATAAGAACCTGAACAAAGGAAGTATAAGGAGATCACACAGCACAGTTTGCAAGGGTAACCTACCCCACTTTTTTATCCAGTCTGAGAAAGTATAAATATAATGTTTGGGGGCACCAACCTTACTTGGCTACTTCATTTCTTTTTTTCTCGTACAAAAATATTGTTTCTAGAAGAATTTTCCTCAGGGCTTTTTTTTTTTACCTAATAGTTAAAAACCATTACTATCAATACAAACTATCATTATCTATGGGCACATTGAAGCAAGTTTTCCAGCATTTTATCAAATTGCCATTCTTTGGAAATTGCTTCTTCTTCCTTCTAAAATAAATTGTAAGTGTGGGGAAAAATGAATTGCTTCTCCAGAGAAAAAGGCCTATAAATTGAGAAGTATTTCTGAATGTTGGTAAAGTTGCTGTCTAGTATCCCCCTCTAGGATTTATTAACGGATTTATACTTAGGAGTCTTGGCTAGTAGCTACATTAGCACTACATTATGCTTAGAAAACAACAATTGTGCATTCAAATGGGATGTACAGTACGAGGGTTTGAAACAAAGAGGAGGCTAGTTAAAAGGCTATGGGGGCATATACAAAGGGTCTGCCTTTGCACACTGTACACATACAGTATATAGAAACTAGCGTTAAAGTCTCATTTAATTCATTTACAAATAAAAAGCACTGTGCAAAGTGCAAAATTTCTCTGCAAATCGCCATTTTTTAATGCTTTCACCTAGAATTTCAGCATAATTTTCGGTGCAAGTCACAGCCACAATAGCTTATTACCATTTATTCCATGGCACGCTTTTTTTAAATTTTATTAAATTATATATATTCTTCCATGTGGTTTAGGTATCTGATTTACTTGAATAAAGTCAGTTGCAGCTACTAATGCAACCAGCAGAGGGGGACTCTGGAACCACTGCCGCTCCAGTGCGTCACTGCATGCATAATCACATACAACACAACAGGCTGAACGGGGCCAAATTGGCATTCACAGCATTTTGCAAAGGATCATGGTTGAACACTGAAAAGCATCATTGTGCACTTAGTTTTGCATCTCTTTTAGAGTTCTGTATTATAAACCCTTAAAAATTCAAGATGCTATGATCCCGTTGGGTAGCAACATATGATCAGATGGTCATATTGCATTCCAAAATTGTGCTACAGACAGGAGGGACAGGTTTCAGACAGGTTATAAGGATAGCGACCTCATAAAATCTTCCAGATTTTGCATGGAGTCTCCCATTAACTTCAATGCATTTCGCAAATTTTCCCTTGTAGCAAAATGGGACAAATTCACTAATCATTCATTTTAGTACTTGTTGGATTAGCACATTAGGAGTGTGATTTTCTGTACCTTAGTGCTCTTGCTTCTAGGGCAGGGGTGGGCAAACTTTTTGGCTCACGGGCCACATTTACTTACCCCCGGGCCAGACCGGGCAGGGCGGGCAGGGCCAGGCCAGCGTTACGCCCCCTTAGTCTGTTTAATTCCGGCCCGCCAATGACACCAAGTCTCGCGTGATGAGACTTGGCGTCGTCGGCGGGACGGATTAAAAAGGCCAAGGGGCCGGATGTGGCCCGCGGGCCGTAGTTTGCCCACCCCTGTTCTAGGGCATTAATAAATAACTCAGATCCTTTGGTTTTAAATAGTACTGTAATCTAAACCCTGCCATTTTCTGTGAGAGACCCTAGTATATGTGATTGTCTCCCCTGCCTTAAGCTGGCCATACATGCACCAATAGTATCGTACGAAACATGTTTTCATATGATATTCAGTGCATGTATGGTGGATCGACAATACAACTGATATCGCAAAAACCTTGGATAGCGGTCGTCTCTTTAATCGAGCGGGACAAAAGATTTTTATTGGGCGCCCGAGCAAAAGCATGCATTTAGGGCTGAATTGTCAGATAGTGTAGAATTCCTATTGTTTCTGCCTCTTTATCTGACAATTCAGCCCTGAACATCAGTGGAAGGTACGAATGATCTTTGGTAGCAGGAAAGATTGTAATTGTATCATGTATGGCCATCTTTACAGGTTGCAGTGTAAAGGCACAGAGACTCCAATGGGTATTTGCTTCCACATCATCTGCTTCTAATGAGAAAGTGGATTGGCTCCTGTTATAATAACTCATTTATATTTTCATTAATTTACACTCCACCAAAGAAAAGCCCCCCATTTATACTGCCTCTAATACAGGCAAGGGACAGAAAGTGGGTAAGGCCCATACAGGCCATACAGATGTGTCCTAGCAGAGTAAACAAATCAATTAAAAGAGTTTCAGTGGAACCCATATTACATTTTATGGCCTTTCTATGTACCTGGCTGTCTCTATATAGAGACATATATATAGAGTGTTAGAGAGAAGAGGATGAAATCATTATGTATAATTATTCTTGTTATGCACAGCACTATTTATTTTGAAAATCAGTAATGATTTTATGAGTTTAAAAAGCAACCAACAGATCTAAAGAGATGGCACATAATAGGTTACAAGTAGAATGAGATGGGTAGTTAAAATAGCATTGAAAGACAAAAGCTCAGGAGAGATTTTGTGGAGGTGAAATAGGCAGTGATATACATCGATAAACCAGTAGGGGAGAGCGAGAATTCTAGGAAGGGAGGGAGAATGAGTAAGGAGAGGGAGGGTTGCAGGAGAGTTTTAATAATTGGCCAGGGATCTAAATTTAGCATCTGATACTATTTTTATTACAGAACAAATGTATACTGGCAATAACAACATGCACATTGTGTACAAGCTTTATAAAGACACAACAGGGCTCCTACAGAATCTATAGGAGAAGGGAACATAAATATCATACAACTATGCCTTCGTGTTTTTGAGTGTGAAGCCGACACTGATATTGCTGCTTGTTACTAATGCTTTGTGCCCATATCATGCTGCGATATTGTATGTTAAGAGAAGCCGGTGCTGCTGCAGTCTTTATACTGTACAGATCTCCATGTCATAATGCAGTACAGCACGTGAAGATGTGGCAGCTGTTGCTGCAGTCTCTAATGCACGTGTGCCTTTTCCATGTAGTGATGTGATATTACATATATGTACAAGGTGTGCAGTGTCTGAATCATGTTGTGTATAAGAGTAAGATGCTGTTGTCTGCCTTGTACCTGGAACATGAATCCATGCCATGTAGAATGCACAAGCTTGACTTCTACTCTTTATTTTGTCATTGTTGCCATATATATATATATATATATACTGGATACTGCATTTTTATATCATACGTTTATAGGGAGTGAAGAGAATCAATTTTCATGGTAATGTGTCATTAATGGTATATATTATGTAGAAGTACTGTGTAGCTGTTTTAAAATCCAAAGCAGATAACTTTGGATGTTATTATATTAACACAGCAGAATCACTTAACCCACTGCTATCCAAGTAGTTTATCACATTAGCCACAGGGTAGGAGCTTGAAATTATCTTTAGGATTTCTTCTGCATATAAATATATAGTAGTTAGTCTTTTTTTGGGAGGAGGCTAAGCTTCTCCAAATCTGAATATATATACACTTTTTTCTATATAGGCACTGAGTCCCTCAAGCTGCCATCCTGGACATGCAGGTGTCACTACATTACATTACAATTACTAGAAGCTTTGCTTCTTTTCTTCTTTTTCCTACCTTTATCTATATCTCTATCACTACCTATTTTATATAACCCTTTGTGCCTCTTATTTCTAGTCTCATGTTTTTCTAGACTTATGCTTTTCTTGCAGTTTGTTCCTCCTTAGTTTCTTTAGCAGATAGCTTAGCCACCTGATTCTGCAGCACAGTAGCGCATTGCTGAATGGTGACTTATTGGTGGAAGGCTGTACATTTATAATGCTGGATAATGTGATAAGATTCCTGTGTGAGAAGACAAGATGAAGAGAAGTTTTCTGTTTATCTGCATTGCATCTTTGCCATTTAAAGGCTTCATATCTCCTTTCAGAGACAGGCACTGGCATCATGAATGCTATTGCTATGCAGCATACGGATGCCACAGCAAAGCTATGTGCTAGGAAGAGGTGGCGGTGCTGCTGCCAATGCAGGAGCTGAATAATAAATATCCTATATTGGTATGCAAAACAGAGCCTGGCACGGGCAGTGACTGCTCAGTAACAGAGCTATGTACAGTATACGTGCCCGTGATGTCAAAGCTTTCGAGGGGGAGTCTGGCACTGCCAGTGTGTTGCTAGCAATTGGTTATAAATAGAAGAGCTAAAATAAGGTTTTTATTATAAGGAGGGGAGGAAAGAGAGAGTGTGTGGGAGACAGTGCGTAGGCGAAAGGAAAGGAGGAAGAGCAAGGACAGAGGAATGTGTAAGGAGCAAGGTACAAATATAAAGACAGGAAGAATTATATAGAACAATGCATATACAGATTGGTAGAAAAATAAAAGGATAGATAGATAGATAGATAGATAGATAGATGATAGATAGATAGATAGATGATAGATAGATGATAGATAGATAGATAGATAGATAGATAGATAGATAGATGATAGATAGATAGATAGATAGATAGATGATAGATAGATAGATAGATAGATAGATGATAGATAGATAGATACATATGTGTAGAAATAAAGTCTGATACGAAACATACAATAGATTTATGTAAAGATAACTTAAAAGAGAACTAAAGCCTAAAAAAGAAGTAGCGTAGAAATGCTGCATATTATATTTTGAGGTTCTGTACCAGCCCTTTAGCAGTGAGGGTCTGTGCTTAAGAGAGGCATCTAAGAGAGGCAAACTTCATTTTCTGTTTGACGAGTTCCTTAGCCATAGCCTTTCAACAGCTGCCCAGAGCACACTGAGCGTGTGCAGTGTCACTGACACTTTTAACAAAATCCAAGATGGGGAGCTCCTGTGCACAACTTTAAACATTTGGATCATTACTGTTAAAGAGACCTTTAGTTTGGTGCATTGAACTCCTTATATGAAATATGGCATTTCTAGCCATATTTGTTTTAGGGTTTGGTTCTCCTTTAATAGATAGATATTCATTTATCTACACTAGGGGTAAATAGAGTTAGCAGCAAATATAGGGTCATGCAGTGATCAGTACAGCATCCAGAAGATTGATCAGTCTAGTTCAGGATAATGAAAGAAGTTTTAGGCTGGCGCTAGACTTTCTCATGGTGTTTAAAGACTTAACATACCCCCTTTTCAACATGAGTACAATGAACAGGGCTTGTGCTAAACATATTTTTCCCTATTGTTTTATATAGGATTAGAAAATGTATGGTCTTTGTTATTTCTTACACTAAACAGTCTGGTTGAGGTTTTTCAAAGCACACTTAAAACAAATCACCAGTCCACTGAGAAGCCTCTGTATAATGAGGGACTTTTATCTCACAGTCCAACAAAGGTTCTAGCTAGGGGACTGGAGGTGTTTGTTTATATAGAGGCTTCTCAGATGACTGCTGATTTGTTTAGATTGTGATCAGAAGTATCATAAGCAGAATGTGACTTTACTTTCAATTTCAGATTTTTCCCTGATAGTGTAAAACCCAACAAAAAAACATACATATATCCTAATTAAGACAATAAATAAAAAGTATGTTCAGTACAAACCCTAGTCATTACACTTATCTGTTGTTCTGCCTGCCCTATGCTGCCTGTGTGTGCCATACTCTGCCTGCCCTACGCTGCCTGTGTGTGCCATACTCTGTCTGCCCTATGCTGCCTGTGTATGCCATACTCTGTCTGCCCTATACTGCCTGTGTGTGCCATACTCTGCCTGCCCTATGCTGCCTGTGTGTGCCATACTCTGCCTGCCCTACCCTGCCTGTGTGTGCCATACTCTGCCTGCCCTATGCTGCCTGTGTGTGCCATACTCTGCCTGCCCTATGCTGCCTGTTTGTGCCATACTCTAACATTTGATAATAGTTATTATATGGTCCCTAAGGTGTGTAATTATGTGCTGGGGGTTGCTGTGCTATCCACAGGGCGGCATATGGATTTAAGGGTATGTGTTAATAAACTTCTTTCACATATGAATGAAGTGTGATATCCCTACAGTGAGCACCAACCATTAGCGGATGCGATTTAAAAAAGGGGACTGGTCAAAACTGGCTTCCATTATCGCCACTCCACCATGTAGGCCAGAAAAATTCCATCCCTCTGTACCACAGAAGTTGGACTGATCTAGATAGACAACAGACAGATATATGATACATAGGTAGGCAGATACAGTTCTGTTGGAATATGATTTTTAAGATGCCCTTCTGCTCAACAGCCATAGCAGAGACCAGTAAGTCTGACTATACCACTCATTCCTGCACCTTGCCAGAGGCTGCAGGGCAGCAAAATATGGTGTTTAGATTGATCAGGTTCCAGAACAGGGTTACAAATTCATATGGGGGGAATAGGGGGTTCCTTTTGAAGGGGGTACCCCTTGACAGCTCTGCAAATAAGAGTGGAAAAATCCCAATTAAACCTCTTGCATCTTTAGCTATAAATTTAAACAAACCATTTAGAGCTTTCTATCAAAATGAATGTAATGCAATAGAAGAGAAAATGTGGCAGTTTAGAAATATATGCTAATTATATTGCTGTTAGAATGGATCTGAACAGGGATAGATACACAATGCCACTACGTGTTGTTTTCTTCATTGCTGCCTTTTATGCTCCCGCATGTCTCATGCTTTCTCTCCTTCCTGTACTTATACAACAATACGCGGTTTCCGTCACGTCTCGGATATGTTTTTTCCACTTCCCACGCAGAAAAAATTAAATTTCCGACATTGACGGAATAAACGCTGGCATTTAGGCATCAGCTATGTAATGTCGCCAGCATTGCCAACTCTTTCAGAGCAGCAAATTGCACATTGCACAAAAAAGAACTCCTTATCTCTAGGCCTCAGAGCCTGACTGCTTACAGCATTCTCCTTTATTTGTATAGTGCTGACATCTTCTGCAGCGCATAAAGGGACACTAAGCCCTGCTGCACAGCACTGCTCAACCAAATTTTACTCAGCTGTTGCTGGACTACAAATCCCAGAATAATCTAACATATAATGCAGGTTGAGGCATGCTGGGAGCTGTAGTCCAGCAACATCAGGGTTGCATTCTTAAAGCAATATTGCACAATAAAACATTTCCAGCTCTCTAGGGCCCGGGGCAGCATTGACATGCAAAAGAATCCTCCAATGAGAATCCCAGCTGATCTGTATAAATCTGGCTCCCTGTTCTTTGTTCCTGCAATTGGAGTTGGGAGCATTAAGCACAGTTTCACAGCACTGAATAAATCTGTCCTTTATCCCCATGTCTGATTTTTGTGTCATATAATGAAGGGAAAAATTACATAATCATCTGTATATGTAAGATAACAGCAAGATGCCTGACATAGTTCTGGGAATCAGTAGAATTCTCATTGGTGAATGTGTAATTATGTTTTTTTTTATCAACTTCTATAGAGAACTAGGGGGCGCAGTGGGACAGCTTTACAGTTGGGTTTAGTGTCCCTTTAAGTGCGAAGACAGACGGGGCAATTAGTGACTGTACAAGTCGCCCCAGTAACTTTCAAGTTATCTTCGATGCAGCCTGGTTAAAGGTTTTTTTATCCAAACCAACAATACAATTTGGGGGACTTTAAGCAATAGTAAAGTAAAGTAGACACTATATGGAGCTCATTGGGGAACACCATTTAACATACCAGCATGCAGTCCCATTTGATCCTTCTAACCTGCAAAATAAATTCTATTGGGCGATGATTGCCACCCATAGGCACATGTGGGAGGTCATTAGTTAATAGGAAGAGACAGCAACCTCACTTCCCAGCACTTACTATGCAATCACTGTACTCAGACACTGACCAACTGGATCTGTGGATTTTGAGAAGCTATAGATGCTGCCAGTCATTTGCTAATAAACAAATTAAATCACTTGGGAAATGGCCCTTGGAATGCTCTGTGTTACTGATCCAAAGCCCTATGTTTCTTTGCGGCTGTGGTTCTATATATACACAAGGATCAGAGCCACTGTCCCACAAGGCAAACCAGGACCAATGGATTTAAAATGTACTCTACTTTGTTCTTATTATATTTGTATTCTGTAAATTAAAAAAAGTAATATTTTCATGATTTTTTAATGCTTTTTCTTATCTAGGTAAAATTGGTTATCACTAGCTACTCCATCATGTAGAATCAATGGCATCAGCACAATGGTACATTTATGAAGCACTTAGATTCCATGTTGTTCCATGTTGGACACCCCAGAAATGCATTGTAGGTCCCCCAAGGATATCAACAAGAGTCCCTCTGCACTCACCCATTATCAGTATATATAGGACATTAAGACATTCTGTGCATTTAGCTACCAAGAAATGCCCTCCCCAGTGGCCAGCTCCATGTTGTAGCTCCCACCCTTCCCAGCTACAGTCACCTGACTGATCCTAGTGGAGCCAATAAAAGGGCAAGGATTTTAACCTTGAAAGCAAGTAAGTTGCACGTAAAATTCAGTCCCTTTGTTAAATGTATATTGAAGTAGTAGAATTCTTAATGAATCAGATAAAAGTGAGTGTAGGACTGGTCAGAGGGGATGATTTTGACATAGTTGGCCAACTTGAAGTACTGTATGTTGCAATATATGGACAAACAATCCCTGTTTTGCTTAAAGGGGAGGGCATTTCTTGGTAGCTTAAGGCACAGAATGTGTTAAAGGAGAAGGAAAGTCATTTTGGCATTTTACTGCCAATAAATTTGCCACACTATTGCCACCTAGAACAATATATTTATTCTGCAGAAACCATTAACATACCTGAGTAATGAGCCCTAGAAGCTTTCTCTGTTTGCTTATAGGAAAAGGAAAGGCTAATAGTCTGGCCACAGGAATTAAGGATATTTCTGAGAGAGGAAGTCAGACACCCAAACAACAAGTTTACAAAAAAGGAGACAAGAAATCCTGTGTTTGTTTTGACAGAGGACTCAGTGCAGCGTTTCTGTGAGTGCTTATGGCTGTATTTACATACCTTTCTGATAAAGCTTACTTAGTTTTTACCTTTTCTTCTCCTTTAATGTTCTATATATATTGCTAGTGCTTCCGGATTTCTAGGCGCGTGGGCACAAGTGCTCCTCCTCTTTTGTGAAGTCATTGGCAGGCTTGGGTTGGGTAGGGAGGGCTTGGGTTGGGAGCAGCGGGTTAGGGTCAGGTGCGGGCCAACCCGCCAATCACTAATGCACAGATTTTATCTTTATCCAGCCTTTATGCGATATCAGATGAAACTAGGTTTCATGCCATTATATGTATGTGTGTGTATGGTCAATTTTATATATAACTTTGTATATATTATTAATAGTGTCTTTAATAGCTTATTTTAATGTACAAGGATCTAGGGTTATTTTATTATATTTATAAAGGAATCAGTTTCATGGCACCACCATATTACAATATGCTACCTCCATTTAACCAACCTCTGCATATACTGTTGTGTTTAGGGTCAGCCTGGCCCACCAGGATACCAAGAAGATACCAGTTTTATATCTGTATTAATTTCATGTATGAGAACAGAGAAATGAAATGGAGATAAGGCTGGATGGAAGTTTGTAAAAAGAAGAGACTAGGAAAATGAGGAGTTGAATGAGGTGAGGAAGGAAATGTGGAGAGTGGCCCTATGGTCTAAGGTTTTCTTGTGGACCCCTGGCATCCCAGTCCAACACTGGTTGTTCTCCTTGCTGCAGAAAATAAGTGAATTACTTTTTCAGTGTTTTTGGGCCACCATGAACATGAGGGTGGGGGCGGCTCCCCCAGCTGGTCAGTAGGCTTAGCAGACTTGCAACAAAAGAATTACTGTATATACTCGAGTATAAGCCGATCCGAATATAAGCCGAGGTACCTAATTTTACCTAAGAAAACTGGAAAAACTTATTGACTCGAGTATAAGCCTAGGGTGGGAAATGCAGCTGCTACTGCTAAGTTTCAATAATCAAATAATTAATAAAGGACACTCAGCGTGACCCCATGTGAACTCTTCATAAATATATAATGCTGGCAGCTGCAGATTAGGGAAAGGTGGCCTAAAATAATGACCCTTTTCTATAAAAATTGGAGCGGCCTGGGGTATTTGGCAGGACAGCCTAAGCCCATGCAAAGAACAATGGAATGATTTTGTGAACTGCTGTTCACAAACGCTGTCCATCTAATCTGACTGAGCTGGAGCTGTTTTGCAAAGAAGAATGGGCAAGGATTTCAGTCTGTAGATGTGCAAAGCTGGTAGAGACATACCCTAAAAGCCTGGCAGCTGTAATTGCAGCAAAAGGTGCTTCTACAAAGTATTGACTCAGGGGGCTGAATAATTACGCACACCCCACTTTGCAGTTATTTATTTGTAAAAAATGTTTGGAATCATGTATGATTTTCCTTCCACTTCTCACGTGTACACCACTTTGTATTGGTCTTTCACGTGGAATTCTAATAAAATTGATTCATGTTTGTGGCTGTAATGTGACAAAATGTGAAAAAGTTCAAGGGGGCCGAATACTTTTGCAAGCCACTGCATATACTCATGACTCTGCAACACCTTATTCACAAGCTATTGCATTCTTAGAACTTACAGTGTGACTGCCATTACACCGGAATTCTAGTAAAAATATTGTGTTGCGAGTAAAAAAATATCGGTTGGCATTTGTAAATTTGGCTTTGCAAACAACATTGAGTAAGTAAATTGCCCTTATAGTATCACATAATCTAGATTAAGGGGCTGTTCCTGCCTTTGGTATATCTGGCTTTTTGCCTTGTTGGCCAACAGATCCCATTTCCCAAGGACCATTTCACTTTTCTGTTGTCCATATGGAAAGGTATCCCCAATATTTTCCTTTTCTTAACTTTTAATGCACATTCATATTTTTAAGAGTATTTTTTTGGTGTCAGTATAACAGAACAAACTTATTGTTTTGTATTGCTGTAACATGTATCCTTTGGTGCCAAAGTCCATATTTTTATTGGCACTAAAGTCCATTATTGCTCTGTAGATGCTCACATCATTGCTACTTGGTATACACAAGCCCCAGGCTATTCAGTCGCAGAGCCATTCATTGTTTACAGTTAAAGTTCAGCTAGTTCACTTTGTTTAAAGAGATTCTGTCATGACTTTTATGGGGTACTTTTTATTTCGAAATGACACTGTTTACATAGCAAATAATTCACTCTACTATTTAACATTTTATTTTTGAACCAACAAGTCTGAGCTTTCAGAAGGAGCCTGCACTACACATTAGAACTGTGGTAACCTATTGTTTCTCCTACTCCCATGTAACTGGGGGAGTCCCAAGCTGGACCTGGATATCTTACTACTGAATGCTATTCTGATATCTACTGGGAGCTGCTATCTTGCTGCATTCCCATTGTTCTGCTGATTGGCTGCTGGGGGGGGGGGGGAAAGGGATGGGTATTACTCTAACTTGCAGTTAAGCAGTAAAGTGTGACTGAAGTTTATCAGAGCATAGGTCACATGGTTGTGGCATCCTGGGAAATGAAAAATATAGCTAGCCTTATGCCAAATTTAATTATATTTAAATTAAATATAAAAAAATCCGTTTGCAATTTTAAAAAATGGATTTTAATGCAGGATTCTATTAACTGGTGCTTTTTGAAAAAAACATGTTAGCGGGGACCTATAACAAATATGAATGTAGCAGTTTATACACAAATGTATTCACAGAACCAAAACTATCAGCACGGATTATTATTTAGCATCAAAGCGTCATGATTTTGAAGGCAGTACAACTATGGTATCTCTATAATCATTCGCCAGACCTGATATGACAGAAGGGCACCTTCCAAGATCAACTTGACTAACTGAGCAATTGATCAATTGAATCCATGAAGGTAGCGCTCATTAGAACTGTTCTTCCTGTACCATGTTTTCTCTTTCTTATGGGAATGCAGGTTTTCTTTTCCAAGGTTTCCCAGGTTTCTCCAGGATTACCCTGTGGAAGAACTTCTCAGAGATAACAACAAACAAGGCTCCTTCCTAGGAACACACTCCTCAGGCAGAGCTGGAGAAGGAGAAACACTTACCTGGGCTGCAGTTAGTGCAGCCATACATTAGGATAGATAATCTGGGAATTTTTTCTCAGATATCTATGGGAAGGCACTCGGTGAAGATCCATGCATGGGCTGATGTCTTAAGAGTCCGAATTGATAGTTTAAATCTGCCTGTGTATGTCTGGCCGATATCGGCAGAGGGCAAAACTCAGATCACAGTGGTGGTAATGCAGGCTGTTGGAACAAGTACCACATCAATAGGCCAATGCTGCTGGTAGGAATGAGCTGGCAGCTTTATCAGCCCATTGATGGCCACCTTTACACAGAAAGGGAGAGGAGAGAGAAGAAGCTATTATTGTTAGATCTATTACTGGATTTAGATAATAACACTGAGATAAACTGTAATAAAAAAAAATCTGCAATTGTATTTTACCCTTTGCCCAAAAAAATATGTGTCCTAGGCAGCTGCCTCTTCTGTCTGGCCCTTGTTGCAGTTTTCTATTTACTTTGGGCTCCAGTTCCTTCTAACACAATACAATAAAAAAGTGGGCTGCCCCTTCTATTCTATTCAGCAGTATTACACTGATGGGGAGTTGATTTAGGCAGGTGAAACTGCCTTAACTAAAGCTCAAATACACTGCATTGTCACACTGGCATATAGTGTAATACTGCCTTATGGGATACATAACCTATGTAATGTAGTGTGGGCATCTCAACTGGAAATGGTCCTACCCTCCAGGGATGGTATGTCAGGACCTAGTGTGGGAATCATTTATCACCATAACCATACTGGGAATCAGCACAGGAGTATGTTATTATAGAATCAGCTTTGCCATAAGCAGCAACATTGTGAATTTTATTATACAGTATATCTATTCATCTGTGCAGCTCTCCCTGTTTCCTCTCCATCCATCTGACTGATCACATCTCTCAGTCTTGTCATATTTAGTTCCCTTAATTTTCCTTATCTATTTTTCAGGCCCATTTATCTCTTCTCTGTTCTCCTACCTTATTTCTATTTCTTTCTTCTTCACTCATCCCCCTAACATTTTCCTTTCTCTCTCTCTCTAAATATTTCCCTTTCTCATTCTTTCTTTCTTTTCTCTAAACTCTTTTAACACGGTTTTCCTCCCACGCAGCCCTAGCAACGAGAACCTGTCTCCTGGCAACAGCATCTTACGTGAAAGCAGCGTAGGGAGGGAGTAGTGATGGAGAGAGAAGGGAGGTGGAGAGAGATGCGCCAGACGACAGCCTTATAAGGACTTTTTCTAGCTCCAAAAATAAAACAATCAGGGTTTCTTTTTTTTCCTTCTTTCACCTCACCAGGGAAGGAAAGTTTAGCAAGAGGGAAATCCCTTTAAACTTTCTGATTCTGGCAAAAATGGAGCTGATGCAGGAGTAAGGTTCAGTGGGTTATGATGTGAAGGGTAACTGAAGACCTTTGTAAGGAGAATGTATATTAGAATAATGCTCTATATGCTATTTGGCTGCCGTGTGATGGGAGACGGGTTATCTATAAAGAATGAATCATTAAAAGCCCATAAATTATTTCAATTTGGAAGATAATTGATGCTGTTACTGATATTGGGTTCTTAGTGAGGTCTCACTATATATACATTATAAACATATATATGGTGTTGTTTACTTCTAATATCCTCATTTTTTACAATTATGTTATTCCTTATATTTTATTTATGGTAAGAGCCAATTTTAACATGTCAGTGGCACAATGGGGGTTAATACTGCAATGCTTTGCCCTATGCCAGCATTTCATTCACTTTCCTTTCCAAATGAGATTGAAACCCCTGCACTAACCAACCATTGAGGTCTGCCTTTTGTCAAAGAAGAAATGACATGGCTGCTGCAGAGAATAAGTACCTGTGTGGTTGACTATTATCCTGTGATGCCTGGCTCAGTAACATGATGCATTTTACATACATGGCAGTGGTGTAAATGATATGAGAGCTATACAGAGGGCAGTTAGCAAATGGTTAACCATGTATGTATGGCATTCTTAGGTTCATAATGCTATCTCATGTTTATTAGTTATAGAAAGGCTTCATTACCTGCTAAGTAGTATGGCAGTCTACTAGGCTTCTTGTTGAGTGTTTATATTGGGGTATAGGGACCGGAGGTTTGATGTATTTAACAGAATGTACATTCTGTTAGGGAAATGATAGGAATAGCGTTCCATTTATAAGATACTGCATGAATGCATTTTGCAGATCTGCATCTTCTATTTACTTAATAAGTCAAAGCAGAAGAAGGCCAAGCAGGTTTGGCACCCAAGGCACGGGTGGCAATTTGCACCCTCACCCACACAAGCATTACCCCATGGTGGATTTAGTTGTGGATAAATCACAGTTGACACAGGAGGGATGAGGAGACATGGAGCTGGTCTAATGATGAACTGCTCAAAACTATGCTCTTGTGCATACCTGCATGACAGGTTGGCTCTCTGCCCTAAGACTGCACAGTCCATCTCTTTGCAAGTGCCTCTGCTCTTTGAATTCTTGGTGCTTATTCCATCCACATGCTGTCACATGAAGATCATCATGGCACTACAGCAAGTGAATCAGTACTTGGCCGACTGGATTATTACAGCAGAGAGGTGTCCAGTGAAGGTGAATCCCACATGTAGAGTGGTAGATGTAGTGGTACATGATTTCTCATGGTGTGGCATTGCTATTAATAGATAATTGGATTTGTAAAATAATAAGGCCATGCCATACAGCATATAAAAAAGGGGAAAACAATGACTGATACTCAGTGGATGTGTATATATGAGTATATGAAATATATGAGGGCACAATGCATAATTTGGTGCTATGTGATATTATAGAGAATAAAAAACCAATTTCCCCACTTAGCTGTGGTTGATGTTGGCCACACACAGGCTGGCACTTAATTTGTTTATCAACATCTACAGGTGTTTGCTGCACACTTCTGTAAGTCTAATGCCATAGAAATAGTTTCTCATTCATCATGCCAACATCCCCTAGCCTATCACAGAGTTCATTGTACATGTAAATATTGATTGAACTTAACAGAAAAAACACTGTTTCAACAGGTTTCAAGTTAGCACATTGTAATGAATCCTGCACAGAAACCATTCATACATTATACAGCAGCTTGAATGACTGATAATACTCAAGTGATTTGGATTTGTTTCTAAAAGAACTTCATAATTTTGCCTTTCAAACTAGAAAGTATAGAGAAAGCACAAAGGTCAAGTGTGCAGAAAGAATCTAGTCTTTTGCCAACTTGCTCAGTATACTTTGGGCAAATGAAAACACTTGATCTGGCCTAGGTACTGGTCTGATTTCCTTTTTGGAGTCAGGAAGAATTTTTCCACTCTGTGGCAAATTGGACAGTTTTAGATCTGGTTTATCTGAATTCCTTTGAGTCAACTTGACTTTAGGAAGGTTTCAAACTTGAACAGGATGGACATGCATCTTTTTCTCAACCTCATGTTCTGCATGTTTTAACTGTGTTTGCCTGCTATCCATAGTCCCAGGACTCCCTAACCAATGCAGGACAAGTTTTTCCTTCATTATTGGTGATGCTAAGATGGGCCTTTAAATGTATGTGCAGACGAACTTGGAAACTGTGAGGGGTCACTTGAAACATATCTGATGGTTTAAATTGTCATGTTTCTAATCAACAGGACCTATTGAGGTGTTCCTCATCCATCTGCCTCAGTGTTTGGGCATGATGTTTTTAATGGCATAGGACAGAGTCAGACTGGCCTTACAGGGTACAGGGAATATGCCCTTGGGCCCTCAGTGGGCCTCTTTCCCTCTACTCAGGGCTGACACCATGTCATAATAAAACAGTGAAGCTTAGTTGCTGCAACTTAGAGTGAGGACTCGCTAGAGCACCCAAGGTGTTTCCATTAGACTACTTAAAGCTCATTTGACTTTTATGCATTTCATTATGAAAAACTTTGGTTGTGTAATATTGGGACAGGATCCAGAACGTGACTATGGAACCCAAGTTTGACAACTGCTGCCAGATACCCTGTGGGTACACTTTTTAACATACACTGAGATGGAGGACATGCAAGATTCTGATAAGCTTTCGCTGCACCCAGCCCTGCCCCAGGATATCATGAAAAATTAAACTTGGAAACTGTTTTTAAAAAATGTGCAGCTGAAAGACTTTTTTTTAGTGTTTTAAATTTTCACTGTAAAATACTGATAACTTGATTTGTTCTTTAATAGCCTATAAAGCCATCTTTTGCTCCCTGGGTAGAGCACATGTTACATGCATCTCCGTTAACTGGAGAGCTCACTGTGATTAAAGGGTCTCCAAGCCAATGCACAGACATTTCACAAGTCAATGACTGACAATGACCTCTGTACTTTGCTTATGTGGTATGCTTATATATAATGATTGTATGTTCATTCTATTTGCACATTGCAGATACCGGTGTATACTGCAGTCTGCAATGAACAAAACAAAAATGTGTACTGACTTTAACAAATTCAGCTATATTTCTAGCAGTTGTACACAAAAAAAAGTATTCAAAATAAACACCCAAAGGTTGCAAAACATTTCCAGTTTCTGTTATTATAGGCCCTCCATGTGGTCTTCTTAATTCTTTGTGTATCTTGAGGTAGGTAGGAGTCTTTCTTGTGGGGAATCCTTTAAGAGGGATCTTAGATCCTGGTGTAGGAACTGTGTAATAAAGACTAATTTTTCAGACTTAAAGTGTTCACATTGCTTAAGGGTGTTTCCTTGTATTTATCTAAGCAGAAAATTCTATTGTATGTCTCCCAGCATCAGGACATCTCAGAAGTGTTCAGAGACCAGCAGCTAAGAACCATACCACATAAATAGCATGTCAACTGCTAGAACCCACATTTCTAGATTATTAGATCTGAATACACAGACACTGTGACTAAATCACAGAAAAAAAATCATGTTTAGCGAGACGGAGACAGAATTTCTGTTGTAACCATCAATAAAACATGATATTGCATTGAAAAGCCTGTACTGTCCCCTTGTGGAGAGATGAACTGGAGACCCAGTGCTTAGAAAAGGCCAATGAATATAAGGCAGCTGGGTGCATTGCACCTCAGGGAGCTCATTTATGATTGGTGTGCTATGCGCCACTTTTCCCTGCATCATTTGGTCTGCATTGTATACAATACTGTGTGGTGGCAACAGGGACATTTTTAGTTGCAGTGTCGGACTGGGATGTCAAGGGCCCACCACAAAACCTTATACTATAAGCCCACTCTCCAAATTATTTGTACTTCTGTCCTCATTCAACCTCTTTATTCTCCTAGTTGCTTTTCTTTACATCTTAACATTACATCTATTTAGCCTCTTTGTTTTTATACAGAAATAGGGAATGACCATAAAATAAGCCATAGGATAGGAGCAGAAGGGCCCAGGTGTCAGGAGTTTTCCTGGTATCTTAGTGGTCCAAGTCCAAAGCTGTTTAGTTGTGTCAGGGTTTCTCCCAGAAACTCAGGACTCAGAGCAAGCCCTGGAAGCTGTCACTTGTACTAGTACACAAGGTCGGACTGGGCCGCCGGGACACCGGGAAAAATCCCGGTGGGCCCCGGCCCTAGTGGGCCCCAGCGTCCCAGTCCGACCTTTGCCGGCGCTCCCCCTACTGACTGTTCCTCCCCGACGCGTTCAATTTATACGCGCTCGGGGAGGACGTCAGGCGGGGGCCCTGCAGGGGGGTTAGGGGGGCCCCGGGGGGGGGGTTAGGGGACGCGGCTGGGGCACCTGCAGGGCCCCTGGGGCGGGAGCCCCGGTGGGCCCTGCACCCCCCAGTCCAATCCTGCGGAGAGGTTTGTCCGCACACTGTCTGGTGGGCTCTTGATATCAGGTTTTCTGGAGGGACCTTGGTGCTGCAGCCAACACTGGCTGATTATGCCATCAACTTTATTTGTACGCTAGCTCTGACATTTTGAAACTGTCCTGGCCAAATAAAGAAGAAATTGATCCCTAATGATCGGTAGGCAATTTTAAAAACCAAATTGTTTTTAAAAACAGTGCCTACTTAAAGCTATGAAAAAATCTGATGAAGTTTTAAAGCTGCTGTTGTGGCTGTATGCATGACAAAATGATTGTATATGGGGGTGATAAAGGAATTTACAGCATCAGCAGTCATTGGTGGGGAAACGACCAATACCACAATCATTCCTGTCATTCGCCTGGCAGACCTTGGCACATGACTTGCGGGTTGTGGGCGGGTTTGGGTTGAGCTCACCCTCCCCAACCACAACTTTACACTGCTGGCTTACTCTGTATTTATAGGCGCACACCAAGCATGCCCACTCCTTTTGTGACATTATTGCGGGACGGGCAAAGGTCTATAAATATAGGGGAAAAGCCAGGTCAGGTATGGTTTCGGGTTGGGAGCGGAGGAGTTAGGGTCAGGTGCAGGTTTTCTCGACCCGCACATCACTAGTGGCCAGCTCCATGTTGTAGCTCCCACCCTTCCCAGCAACAGTCAGCTGATCCCAGTGGAGCCAATAAAAGGGCAACCATTTGAGAGTTTTAAACTTGAAAGAAAGCATTTTACAGGTAAAACTCAGTCCCTGTGTTAAATGTATAATAAAGCAGTAGAATTCTTAATGAATCAGATGAAAGTGAGTGTAAGACTGGCCAGGCCGGGGATGACTGTGATGTAGTTTGCCAGCTTGAATATATTGCAATATATGGACAAATAATTCCTGTTTTGTTGAAAGGGAAGGGCATTTCCCATTAGATTAATGCACAGAATGCTATATTGATAATAGACGAGTGCAGAGGACCTATTGTTTCTATCTATCTATTACCTACTATCTCTCTCTCTCTGCTTACACACACACATATAACATAAGATGAGCGCCATCTTGTGGGTGGCAGCCTGTATATACAAGGTGAGGATGCCACCCAGTGTAACACTGAAAGAAAACCAGATCTGTTGTATTGCAGAACAGCAGTGTTTAATTCTAAGTAAAAATAAATATAAAGAATTACATTTGTTGTAACATTTTCTCTGAAAAGAGCAATATCAGTACATTGCTCTTTTCAGAGAAAGTGTTACCACAAATGTAATTCTTTATATTTATTTTAACACAGAATTAAACACTGCTATTGAATATGTAATGTTCAGTATTATGTTAGATTCCCTTAGACAGACAGGATTATATGGCTACATTAATTATAATAAGAAAATGCAGTAATGCATTCTCTTTATATTGGATTTTATAGGATAAAAGAATTAATTTTATTGAATAGTACCTTATGTTAAAAACAGACGCAAAGTACCAAAAAAATAGTTGTTGAAAATGTACTTTGTAGCTTTATATATTATTCTTAGCAATTGTATTACATGTATCATTATTATACTTTGTTTAGATAGCACTGACATTAAAGAGCTTATACATCATTCACATCAGTCCCTGCCTCAGTGGAGCTTACAATCTACAGGCCTTATCACACACACAATGGTCAGTTTTATCAGAAGCCAATTAACCTGCCTGTAACCTACTGTTAGCTGAACAAAAAGCTTAATAAATTTAAAGAACACAAAAAATGAGAAATAACCAGTTCAAAATTGTTCTAGAATATCACTGTCTGCATCATACTGAGGGAAACTACTCCTTTAATAAATGCCTAGCAGCAGATTGTGAAGTAAGATCAATTAAAAATCATTTTACACTTCTTTCTTCCAAGTGTACTGTATTCATTAATTTATAAAGAGCTCAGTTGTCTAAAGTGATATACAAGGCATTTAAGCAACCAGGATGCAGTTATTATTAATTAAATAAGAATAAATACATAAGTACTAAGAGTTTCTATACACAGTTGGAATGTGGTCCCTGCCACAGAGAACTTACTATGTAGGAAGAATAGGAGCCAGACAGAAACAAAAGAGGGAGGGAAGTGTTCTGAGAAGATTTGTGTGTACCCCTTACACTTGGTAATGTAGCTGCAGAGTGCTGTGGATATTCAACATTTTACATATATGAAGTACCCATAACCATACCCCCCAACTGTCCCACTTTTCGCGGGACAGTCCCAGTTTTTACAGCGCATCCCGCTGTCCCGGATAGTTCAATGAATGTCCCGCATTACGGAAATGCAGAACATTCATTGAACAACCCAGGACAGCGGGATGCGCTCGCTGAAGCTGAGCGCTCAGGCTCCGGCTCGTTCTGTGGCTCCTGCTTCTTTACTCGGATCCTCTTACTGCAGCGACAGGCCCTTTTATAATGTTGCGCCCGTGCGTACGTGTGACGTCACACGTACGCACGGGCGCAACCTTATAAAAGGGCCTGTCGCCGCGGTAGAAGGAGCCGCAGGAGTCTCAAGAAGCAGCGTGTATGGGGGGGAGCACTGGGTATTGGAGGTACTCTCTATGGGGGCAATTAGGGGCTACTGTGTATGGGGGGTACTGTGTATGGGGGCACTGTGTGTTGGAGGTACTCTCTATGGGGGCAATTAGGGGCTACTGTGTATGGGGGGCACTGTGTATTGGAGGTACTCTCTATGGGGGCAATTAGGGGCTACTGTGTATGGGGGCACTGTGTATGGGGGGTACTGTGTATGGGGGGCACTGTATATTGAAGGTACTCTCTATGGGGGCAATTAGCGGCTACTGTATATGGGGGGCTACTGTGTATGGGGGGTACTGTCTATGGGGGAAATTGGGGGCACTGTGTAGTGGGGTACTGTGTATGGGGGCATTGTGTATGGGGGTACTTTCTATGGGGCACTGTGTATGGGGGCTACTGTCTGTCTATGGGGTCAATTGGGGGCACTGTCTATGGAGGGCATTGTCTATGGGGGTAAATGGGGCACTGTGTATGGGGGGGGCACTGTCTATGGAGGGTACTGTCTATTGGGCCATTGGGACAAAAAAAAGAATTAAAAAAGGGGTGCGGTAATTGGGGCATGGCCACAGAAGTGGGCGTGGTCAAAAAAAACCCTTTTGTCCCTCTTTTCATTTTTCAAATGTTGGGAGGTATGCCCATAACCTCTCAGCCAGGCCGGGATTTGTGGCAAGGCCACAAAGGCTCGGGCCTAGAGCGGCACAAATTTGGGGGCAGCATGCTGCCCAAGCCACACTAAAATTTTGGTCACATAAGGAGCAATGGGGACCTCTCCCCACTGCTCCGTATGTGATTTAAAAAGGACACGCGAATGCGCATGCGCTAGCGATTGGGGGTGGTTGAGCGAATGCACATGTGCAGCGCGGGGGGGGAGGTCGCGCCCGGGTAACAAATCCAGCGGCACTCTCAGAAAATGCCAACACATTTCATTTAAAATATCCGGAGCACTGATTTGTGGTTATCACCCAAGGAAGTTGACCATCTATGATGCACATGTCCTTCAGCTTGTAAAACACATTTGTTTATTTAAGGCTGTATGTGCTCCATGTTTGGTTCTCTCAAGGAATGATATATATTCAATCTTGTTGGGGTTTATAAAGCATAAACTGGGGTTGTGCTGGGTTACGGTACACAATACACAGGCAGGGGGGTTGTGTTTGCAGAAGCTAAATTGGTATCTGAGAAAATTCATATGCCCTATCTTCATTTTGGGGTCCCTATCTGGTTGGATAAATCTATGCATATTGGGCATCAAACTGTTCAGTAGAAGGAAACAACAAAATGGAAGTGAATGAAACCAGAAAGTTTTGGCAGACAAGGCGTATTCTAACAGTGGGTGTGGCTTATAATTGTAGGAGGGGCTTACACACAGTGCACATAGCATCCCTGCACATTTTTTGCCTCAATTCAAGCACTGGGTATTGGCATTCTGGTAAGCATATCGTTTGGGATGGATTTGCTCATTTAGCCTACTGGACAGATTATAGAGCTGCATAACTGTAGCAAGAACATCTCAAGAATATGCCCAATATTTTATTCTACTTTCATATTTTTACTTTCATTGTCCCTAAAGTCTACTTGTATTGAATAAAGGACTAAATGGCACATCCAAACTTCCCTTAAGAATCAGCATTTTAAGTACTTTTCATATTATTATTATCATTATTATTAATAATGGACCCTTAAACACTATACAAAAGTGTGTTTGTCATGGGGAAAAAGGTAAAAGCATTCAACTTGAATTGGATCGGTCCATTCTGTACCTTGAACGTTTTCTAGGACTAAAAATGTATCATTCTAGCCTGGTCTGTAGGTTCCCTGTTTAAAAAAATAAATAAACTGAAAATACATTTAAATTTTATATTGTAGAGCTGTTCTAGCTGCTGATGAAATAGGCCCCTTTTGTCCATTTATTAAAGCTGCCCTGAAGAGATGGCTGCTTCAACAAACAGTATAAAAAATAAACAGACAGAAGGCTGATAAACAACCGCCACATTTAAAACTACTACATTTTACAAGCAAAAATGTGGCTTATCCTGCTGCAAAGCAACTGCTATTTAACTATATAACCCCATAAATCTTCATTTGTTATCTGTGTGGAATGTGCAGGTATATAAACATTCCAAATTTTTCAGGTGTATGGAGGCACTAGGATTTAGGAGCCGATTTATTAAGTATCATGAACACTTTACCAGTAGCAACAATAAGTACTGACTGCTCCTAAAATTTACAACATTTTATACTCACCGCTAAAATAATTTGCTCCACAGCAGAAAATAGTTGCCTGAATCCATTCATTGTTACATTGTTAGGTTGGGTTTATAAAGGCCAAAGTCCATTTAGTTCAACAAACAAACCCCAGTGCATATATATATACATATATACAGTGGCTTGCAAAAGTATTCGGCCCCCTTGAACTTTTCCACATTTTGTCACATTACAGCCACAAACATGAATCAATTTTATTGGAATTCCACGTGAAAGACCAATACAAAGTGGTGTACACGTGAGAAGTGGAACGAAAATCATACGTGATTCCAAACAGTTTTTACAAATAAATAACTGCAAAGTGGGGTGTGCGTAATTATTCAGCCCCATTCTTCTTTGCAAAAACAGCTCCAGCTCAGTCAGATTAGATGGACAGCGTTTGTGAACAGCAGTTTTCAGATCTTGCCACAGATTCTCGATTGGATTTAGATCTGGACTTTGACTGGGCCATTCTAACACATGGATATGTTTTGTTTTAAACCATTCCATTGTTGCCCTGGCTTTATGTTTAGGGTCATTGTCCTGCTGGAAGGTGAACCTCCGCCCCAGTCTCAAGTCTTTTGCAGACTCCAAGAGGTTTTCTTCCAAGATTGCCCTGTATTTGGCTCCATCCATCTTCCCATCAACTCTGACCAGCTTCCCTGTCCCTGCTGAAGAGAAGCACCCCCAGAGCATGATGCTGCCACCACCATATGTGACAGTGGGGATGGTGTGTTCAGAGTGATGTGCAGTGTTAGTTTTCCGCCACATATAGCGTTTTGCATTTTGCCCAAAAACTTCCATTTTGGTCTCATCTGACCAGAGCACCTTCTTCCACATGTTTGCTGTGTCCCCCACATGGCTTGTGGCAAACTGCAAACGGGACTTCTTATGGTTTTCTGTTAACAATGGCTTTCTTCTTGCCACTCTTCCATAAAGGCCAACTTTGTGCAGTGCATGACTAATAGTTGTCCTATGGACAGATTCCCCCACCTGAGCTGTAGATCTCTGCAGCTCGTCCAGAGTCACCATGGGCCTCTTGGCTGCATTTCTGATCAGCACTCTCCTTGTTCGGCCTGTGAGTTTAGGTGGACGGCCTTGTCTTGGTAGGTTTACAGTTGTGCCATACTCCTTCCATTTCTGAATGATCGCTTGAACAGTGCTCCGTGGGATGTTCAAGGCTTTGGAAATCTTTTTGTAGCCTAAGCCTGCTTTAAATTTCCCAATAACTTTATCCCTGACCTGTCTGGTGTGTTCTTTGGACTTCATGGTGTTGTTGCTCCCAATATTCTCTTAGACAACCTCTGAGGCCATCACAGAGCAGCTGTATTTGTACTGACATTAGATTACACACAGGTGCACTCTATTTAGTCATTAGCACTCATCAGGCAATGTCTATGGGCAACTGACTGCACTCAGACCAAAGGGGGCTGAATAATTACGCACACCCCACTTTGCAGTTATCTATTTACGTGGAATTCCAATAAAAGTGATTCATGTTTGTGGCTGTAATGTGACAAAATGTGGAAAAGTTCAAGGGGACCGAATACTTTTGCAAGCCACTGTAGATGCACACTCATACCGACCTACCTATATACTTACATATACAATATCTATTCTAATTGTATATTTCAGTATAACGATAGCCTTGGATATTATGCTAAATCTCCCCCTAAATCTTCCATCCATTTACCACTTCATTTATATCCTTCTTAAAGGAAATGTAAACCCCTAAAATATTTTTTTGCCTAATAATAGAAAACATAATACTAAGCAACTTTCCAATATGAATTTATTAAAAATGTTAGTGCTTTAAAGTTATTTGTAAATGTAATTGCTATTGAGAGCAGCATTTGCTGAACTCCTGGTTGTTAATTTTTAAACAGTGTTGCAAAGGTCAGTCTCCTCCAGCAAGTCAGGTCTGTCAACTCTGTTATATTTTGAGTTGACCTGTACTTTAAGGACTGGAGCCCAGAACTGCACTGCATACTCAAGGTGAGGCCTTACCAGGGACCTATAAAGGGGCAAAATTATGTTCTCATCCCTTGAGTCAATGCCCTTTTTTATACAAGGCAGCACTTTATTTGCTTTAGTAGCCACAGAATGACACTGCCTGGAATTAGACAACTTGTTATCAACCAAACTCCCCAAATCATTCTTAATAAAGGATCACCCCAACACACTACTATTAAGTGTATAACTCACATTTATATTATTTACACTGAAGTACATAACTTTGCACTTATCAACAATAAACCTAATTTTCCAGTTCACTGCCCAATTTTGTCAAATCGCTCTGCAAAGCGGCAGCATCCTGCATGGAACTTATAGTTTTGCACAATTTAGTGTCATCAGCAAAAATAGATACAGTACTGTCTATGCCCACCTCCAAGTCATTAATAAACAAATTAAAAAGCAATGCTCCACTCCGGTCCAATTAGAAAATGTTCTATTTACAACCACTCTTTGTAATCCATCCTTCAGCCTATGATTAAGTACCATGTAGGTACAAAACGCGTAAGGCTTTGTAGCATTATGTGTTAGTTTAAATAAACTTTTTTTGATTTTAATTCTTTTTCTGAGCTACTGCTGATTACTTTTTCCATCTACAGCCAGAGTGCCTGCCTTTCATATTTTTGGATTTCCTAAATCCATCCTTCAGCCCAACATACACATCCAAACATACACATACCAAAAATCATACAACGATTTTATAGGTATGGTAATAGGTAACTATATTCCTGTTGTGTCTAAGTACAAAGACACAAGTAGTGATTTGGCTCCTGTGTGCCAGTCCCGCAAAAGAGAAATTGATGGAAAATACCTTACCATCCGGGTCCATTAATATTTGCCATGTGTAAAACACTTAACATAAGAAGGCATTTTCACATGATTTGCAAGGATCTGGGAACTGAAGAAATGGGGAGCTACCCTTCTACCCAGCGCCTCTACAACCCCAGCATTTGGTCACGTTACAGTCTAGCACTGACCGAATTCTCTAACCTGTCCCATCCAACAAGATCACTGCCAAGCACCAATATCATTACTATATAGAAACCCTGCTCCCAAGCTAAAATATACATGGTAATCCTCTTGAACACATTCACCTATTTCAACAGATAAAGGCCAATGGAGACGTGCCACCTCTTTCCCAACACTATATTAAAGTACAGTTGCCACCTGTTTTTTAACCCAAACAGTTTGGTTTTTCTTATGTCACACAGAATGTATTCTCTGCAAGCTGAAAAACGCTTGCAGAGAATCCACCCCGATACTGTGAAAATCTACTATTCGTGCCGGCACCCGGAAGCACTGAATACACTCAGGTGCACAATTGGCGTATTTCTGCCTGAAAATGCTCCCATATACAGTATGCTACGTGTCCCTTCACCTGAGTGTATTTAATGCTTCCGGGGCGCAGGCACAAGTTAGAGGATGTTGCAGTAGTGGGTTGGAATCTAGGGAAGCGTTTTTCAGCTTACCAAGAATACGCTATGTGTGGCATTAGCTTTAGGGCTGTTTAGGGCATGATTTTTTGGGTTTCAGCCTCATAAAACCTAAATAATCTGGCCAGTAACCACTTCTAAGCATGGCCCCGCCCCACAAATGTCACAGCTCCACCCCAATATAATCATCCCGCAACCTTAGGCTAATGTCAGACAAGGTATCTGGCAAATTTTTGGTATGGCGATTTGACTCTGTGGGCTGGGATCCCAGGAGAGATGGCTTAGGATTGCGGCACGTTCCTATCCAATCCAGCTTTCACGGCAGGTAGCCTATTACAGTATTCAAAGTGTTACAAGCATTCCTGGATTTGGTGTATTTTTCTGTAAGTTCCTTTAGTCATAAAGTCAATGTAATGTTTCATTTTGTACACTTGTTAATAAAAATCTCTGGCTGGTTTCATCTCAGCCCTGAGCAGTTATGTCTTTGGTAGGGGGTGCAAGTAACAAAAGGTGGGATGTGTAAGGGATAGGAGTTCTGTAAGACCAGATTGCCATGGAGCAAGGAGAGAAATACAACAAAGAATAAAAGGGGGAAGTGAGATGGAAATAGTATAACAGAGGGGAGTGTAAATAGTAATTATACCTTAAATCCAGTTATTATAAAATGATAATTAAAAAGAAACCTGAAGGTAAATTGATGGATGACAGCTACCGTACATTCTCTTCTAATTACAGCATCTTCATTCTGACTGTGCTCAGGCTCACTTTGTCCAAAGCAGGTGGATCAGTTAGAACAGTCTGTCCGTGCCAGTGTCCTACAATACACAATAACACAAATGAACACACAATAGAAATAGGAATATGTGCTTAAGATTTATTCGTTATTACATGCAGACAAATGACAAAGAGGGTGTTCAGTAATTGAAGATGCAGGGAGAATAAGCCACATTCTATGGGGGGAACCCAGTTTACTAAACTGAGGGTCATTTATCAACACAAACAAATGAACTAGATGCTAATTTTCTTGCTGGCCCCCCCAAGCTGACACATCCCTGCATCAAGTTCACAGAATAATTCTTCTGTATATTTCAATAAAATTAGGGCTAATCAAAAAATAGCTGTTTTTTTCTGAACCCAACTGCTCTTTGAGAAGCAAAATAACTTGGGCGCAATGCCATTCTGCGGCCCCGAAGGAGCAAGATTTATAAGCTGAGTAAAAAATAGGGTAAAAAATGGGACCCACTCACTATAGGGGCTGCTAGAGCAGGGAATCTGGGAGCTGGTTTGGTTAGACCCCCACTTAGTTGTATAAATGTTTCACCCTCCAGTAACCTCTCTCTTACATGTGCCTTCTGTTTCTCACCCCCCCCCCCCCCATTCTTCACATAAGTCCCCCTCCCTCCCTATATGTAATACGTGTTTTTCACCCTGGGAAATATTATTTTATCAACAAAAATCCCTTCTATTAATATATCCCAGCCTCCTGATGGTCGGCTGACCAAGGATGTGCTTCTCGGAGAGGGCGGTACTGGCGATGTATACAAGGTAAGGACCCAACCAATTCCTTAGAAAGTAGAGGGGGACTGAGAGTAACTTTAATGTGCTAACCCTATCCCTGCTTTGCACATCAAGCCATATTCTGATAACCTGGTAATTCTGTAGCCCTATTATTCTACTGTCAATGGCTCCCCAGGAGCGCTCATATTCCATAGAAGTTGCCATTTACATATAACACATTTATTTATTTTTTTAAAGTTTTTATTTTTGCATTTTTCAATTTAACATAAAAGTAAAACAGCAAAAGGAGGAAGAGAAAGATAGAATAGAGGAATAGGGGGTAGAGAGAGGGGGGGAGGAAGGGGAAAGAGGCAGGCTGTAGAGCTGGGGAGATTGGGACCAGTTTATTTCCGTTGTTATGGTATATTGTCCGTGATGTTTCCTGGGGTTTCATGGAAGGCCACCCAGGGGCCCCATATTGCATCAAATTATTTTGGACAACCCCGTGCAAGGTAGGTCAGTTTCTGGTTGGTAAGAGTGTTGTTGACTAGAGTTCTCCAGAATGGGAGGGTTGGGGGGGCTAAGGATTTCCATTGCAGTAGAATGGCCTTTTTAGCATAGTAGAGGAGCTGGAGGTAGCAGAGTCTAGAATGATGTGAAAGTCCCAGGTCTTCGACCACTCCCAGTAGGCAAACAATAGGTGACAGAATCCGGGGAAAGCTTAAGGCATCTGAGATATAGTTGACAATTTCCTTCCAAAAGACCTGCACGGCTGGACAGTCCCAGAACACGTGTATGTATGAGCCAGTGTCTCGGTCACATTTTATACATGTGTCTGGGGAAACATCTTGGACAACCTGTATGGCGTAAGGTACACCCGGTTTAAGAACTTCATTTGTATATACCTGTCCGCTAATGATATTGTCAAGTTTGGAATTTACCTTAGAGCATCTACCCACGTTTCTTCAGTTAAATTAGGTATGTCTCGCAACATATAACACATTTAAATAAACTTTCATTATGTAGACTTGTAGAAGACAGTGATACTTTGAGAAAAATTGCAGTTGGTCTTTATCTTTCTTTTGTGTGGTTTAAGAATTATTTTATTTTTTGTTCCGTTAAACCATTCAGTCTATGTTACAGGGTCGCCACCATCGCAAAGGTGTTGTAGCCGTCAAATTGCCAACATTAGCTGGGTAGGGTATCCTTATATTTCCATTCTCCATATCATTGCTATTGGTGTGGTTGCCTATAGGAGCTAAAGGGTTTCTATTATTCCACTCCAGGAAGAGGCGCTGGTAAGTAGAGAGGTTAATTTTCTCCGGCAGTTTGGCGGCCATAAGAACATCACCTCTTTCCATGGAGCCCATTACAGGGCACCTCTGACAGAATGCTCATCAGAGCTCCTCGAAGGAAATAGTTTCACGTTTGTCCCTTATGTGCCAAAGAAATCTCCATTGGTGGTGATATAATACATGGCCTGACTTCGTTTTTTCTTATTGCAGATTGTCCTTGAGTACTGTGACGGCAGATCCCTGCAGAACCTGATCGCCAAGACTAAAGGCCAATCCCTGACGGAGACCTGGATTGGCTATGTCTTCAGGGAGGTATTGAGGGTAAGGCCATAATAATGCATTGATGACTCTCCTATGATTTTGCTTTACATATAAATATATTCTTATAACTTACATCTCAATCTCCCCAGGGGCTTAAGTTCGTCCATTAGAACCGGGCCATTCATAGGGATATTAAAAGCCCAAACATCATGCTTATCAAGGAGGGCAAAGACAAGCTGAGTGAGTAAAACTTACAGGAATAACATGAATGGACGGCGAAAAGCTTTTGTGAATATAGATTCAGAGGAATGCATAATTCAGGTTTTTTTATGATATTGTATTTTCTGTATAATCTGTCATTTCAGTCGACTTTGGACTGGCTGGGACCTGGACCCTGAGACAGGTTTGTGCCGCGAGGGTGACGGAACTCCGCACTGGGTGGCACTTGAGGCCTTTAGGAGGAAGGGCAAGCCTGCCGCGTACGACACAAAAATAAGTTGTATTTATAAAACTTGAAACAACATGAATTTACCTATCAATTTTAATGGAATATAGGAGCAGTAGGAGGAGCCACTGGCATTTTTCTCCACCTTCTCCCATCTTGTCTGCAATAATTGGTGTTCAGTTCATTTAAGGGCAATTCTGGTTAAAGGAAAGTTAACATGAAGCCATTTGGGCGAATTCTTTCATCATTGCCAAGAGGTCTAATCGGTTCTGTGTTTTCCATTCATTGTATGCAGGCACTGATGGAAGGGTAATAAGTAACCAAATCATTCGCTAACCCAATCGTCTCCTTCTAATGCTCTTTTGTGTCTCTTTTCCAGTGTGACATCTGGTCATTGGGGATAACCACTTAAGTGAATCCCAACAATTCGGTACATTAGAACTACCGGCTAGTTGCCTAAACTGGCAAAGGGCATTTATTTAGTAAGATCCACGAATCCAGGCTGGGCCCTTGCCTTTACATGCAGGAGTAGTGATGGGCGAAATGTTTCGCCAGGCATGGATTTGTGGCAAATTTCCGCGTTTCGCCATTGGCAGATTGTTTTGCGAAATGGATGAAAAAATTTGGTGTGGAAAAATTTGCTGTGTGTCCAAAAATTGACGCGCGTCCAAAGAATAGTATTAGAGAGTATAGAATAGAGAATAGATTTTAGAGAGTATGGAGACCTGTCGTGCAAGGGATAAGGTTAAAATGACAAGAGAAGTGGAACCAAGGAGCACGGGTGGGAGAAATGGGTAAAAAAGGGACACTGAGGAATAATAAGTAGGGAATAATCTATGTTTGATCCCAGTCTCTTGATCTTCATTGAGTTTTGGTTTTGGTCAATGTTCAAAGCCTTGCACAACAATTTTAACTTTACACATATTATATATCACATAAAAATGATAGATAAAATGTCAATACCCTTACTACATTTCAGGACTAGCAGGGACCATCCTATAACAATAGCACCCTAACTACTGACTAGTTGGTTTCATCTCCATTAGTATACTGATTGAGGGAAAGGATCATTATGCAAAATGGTGAATATCCACTTATCAATGATAGTACTGTTGGACTTGTAAGTAAAAAATCTATTCTACCCTGCCCCAATAATTGCCCTATCCTGCAAACCATTTATTATTTTGAATGCTTTAGTACTAAAACTTGGCTTCCGGTCATTTGAAGAAAGGCGATACGGCGATGCAGGGGAAGTATTGGGGGAAGCAGCCACTATGCGGCGATCGATTGATCGAGTCTAGCCTTGCTTCTTATTTTTTTGCGACTTAACACACGATTCACTAAAAGGATACTTGCGTTAATTAAGACGCAAATGTTGTTTGTGTTATCTACCACGTGTGCGTTAATTCCCGCTGAGCGCTGAGCCTGCTATATTAGCGCACGATATTACACGTAACCATTACTTTCGTAAAACTACTGTTCTGAAAATCAACATTTCCCTGCAAACTGGAGGATGCATCACTATAGGGCCAACACAGACTTGATTAAATCCCACTGCAAACTCCATGTTGTGTTGCCAAAAGCTCACCAACCACAATTTTCTTTAAGTACCACCTGCCCCAAGTAGGTGTTAATATTCTCACAGACTAATGCGATATTTAGCGCATTTACTGTTTCTTATGTGTTTGTGAATCATGCGTTAGTACTATTTCTATACGAGAATTAAGGCAATCCGTTAAAATGAACGCCTTTCGAAGATGCGTTATTTAGCTCATGCGATATGCGTCTTAGCGCATGCGCAATAAATAAGTACTGATGAATCGATAAGTGTTATCGTACTTTAGTGAATCAACCCCCAGATCTCTTATCACTCAATTTCTTTTAGCAGCTAAACTCACCATATCGAAATCTAATCTATACCACAACTTAAGAATAAAATACATTGGAACCTGATGAATAAAAGCTCACCAGTAAATGGCTGACAAAACCAACTTCAAAAAATATGGGCCCCTTGGATCCAGTGCGTCTCCCTGCTAGACGTTGGGCCAAATCCTTCTCTCCAACTAAACAGAAATGAATGTTTAATCACTTTACAAATGGAAATAAACAAGATGTGGGGATATTGACTAGTTGTGTTGATATACAGTGAATAAACCAGGACCGGAGGCATTTCCCAGATATTTAGGGCAATTAGAAAATGCTTCAAAACCAAACTGGAAGTTACTTGATCTAAATATGGGATGAGAGAGGAACAAGAGGATCAGGGTGTGTTATTTTCTCTTTATATGTTTTTTCATTCTTAAACTTATCGTAGCACTCTATTATAACAGCATGTTGTACTCAGAGATCTGGGATCGCAGAAGCCCTGGACCCCCAGACACTGCATTTTACAGCCCCTTTTATTCAAGAACTTATCATCTCACTTTACTTGCTTTATTATTCATCTATGTTTATAATAACAGACACACCAGAGATTGTTACTAAATGTACTTTTATTGTTCTGATAATATTCCACATGCTTTTGTACATTGAATATGTTTAGTAAAGGCAAGTTTAAAAAAGAAAAAGGGCCAAATGATCGCATTGCAATGACAGGGATAGGAAAGGTTGTAGTGAGGGCTGCATCAATGAGCTGATGCGGTCCCCAATCCGTCAGAAAATCAAGCAAATCAACATCTGACCAATTTTTGGCCTGTTGAAGGGCCCCATACATGGACAGATATGCTGCAAAGTCGATCTCGTGTGATGCTATTGGCTGGTGACAGCAGGTTCAACAATGAATCTCTCCCAAACTATCCAATAGCAATATTCCAGGTTTCAGCCTTGTAAAATCCGAACAATAATCAGGCCAATAACCACTTCTGATGGCATAGCCCCGCCCCCACAAGGCACACGCACACCCCAAATATCATTACCCCACTTCTGGGGGTAATTATTATTATTTTATTAGTAGTAGTTATTACTAATATCAGCATGTGCAGGGCTTTGAACACTACAATTTTCAGTTGGACAGTTCTCTATCTGAGTACAAATATTGTGCTCCATAAAACAGAATGGAAGATTTTCGGGGTTTGATAAATGGGCCAATTTGTTAATTCAGTGAGGAAAAAAAATAAAAAAAACTAATTGAACTGCTGGGAATAATTCTGAATTCTCAATCTTGAGCCCACTAACGTTGGACTGGGTTGCCAGGAAAACCAGAAAACTTTAGATCATGGGCCCACTCTCTAAACTACTTGTACTCCTCTCTTTAATCAAGCTCTTTATTCTCCTTGTCACTTTTATTTACATACTATAATCTATTAAGCAGGAGGGCCCACTGGGAGTTTTCCTGGTATCCCAGTTGGCCAGTCCAACACGTGGTTTATCAAATGTACAACAGGTATTACCTGATTTAGGACAATGGCACAAAGAGCAACAGCAAACATTTTGCTGCCCATTTGATTTACAGTTTAGCAGACAGAATTACTCCTCTGTAGACTTAGAGCAAACAGCATGGTACAGGCCATTTCCATGAACGTCTATGAGAAGCAATTCCAAGAATTTTGTCGCTGCCCACCAAACAGGAAATCACATGGGCAGCAATATGCTCATTATTGTGTCAGTGCCCTTACAGATAAAACAAAACCTTCACACAACTGTAATTTATTAACCTTCATTTTATAAGGAAAAATCAAACGAATAGATGGTTACAGGTATAAAAACTGTTATCCAGAATGCTCAGGACCTGGGGTTTTCCAGGGGTCTTTCCGTAATTTAGATCATCGTAATTTAAGGCTGCTAGAAAATGATTTAAACATTAAATAAAACTTGTAGGATAGTTTTGCCTCCAATAAGGATTAATTATATGTTACTTGAGATCAAGGTACTGTTATATTACTACAGAGAAAAAGATAATCATATTTTAAAACATGAATTATTTGATTACAATAGAGTCTATGGGAGATGGCATCCCTGCAATTCAGAGCTATCTGGATAATGGGTTTCCGGATAATGAATCCTATACCTGTACCAGAAATGACGTGGCAGACAGGTAAGAATGAACTGACATACTTTATACTGACTGATAGCTTGTGATTAACAAGAGAGTACTTCCAATGCAAGTGAAGGGATACCATTCACAGAGGTATACAGGAGCAAACTGGTTGTGTCTTGGTTACATAGGTAATACAGGGAAGAATCCATATAAAAATCACACTACTGAGCAAACTTTCATTTAATACATGATCCCTCACCTTCTTGAAAAATTGTGAGGCAAGGCGTAGACCAGATTTCGCCATTGGCGGATTTTTTCTCAAATTGGCCGCAAAAATTTGCTAAGTGAGGAAAAAGTTGTGATTGCGTAAAAAAAGTCAAGGTCGCATCAAATACATTGCAGTTGCATCAAAAAATTTGCGCATGACAAAAAAAGTCACTCGGTAGCCGCAAATTTTTCAGTAAAGCAAAACAGGACAGATTTGGTCATCACTACGCCTGGCCAGTATTTCACCTGCCTTGGCCAAGGCACAGGGCCGTTATTACAAACTTAACAGCAATGTATTTGATGGTAAGCTTTTAATCCCTAGTTGTTCTTTTCCTGGCATGCCTCTGATCAGCTTCAGTCCCTTCCAACAGCTCTCCCTTCCAACTAACTCTGACTACTTCTCTGCTGACTTCATGCCACAGCTCGCCCCCTTATGTCAGACTTCTGCCCCTATATCTATCTATCTATCTATCTATCTCTGTCTGTCTGTCTGTCTATCTAATCTATTGCCCCGTTGAGAGTCAATTGAGAGTCAAACTTTAAAGAAGAAATATGATATGCATGCTCCAGTATCCAAGATATGACTAATTGTTTTGTTCACTGTATTTTCAGACACATTGCAGCTGAAAAATACAAATCTGACCAGTGCCTGAGGCATGAAATTGTGTGTGACTCATGGCATGCTCAAAATTGTGGGTCACACACATAATTGCAGTTTAACTGCGCCCCCAATGGGGCCCCTTGTTCTCCTAGGCTGGTCTCTCATAAGGAAAAAATAATTGGCATCCTGACGTATGGTGTCCCAGGAGCAGTTGTGTCTATATTTTAAGGCTGTGTCTACATTAGCTGTAGTATCTCATAATGATTTGTATGCACAAGACAAATGGAGCAGATTAGAAAACAAACAAAAGCATATGGTTATTGTATCTCTTTGCCTTTTTATTATCTCTCCAGTCTGTTAAACACTTATTGCTGGTTTAGATAAGAAGCAATCACAATCATCATGCCTGCACAGATGGGTAAAGGAACAATAACACCAAAAATGAAAGTGTTTTAAACTATTTAGAATATAATGTACTGTTGCCCTGCCCTGGTAAAACGGGTGTGTTTGCTTCAGAAACTCTACTATAGTTTATATAAATGAGCTGTTGTGTGGCCATTGGGGCAGCCATTCAAGCTGGAAAAAAGGAGAAAAGGCACAGGTTACATAGCAGATAACAGATAAGCTCTGTAGAATATAATGTGGTTTTATCTGTTATCTGCTAAGTGCCTGTGCCTTTTCTCCTTTGAATGAATGGCTGCACCATGGCTACAGTAGCTTTGCTTATATACAGTGGAGGAAATAATTATTTGACCCCTCACTGATTTTGTAAGTTTGTCCAATGACAAAGAAATGAAACGTCTCAGAACAGTATCATTTCAATGGTAGGTTTATTTTAACAGTGGCAGATAGCACATCAAAAGGAAAATCGAAAAAATAACTTTAAATAAAAGATAGCAACTGATTTGCATTTCATTGAGTGAAATAAGTTTTTGAACCCCTACCAACCATTAAGAGTTCTGGCTCCCACAGAGTGGTTAGACACTTCTACTCAATTAGTCAACCTCATTAAGGACACCTGTCTTAACTAGTCACCTGTATAAAAGACACCTGTCCACAGAATCAATCAATCAAGCAGACTCCAAACTCTCCAACATGGGAAAGACCAAAGAGCTGTCCAAGGATGTCAGAGACAAAATTGTAGACCTGCACAAGGCTGGAATGGGCTACAAAATCATTAGCAAGAAGCTGGGAGAGAAGGTGACAACTGTTGGTGCGATTGTTCGAAAATGGAAGGAGCACAAAATGACCATCAATCGACCTCGCTCTGGGGCTCCACGCAAGATCTCACCTCGTGGGGTGTCAATGATTCTGAGAAAGGTGAAAAAGCATCCTAGAACTACACGGGAGGAGTTAGTTAATGACCTCAAATTAGCAGGGACCACAGTCACCAAGAAAACCATTGGAAACACATTACACCGCAATGGATTAAAATCCTGCAGGGCTCGCAAGGTCCCCCTGCTCAAGAAGGCACATGTGCAGGCCCGTCTGAAGTTTGCCAATGAACACCTGAATGATTCTGTGAGTGACTGGGAGAAGGTGCTGTGGTCTGATGAGACCAAAATAGAGCTCTTTGGCATTAACTCAACTCGCTGTGTTTGGAGGAAGAAAAATGCTGCCTATGACCCCCAAAACACCGTCCCCACCGTCAAGCATGGGGGTGGAAACATTTTGCTTTGGGGGTGTTTTTCTGCTAAGGGCACAGGACAACTTATTTGCATTAACGGGAAAATGGACGGAGCCATGTATCGTGAAATCCTGAACGACAACCTCCTTCCCTCTGCCAGGAAACTGAAAATGGGTCGTGGATGGGTGTTCCAGCACGACAATGACCCAAAACATACAGCAAAGGCAACAAAGGAGTGGCTCAAGAAGAAGCACATTAAGGTCATGGAGTGGCCTAGTCAGTCTCCGGACCTTAATCCAATAGAAAACCTATGGAGGGAGCTCAAGCTCAGAGTTGCACAGAGACAGCCTCGAAACCTTAGGGATTTAGAGATGATCTGCAAAGAGGAGTGGACCAACATTCCTCCTAAAATGTGCGCAAACTTGGTCATCAATTACAAGAAACGTTTGACCTCTGTGCTTGCAAACAAGGGGTTTTCCACTAAGTATTAAGTCTTTTTTTGTTAGAGGGTTCAAAAACTTATTTCACTCAATGAAATGCAAATCAGTTGCTATCTTTTATTTAAAGTTATTTTTTCGATTTTCCTTTTGATGTGCTATCTGCCACTGTTAAAATAAACCTACCATTGAAATGATACTGTTCTGAGACTTTTCATTTCTTTGTCATTGGACAAACTTACAAAATCAGTGAGGGGTCAAATAATTATTTCCTCCACTGTAAACTATATTAAGGATTAGAAACAAATACATATTATTTTTATTATTTTTATACTCTTTCATTTTTGGTGTTACTGTTCATTTAAGGTGGCCATACACTGTAGGATCTGCTCATTTGGCAAGGTCGCAACCAGACAGTTGTCACGGTCGGCACCCAATGCCAGAGCTAGTGCCAAGCACCCTGGTCTCAGCTCGTGCTTCACCAGTAGCGTGACCGCCTTTGGCTTCGGGAGGAGCCCTCAGCTACTCGGATGCCACCTGGACTTAAACGAGAGGTGCAGAGCAGGAGTTCTGGCTAGCAATGGGGCACGACTGTAGAAAGTCAGTTTAGGCCAAAGATCACGGTACAAAATAGGGTTAACAAGGTCGTCGTCAGGCAGGCTAGGTCGGGGCGGGCAGCAATCAAGGATAGTCAGACAGGCAAGGGTCAAACCGGGTAATCAAAACAGCAGGATGAGACGAAATCGTAGTCAAGTACAAGCCGGGGTCAGATATGGATAATCAGAATAGTCAGGAGCAAACCGGGTCAAAACACAGGAAGGCAACAAGGCAGGATACGGAAACGAAGTGTACAAGGCTCAGAAAAGCACCAGGATCAAATCCTATCACGGGCACTGACAAAAGGCAAAAACCCCTTTAAATACTTTTGAATTTCGCGCCATTGCGCGCTGACGTCATCACGCCAGCGCGCATGCGCTTAACAACGCCCCCGCCGATGGTGGCGCGGCGGGCGTCCCCGCCGTGCCGGTAAGGCACGCTTCCTTACATTACCCCCCTCTCTAGGGGGGGCCACTGGACCCCCAGGCTTCTCAGGAAACCTAAAATGGAATTGCTTCCTAAGGCGGTCAGCCTTGATGTCATCAACTGAGACCCAGGAGTTCTCCTCAGGGCCGAAGCCTTTCCACCTGGTAAGATATTGTAACTTACCTCTCACCAGGCGGGAGTCAAGGAACTCCTGGATCTCATATTCAGGCTGACCTTCAATCAGCACCGGGGAAGGAACGGACAAATGACGAGTGTTAGCAGCAGGTTTAAGGAGAGAAACATGAAAAGTATTAGCAATCTTGAAATTAGGAGGTAACTGCAGACGGACAGAAGATGGGTTAACTATTGCAATGATGGGATATGGACCAATAAACCTGGGCCCCAGTTTGGGAGAGGGAACCTTTAACTTAATATTCTTGGTTGATAACCACACTAAATCCCCCACCTTGTACTGGGGAGCATCCCTACGGGATTTGTCAGCAGCTCTTTTCTGGGCTAGGGAAGCTGCAGATAGTGACTCATGAACTAGCGACCAGATTTCGGAAAACCTTAAGACAGAGGAATTGGCAGAAGGTACGGGGGAATTAGAGCCAGAAAAAGAAAATGCTTTGGGGTGTAACCCATAAACGACAAAGAAAGGAGACCTCCCTGAGGAGGAATGGGTAGCATTATTGTATGCAAATTCTGCCCAGGGAAGTAGTTCAGACCATGTGGACTGATTATCGGACACATAGCACCTGAGATACTGCTCAAGGGACTGGTTCACCCTTTCAGTTTGACCGTTAGTTTGGGGGTGGTAGGCAGAGGAAAAGGATAATTCCGTCCCAACTAAAGAACAGAAAGCACGCCAAAATCTTGACACAAACTGAACTCCCCTGTCAGAAACAATATTCACTGGAAACCCATGAAACTTAAAAATATGAGTAATGAATAAATCAGCCAGGGTTTTAGCAGAAGGGAGGTGTGGGAGAGGAATAAAATGAGCCATTTTACTAAATCTATCGACCACCACCCAAATTACTGTTTTACCCTGAGAAGGGGGTAACTCCACAATAAAATCCATAGAGATGTGGGACCAAGGCTTCATTGGAATGGGTAAGGGATTTAACAGACCCTGGGGCTGCTGATGAGATGATTTAGACCTCTGACAAATTGGACAGGATTTGACGAAAGTTTTAGCATCCTGCTTGAAGGATGGCCACCAAATATGGCGGGACAATAAAGAAATGGTTTTTGCAACTCCTGGATGGCCTGCCATTTTAGAATCATGAACCTCTCTTAATACTTGTTCCCTAAACTCCTCAGGGACAAACCATTTACCAGATGGGGTTTCAATAGGAGCAGAAGATTGTAACGGGGACAATAAGAAAGAGAGGTCAGATTCCAAAGTTGCAATAATTAGCTCCCTGGGAATGATGGGAGTACACTCACTAGAGTCGGAGGAAACAGAATTGAAACTCCTAGAGAGTGCATCTGCCTTAGTATTCTTTGACCCGGGCTTAAAAGTTAAAGAAAAATTGAACCTTGAAAAGAATAAAGCCCACCTGGCTTGCCTGGGGTTCAGGCGCTTAGCGGATTCAATATAAAGTAAATTTTTATGGTCGGTATAGACCGTAACTAAATGTTTAGCCCCCTCTAGGAGATGACGCCATTCCTCGAAGGCCAATTTCACGGCCAACAGTTCCCTGTTCCCTATGTCGTAATTGACCTCTGCAGGTGAAAACTTTCTAGAAAAAAAAGCACAGGGATGCATCTTATTGGTTATCGGGTGTCTTTGGGAAAGGACTGCCCCAGCTCCTACCTCAGAGGCATCTACCTCTACAAAGAAAGGGAGAGCGGAATCGGGAGGTCTAAGGATAGGGGCAGAACTAAACTCTTTTTTGAGGGTTTCAAATGCTTGTACAGCCTCAGAAGGCCATATACTGGGATCAGCGCCCTTCTTGGTTAGATTCGTGATGGGAGCTACAATTAGAGAAAAATTCTTAATGAATTGACGATAATAGTTGGCAAAACCAAGAAACCTTTGTATTGCGCGTAACGAAAAGGGTTGGGCCCAATCTAGGACAGCTCTCACTTTGCCTGGATCCATCTCTAGACCCTTGCCGGAAATAATAAAACCCAAAAACTGGACAGTAGAGACTTCAAAGGTACATTTCTCTAGTTTTGCATACAGGTTGTTCTCCCTTAGTCTTCTTAAGACCTCACACACATGTTTACGATGTTCATTTAGATTAGAAGAGAAAATAAGAATATCGTCAAGGTAGACCACTACGAATACCCCCAGCAGGTCACGAAAGATGTCGTTGACAAATTCTTGAAAAACTGCGGGGGCGTTACAGAGCCCAAAGGGCATTACTAAATATTCGTAGTGGCCGTCCCTGGTGTTAAAAGCAGTTTTCCACTCATCCCCCTCCCTAATACGGATGAGATTGTATGCGCCTCTAAGATCAAGCTTGGTATAGATCTTGGCAGCTTTAACCTGATCAAATAACTCAGAAATTAGAGGAAGAGGGTAGCGATTTTTAATAGTGACCTTGTTTAAACCCCTGTAATCTATACAAGGACGGAGACCTCCATCCTTCTTACCCACAAAGAAAAACCCAGCCCCTGCAGGAGAATTAGAAGGCCGGATAAAACCTCTTTCGAGGTTTTCCTGGATATATTCCTTCATGGACTGGGACTCAGGTAGGGAAAGAGGGTATGTACGACCACGAGGGGGAGAGGAACCTGGAACCAGATCAATGGGACAGTCATACTGTCTGTGTGGGGGTAAGGTTTCGGCCGCCTTTTTGGAAAAGACATCGGCATAAGCCGAATAGGCTGCAGGTAACCCCTCAAGTGAGGTGGCTGCTATAGTTGAGGGAATACAAATACCCCTACAACAAGAACCCCATTGAGACACCTCCCCCGTAACCCAGTTAATCTGGGGGTTATGAACCTGGAGCCAGGGTAAACCCAAAATGAGTGGGGAAGAGGCACCTTCAATAAGAAAAAGGACTATCTCTTCAACATGGAAATTGTTCACACATAAGGATAAGGATACAGTTTTCTTATCTACTATACCAGACCCTAAAGGTCTTTTGTCCACCGTAAATAACCTCATGGGAACACTTAGAGGGACCACAGGAATGCCATGTTTAGCAGCGAATGTGGCCTCAATAAAGTTACCCTCTGCCCCAGAGTCCACGAAAGCAGACAAGTTAACAGAGTCCGTAGGCCAGGACAGTTTGACCGGTAGCTGCACCTTAGAGGCAAATTGGGGAGAGGAAACGCCTGCACCCAAATGAAGCTCCCCTTCTTCATTTAGGCTTGGGCGTTTCCCGGCCTCTTGGTGCATTGTTTGAGAAAATGACCCTTGTCCCCACAATATATACATAACCCAAGGGTCCGCCTGCGTGTCTTTTCCTCAGGCGAGAGATGGAATAGGCCTAGTTGCATAGGCTCCTCCTGAGGTGGAGACACCGGGGAAGCCGAAGACTTAACATTGGTCACTAAGTCAGGTCTCCCATAAGTAACCCCAGAGAAAGCAGTATGACCCCTTTCACTCCTTCTCTCCCTTTGTCTCCTATCGATCTGGATGGCTAGGGACATGAGATCATCCAGACTGGACGACAAGGGGTAATTAACCAGGCTATCTTTAATTGAGTCGGATAGCCCGATACGGAACTGACTGCGCAGGGCCGCATCGTTCCACTCAGTCTCTCCTGCCCACCGGCGGAACTCTGTGCAATACACCTCTGCATCCCGTCTCCCTTGGCGCAGTTTACGAATCGCCGAATCGGCTGATGATGCACGATCCGGGTCATCGTAAAGAAGTGCCATAGTATCAAAGAATACCTCAAGGGAAGAACGAGCAGGATCGGAAGGAGGCAGTCTAAGGGCCCAAACCTGGGGATCCCCCACTAGAAGGGTCATAACAAATTTTACTTTTTCCACACCAGAAGGGAAAGAATGAGGGAAAAAGCTAAGATATAATTTACATGCCTCTTTGAAGACGAAAAATTTGGACCTGTCCCCAGAGAATTTCTCAGGAAATGCAATTTTAGGCTCCTGGGACCTATAGGTGTTACCTCCCATAGCAGATGCCCCCACAGAAGGGGAAAAACTAGGAACAGGCTGCTGCTGCGGAGATTGCGAAGTCTCCAGCTGGCGGGTTAGGTTGTGAAAACCCTGCAGGAGATAATTCTGCTTTTGCTCCTGATCCTCCAAACGCTGTAGCAGGGCAGTAAGAAGCGCTTCAGTAGTAGCAGATGGAGTGGGGGGAGCAGCAGCGGACTCAACGTGATCTTGGTCCTCCATGGCCCGTGATAATGTCACGGTCGGCACCCAATGCCAGAGCTAGTGCCAAGCACCCTGGTCTCAGCTCGTGCTTCACCAGTAGCGTGACCGCCTTTGGCTTCGGGAGGAGCCCTCAGCTACTCGGATGCCACCTGGACTTAAACGAGAGGTGCAGAGCAGGAGTTCTGGCTAGCAATGGGGCACGACTGTAGAAAGTCAGTTTAGGCCAAAGATCACGGTACAAAATAGGGTTAACAAGGTCGTCGTCAGGCAGGCTAGGTCGGGGCGGGCAGCAATCAAGGATAGTCAGACAGGCAAGGGTCAAACCGGGTAATCAAAACAGCAGGATGAGACGAAATCGTAGTCAAGTACAAGCCGGGGTCAGATATGGATAATCAGAATAGTCAGGAGCAAACCGGGTCAAAACACAGGAAGGCAACAAGGCAGGATACGGAAACGAAGTGTACAAGGCTCAGAAAAGCACCAGGATCAAATCCTATCACGGGCACTGACAAAAGGCAAAAACCCCTTTAAATACTTTTGAATTTCGCGCCATTGCGCGCTGACGTCATCACGCCAGCGCGCATGCGCTTAACAACGCGGAAGTGCGCGCGCGCGCACACTAGGAAGGAACCGGCGCAGAGGAAAGACGGCGCGGCGGGCGTCCCCGCCGTGCCGGTAAGGCACGCTTCCTTACAACAGTTGTTTGAATGAGAGATGGGCATATGAATAGGGGAGGGTTGAAAAAAGAAATAAGTACCAATAAGGTTGTGGCCTGATAGAGCAATAGTTTTTTTGTTGCCAGTGTCAGTGACCCCAGTATCAAAGCTGAAAAAGACCAGCAATAACAACTTTCCCTCAGAGAGAGATCTGTAAGCCTTTGGTCCTTGAATGTGTTCAAACCTGACACATTTACATTCTTATGTTTCACGTAAATCTGGCCAGATCCACTAATCTGCTTATCCAATTTCTTACCATAAGACTTCTCTTTAGCTTCTGCCTGTTTCTGTAAATTCCCTACCACGGTCTAACAGACTTTCCAATTCTTTCCCTTAAGCGTTCCCTAAGGCTCATGGCACACATATCCCCTGTAAATTGTCAGTCCTTGGAGAAGTTCCAGAACTGCCTGTCTTATGTTTTAAAGAAAAGCACCTGTTACTGCTGGTGACAGGTGAATGTCACCATGAAAATACTCAGTAGTGTGTTCTGTGGGCCTTAAGGCTAATGCCACACAAAGTGTATTCTCTGCAAGTCGAAAAATGCTTGCAGAGAATCTGCCCTGCTACTGTAAAATCTGCCTACCTTGTGCCTGCACCCGAAAGAATTAAATACAATTGGGTACAGGCACATGTTGCCGATATCCACCAAAAAAGGTGAGACTTTGCATTTGTATTGGTTACATGTGTCTGCACCCGATTTTATTCAGTTCTTTCGGGTGCAGGCACAGGTAGGAAGATTTCTAAGCGTATGTAGTGTATTCTCGGCAGACGATTTTCAGCTGACAAAACTGAAAACAATGAGGGGATTAATTTGTCCTTGAACTGGGTGAAACTGAAAACAATGAGGGGATTAATTTGTCCTTGAACTGGGTGAAACTGAAAACAATGAGGGGATTAATTTGTCCTTGAAGGGAACAGGCTGTCATTGACTATTCTATTCCTCTACTATTCTAAGCCTACAGAGGACTCAATGGTACTCAACCTGTCAAAATGTAAATCTCAAAATTATCTAGAAGTAATAAAAAAATCCAACTACATCTCATAATTGCTTAGTAAATGTGCCCCTAAACTACTTAAAGAACTTGTCACAATAGGATGCTGCTACCCCTTGTCTATTTCTGTTATAAGAGGCAATTGACGAAACTGCCGCAAAAACTCAGCACAACAAAATTTTGCAGTGGGAAAAAGTTGTGGTCGCGTCAAAAAGTCATGCGGTAGTTGCATTTCACAAATTTTTCAGCAGTTTTGCCAACATACATATAAATATACAAATATAAATGCATGAAAAGGCTTATTTCAAACACTCTCCTACAAAGATGCCAAAATGTGTGTTCCCCAAATGCCACCTGTCACTCCCCATTCACACAGAATTAAATGTAGACATTTACCCTTAGCTGTTAGTAGCTAGAGTTATAAGGATGAATCATTGTTAATGTTACATGAAGTTAATTAGCGCTGTATGAATTCTAACAATTACTATTGAGACCAACCACCATACTGTGTGTCTTCAGGTGGCGTTATTTCAGTGAATGGAGAGAAATATGCAGTGGCGTAAGTAGATGTTACTGTGCCTCACAGCACATTCAATGTGGGGCTCCAAAACATTTGTAAGTTGACCTATCTTAACAAGATATATTTAGATTGCTTATTAATTAGGGCCTCCTTGGGCCTTTTACATCCTGGGCTCCCAGCACGTTCTGCTCCCGCTGTAGCTACACCATGGATATGGTATTGGTTTAGCAGGCAATTGTGTTCCTACAGTACCAGCTGGCTCTTCTAGAAACACATTTTAGAATGATTTTTACATTTGGCCACTAGATGCTAGCATTCTCTAGCTGTGACACACAGTTAGGTAAGTAATTTGCTTCATTTATTTGCAGAGACACTGCAACACTTTACCCTTTTTCTTAAAAATACACTCTAAAAAGAGTTACCTATTCCAAACTGGTGCAGAAGTAGGAATAGGGTCAATTCAGCATTGGTGGAAGGCTGACGTGAGAGCAACTGATGATGTGAGATATGAAAGACAGCACACATACACATAATTAGGTATGGAGAAGAGACTGTGTGAGACATTGCACAGAAACCAAAGGGATTACAGGAGAAATATGGTTTAAATGCACATGAATTGGGGTTGCTACCTTCCTGGCTAGAAGCCAGCTGATAGCCATCTTTGAAGAGGCATGAAAGGATTGTGAAAAATGGAGCCTTGGCTGAAGGAGAGAGCTGACTTCTGATAAATGGTTTTATAACCAGCAGTGCCGAAAGGGGACAGACACTGCTTTCAATTGCAGTTACATTCATAAATAAATAAAAAAATTTTGAATAAATGTATATTGGAAAGTTGCTCAGAATTACACTGCAGTTTACAGTTTAAGCACTTATTAGTGTCTCCTATATAAAACTAATGACAAATATCACCTAATTAAATAAAAAGAGGCAACATTTTGGACTCATCGAAATAGCCACCTCTTACAGTTATCACAGCACTGAAACTCTAATCATTCTATTTGGTAATTCAGTGATCCCCAACCAGTGGATCATGAGCAACATGTTCACCAACCCCTTGGATTTTGCTCCCAGTGGCCTTAAAGCAGGTGCTTTTTTTTTAAATTACTGACTTGAAGGCAAGCTTTAGTTGCATCAAAACCATGTGTATTACAAAGCAGACCATTCTGTAGGGTGACAGTGCACATAGGGGCTACCAATAGCCAATCACAACCCATATTTGGTACCCCAGGACCTTTTTGCATGCTTGTGTTGTTTCCAACTTTTATTACATTTGAATGTGGCTCATGGGTAAAAAAAAGGTTGGGGATCCCTGTTGTAATGAAAGGGATTTGTCTGAAAGTTCACTTCAACAGAAGCAGACACAAATGTTCTACACTAGTTGTCTGTTGAGCCTCAACCTTTCTGTCCAATTTGTGGCAAACTATCACAATGGGGTTAAGGCCATCACTTTCAGCTTGACTTTATCTTCTTTACCTTCTTCTTCAAATAGTTCTGAAAGAACGTAGGCATCATAAAGGGCTGCCTAATAAGTCTCATACCAGAGGGGATTGCACAATGCTGAAGTATACTGTGTGGTAGCTCCTTTGATCTGGAGGTCCAGTCACTTTATGCAGGTGTCCAATGTTATAGTCAGCAAAACACCTTCAAACCATAGTGCTATTTCATCAATTCTTATCTGTTGCCTTTAGGCTTATGTCCCATAAGAAAAGAAAAACACCCAAAAAGGCAAAAAAACACATAATTTCTCCCAACTAAATAATACATAACCAAACTGGTGTTCAAAGCAAGAGAAAATAAAAAGCATAAAAATCATATATTCAAAATAAAAAGGATAAATACCCCTTGTGCTAAGGAGGCTCGGGTGTCAAAACCCCGGGCCTAACGCTTGAGACCAGGAAGGCTCCTATTCCTTATTCAATTTTCAAACAAGTAGGGAAAACAGTGTGCTCACCGATATCCAATGGTGGTCCGGGTGCTCAGGGCCCTGAACCCGTAGCTGAAAGGCAAGTATCATCAAAGAAGAAGTAGGACGTAAAGATCATGTTTTATCAGACCCTGGCAGTCCGGAGTGCTTTACGTCCTACTTCTTCTTTTATGTCCCATAAGCCTTTCCACTGGCAATAAAGGGAAATGCTTGAAGATGCCTTTCCAATGGCCAAGAATTTAAAAATAACCACCTACTTTAAGGCCACTGAGCGCAACTTTCAAGGGGTTGGTGAGCAACATGTTGCTGGCGAGACACTGGTTGGGGATCTCACTGGGGTTAAGCTATTCACTAACCTACCAAGTTTTTTCTCTTGCCGCAGACTCACCTACATACACTGGAACAGGTCTGGACTGGGATTCACAATAGGCCCTGGCATTTCAAGTACACAGAGGCCCAAACAGACCCCACCATCCCAATAAATGTGAGCGCACACACAGAGCAGATTGCACCTCATAAACATTAAAGTATGTGATGTGGAAGCACTCATAAAAATTCATAAAATAATTTTATTTTTCACATAATTCCAGTTTCCGTTGCTATTCTATATGTATATATAGATTTACTCTCAGTTCCTTCCTGTGCTGACTCCCCAGGCTTAGAGAGCAACAGGTTCATCCAGCATCTTTAACAGGCAAAACTAAAGCCAAAAGCAAACCCTTTCACTGCTAAGCAAAAATTCTTGGAGTTAGTACAGGCAATCTGTTGATTCTGGAAAATTCCAGAGGGGCTGCAGTAAGATGCCATAGGCAATGACTATTTATTGGGCCTGTGGTTTACCCTGTGAAATACCCTCAATGCACATTTTCAGGTAAAGGGTAGTTGGTGTTTTCGCCTTTGGCAGTGATCCAGAGATGACCTTATCCTTAGAGTAACCCCCCGGGCACCTTCAGACAGGGTAAAGCTAATACAGTATTATATTTCAGGGCAGTGGCAATGATGTCCCCTACAGATGTATCCCCATACGCCTTGATTATGTCTGTGTTCTAATGTTTTGTAATAATAATTCTCCTGATATAATGATATACAATGTAGATTAGCCCCAAATGAAGATGTTTGTAGTGTAACAGTTCATTAGAACCATGCTCCATAAATGATTAATTATGTTTACTGTACTTATTTCTCTTTTTCCCTATTTGCACCACTGATTCCAGCATAGTTCAGTGGTCTGGAATTTTCTTTTCAGCAAAATATGATGTGTGACCTGTGCGTGTTTGAGACCAATACTTTTGAGAAGGAATTCATAACAGCTCCTGCAGGACCAAGAATACAAGGTGAGGTTAAAAGACCATTGAACCTTCTCTTTCTATTTTTGGTTCTATTCGGTTTGTCTACTCAGTGGAAATATTAAAAGCTGAATGCACATTTGTTTTTTAACTGATTTTAACGGCTTTATCTCACTAAAGTGTGATGGCACATGGGGATATTTGTCACCTGTGGTTAAATCTGTGATACCACAGGTGGCAAATCACCTTAAAATGCTGTCTCCAATTCTAACATTAATGTTAATGTTTAATGTTCGTACTCTGCACAAAGGTGTAATTTGCAGAGGATCATGTAAGAGCTGCAGTTTTTGCAGGAAAGCCTTGATGCATTGTTAAATTTAGCATGGCAACTATACCTGCGTAAGGGATGAAAATAGGATGGAATACAATGAATCCCCTTGCACTATATGTGTTTTTGTTGTTAAGGTGTGAATATAGTTTATTTAATTAAAAGTGTATAAAGAGGATGAAAAGAAGAAACAGTGGCCATTCTGGCAGTGAGTAGGCACAGAAAGAGCAGTCACTCATGCAGGCAATGATCCCCAATCAGTGGTTCACGAGCAACATGTTACTCACCAACCCCTTCCCTTGGATGTTGCTTCCAGTGGCCTCAAAGCCTTCTGAATGGTATTAGTTCAGATAAGGGGTTACCTATAGCCAATCACAGACCATATTTTTCACCCCAGGAACCTTTTGCATGCTTGTGTTGCTCTCCAACTCTTTCTACATTTGAATGTGGCTCACAGGTAAAAAAGGTTGGAGACCCCTGGATAAGGTCATTGCTTGGTAGGAAAGAGTTAAGGGATTAATTGCAGGTTGTCCTAGCAACTTGTGTTCCCTAGTGTTTTGGGGATGCCCGCTTGCTTTCTACCTCCACTTCTGAATGCAGCACTGTTGTACACAGGCAGTGCTACATGCAAAGCATGCTGAGTGTATTGAGTCCTGTGCAGGTATGTTTTAGCAGACCCCTGCCCTATCTGGATGCACATCTGCCACCTGGCCTGGACCCGCTATGCTCTTTTCCCTACCAGAACCCAACCAAACAAGAGTCTCTGTAAACTGGAAGTGATGCCAGTGGTGGGGAAAGGACATACATGGGGAACCAGAAGTGATATCAGACAGACAAGATCACTGGGGACCTCAGAACTTTATTTTTTTTAAAGGGTAAATAAGCGTTTTACTTGAAAATTATACTAAAAAGCCCCCAGAATAACATACCTTTCTCCCTGCATGTAGATTTATTTTGTTAGTCTATTATAAGCAGCTGAACTGCAGTTCTTTTAGTTACTTCCTTGTCTTGTGTAAGCTCCACCCCCTTTTATTTTCCTTTCAGGTCACCATAGTTGGAGAGAGAAGAAAAGCTCAGAAAGCAAAAGGGGGTGGGGCTTCATGGTAGATGAGGAAGTAACTAAAAAAACTGCTGTTCAGCTGCTTGAAACAAAATAAATCTGCATGTAGAGAGAAAGGTATGTTATTTTGGGGTTGTACAAAGCAATTTTAGAGATTTGGAAAAAGTTTACTTATTCTTTAATGCTTGATAATCTTCCGCAGCCTACCACTACTACTACTAACGCTGGCCACCGGCAGACCGCCCACAAGGCTACTACTGAAAATACTCCATAAAAATGTCATGTTTCTGTAACATCATAAACATCATTTACTACTAATAAATCTGCAGTACACGCTCATACAAGCATAAGCATAGGGATATACCCCTCTGCTTCTCTCTGTGTGTCTGCTTTCTTTGCCCCATATTCTTCCTCCCAGTCTTTACACTCAGTTTGGGACAATCTGTTGACCATGCTGGCACCAAACAAGCTAAGCCATGCATAAATTACTGATCAGTATATTTTTGTTGTTAAGGTGCGTATAAAGTATATTAAATGAAAAGTTTATAAGGAGGATAAAAATAAACATTGGCCATTCTAGAAGTGAGGAGGCACAGTATATTTGTGTAGAGGTGGTGAAAAGTTTAAACACAAAGCAGAAAGCGTCAACTTTTATGTTGCAATCCAAAAACAATCCAAATCTATGATTCTTTTTTTGGACATAATGACACAACTCCTCTGTCAGCTGAAATATCTGGTGATTTGTGCTATTGTTGGGAGATGAGCGCTGTACAAATAGAGACAAAAGCAGTCATTTATAAAGAATCTTTTTATATGCTGAGCAGACAAGTACTAGTAATAGGGCCTCAGGGATCTATGTACACATGCTCAATAGTTACCCAATCTGCTATACATTATCCTCTCCTTATGATGTTCAATATATATATATATATATATATGCCATAGACCAAGCTAAAAGGGATTGTTCTGTGCATAGGGACGTTACTAAGCCTGCTGAGGAAAAATAAATGGATCGTAATGCATTGCTAATAATAATAGTATTGCACTGCTATCATAAATGTTAACAATATTGCTTGGATAGTTGTGCTTGACCACAAGTGTTAAGTGTAATATTGCCATGGAACGGTTGTAGTGGTAAAATGCTCTGTATGCATTAGTGATGTGTGGGTCAGGAAACATTTGAGATTGCTATCCAAATTGTATGTCATGCTGTAAGAGCATGAAAAGGGTGCAACAAACCAACAGCACTCCCTGAATAACATTTGATTTATGGTGCATCATATGTGTCACTAGAATTTGGGGGCTCTGATAAGCCTGTTACATCAAATAAACTTTTTTCCTACATTTTTCTATTTTTTTGTTTGCTTGTGCAGGGGTTGCTGTGCAGAGATGTCAGGTTAATGACCCTGCAAATTTGCAACTCTCTAAAACAAACTAGGTATAGAAACGGAGGCGCATCATGCCCAATAGTAACTGATTCCTCAAATCTTTCAAAAATAGTTTGCTGGAATGTCGGTGGACTTTTAACCCCCTGACTAAGGGCTACTCAAGTTTAAGAAAGAGATGAGATTCTGCACCAGGAAACAAACTGAACATCAAAGCTAAACCAACAACATAGACTTTTTCCTGTACAACAATAAAAATACAAAAGGTTAAAATGTATTGTTTTATTATTGTTCAAAAACAGTTGGAGCAGGACCAGGAGCAGTAACCCATAGCAAACAATTAACGAATAGAATTTACTGGTAAATTGTTTAAAAGCTTATTGGTTGCTAGGGGTCACATGCTCCTGGGCAAACTTTTATTACATATGGGGGATAGAATCTACAGCTCTGAATTGGAAGTACCAGTGTGAAATTACCCAAGATTCTACTTTTCTGGGTTACAGGTTAATCAGTAGCAGACCATAAGCTGCCTGGTGTTTCATGATCCCAATTGTGCCAAACACACAAAAACACACCAGTTAATGGTGATGCACCAAACAATAATATCCACAACAATAAAATGAAGGATCAGGTGCTGATACTAGATTCCTGGGATTTCTTAAGCTCAGTCATAGTAGAGTATATAAATATAGTATTAGGCTACATACCTCCCAGCTGTCCTGATTTTCGTGGGACAGTCACGATTTCAACAACTCAGCCTGCAGTCTCAGGCAATGTCAACATTTTTAGCACAACTGTAATAACACATAAAAAAAGAAATGTGTTCAAACTTTAAGTAACCTGCCAAATTTTGTAAAACAAGAGTGGTATTTAGGCTGTGTGGTTGCAAAAATAGGCATGGTCAAAACATTTGTGCCATTTCTATTTGTCCCTCTTTACATTTTTCAAATGTTGGTAGGTGCGTTGTACCTAACGCTACATAATACAGGTGCGTCACCAGACTGAGCCCGCCCCCGCTCTGGTGTCCAATAGAAATGGTTGGATGGGCCCATCCCAGAGGCCAGATTTCAGGTGTTTATTTGATGTTTTAGATACAGCTGGAGCTCTCTCCAAATATCTCTCTACACTTGTCATGAGCTAAGGGGGCCCAGAATCAGGGCCAGTTAGAATGAGATATCAGGTATTTATTTGCTGCCCTTGATACTCCTGGAACTATAGCAAGACACTGTAATAGCAATCCCTTTTCAATAACCTTAATATTGACCAAGAAGGCTCTGACTAATTAATTATCCCCAAATATTGGGCTTAAAGGGATACTTTCATGATTTTTATGGTGAAGTTTTCATTTTTAATTTACACTGTTTACATAGCAAATAATTTGCTTTACCAAGTCATTACTAAATCAACAAATGTATTTAATTTTTAGTTGTAATATTGGTGTGTAGGCACCATCTCAGTGCATTGTGCCTGAGTCTGAGCTTTCAGAAGGAGCCAGCGCTACACATTAGAACTGTTTTCAGGTAACCTATTGTTTCTCCTACTCCCATGCAACTGGAGGAGTCCCAAGCGGGACTTGGATTTCTTACTATTGATCGCTATTCTGATATCTACTGGAAGTTGCTTTCTTGCTACCTTCCCACTGTTCTGCTTATTGGCTGCTGGGAGGGGGGTGATATCACTCCAACTCAGCGGTAAAGTGTGACCGAAGTGTAACAGAGTCAAATGGCTGTAGCACCCTGGGAAATGACGAAAATGGTTAGCCCCATGTGAAATTTCAAAATGAAATATGAAAATCTGTTTGTGCTTTTGAAAAATGGATTTCAATGCAGGATTCTGCTGGAGAAGCTCTATTAACTGATGTGTTTTAGGGAAAAAAAACATGTTTTTCTTGACAGTATATTCCTTTAAATTCAGGAACTGTGCACTAAGGAAAAATAAACACTCTGCTAAATAAATCCAACAAATAGAGATAACATCCAACACCCTGAGCAACACAGAGCAACATTTGGGGAATAATAACTTTCTTGTCCCTTGTGGAAACATACAGAGGCCCCTCTGACTTCAGATGTTTACCATAACGGTAAACTTTTACCATTTTATCATAACTAGAAGTTCCTTTCGTAACTCTTCAAAAACTTTTGTCTGTTTTTAAGAAATCCTTAGTGTAATTATGTGAATGATTAACACAGAACATGTGGGTCAACAGTGACTATTTTTTAACTCTGTAACAAACTTACATCACTGCCTGCACAACAGTGCTGCAATAATCTGCTGCGTTACTATATTAAATAATGACAAAGACTTTTAATTAGATTTAATATTCTCAGTCCCTCCATCTTCAGCACTCACACACAACTTAATGTACTTTATCAATATAAATGTAGAATAGATAAAAGCCTATGTTGGCGCTGGGCTTTCTCACATGACAGTGATCAGTGGCCAGTACTGCCAGAAATAGAGAAGAACAGATCATTTGCTAAATACATTAGTCCACACATATTTATATAGATATGACTAAAGCTGTTAACAGGTTATAAACATCCTTGATCTGTGATTTTAAAGGAGAAGGAAAGGCTAATAAAGAGTTAATCTCAAGCTGCAGGCATACCTTTGGTTCTCTCAATAGTGCCCTTAAGTCTCTGTATATTTCTCCCGTTCAGATGATCAGAAGCCTCTTAGGAAAAAAAAACACTGAGTTCTGTAAAGAAAGTTCCCATAATGCCTCACTCCTGGACCAAGACCGGTGTACATGCTCTGTTTGTAAGACTATGAGGAGGCTTTCTGCTGATTGGCTCAGATCCACATTCCTAAGGGGGGGAGTTCTTAGCATTCTTGAGGGAGGGGGGAGCAGGAGAGGGGAGAGAGGAGTGAGCTGTGTGTCTCTGGCAAAGGAAAACAAACAGACAAGTAATCCTGTATCTTTTGAAAGAGCAGCATTTCTTGGAGTGCTTATGGCTGTATTTACATAGACCTTTCTGATAAAGATTTAGTTTTTACCTTTCCTTCTCCTTTAAGGGTAACAAGCGGATGTGGGGGAGCTGGGGGACAGGAGGGCCCAGGCCGCTGCTTCCTCCAGTTTACATGTAAATCCCCACTCCACCCTAGGAGAGTGGTCGGGCGCAGGGATTTACATGCAAGTGAGCGGGGGGGGAAGACATGTCAGGGCAACGGGAGGGCGTGTCAGGGCAGGGGACTGGGTAAGTTTGCTACTCTGCGCGGACTCCCTTTGAAAACATGTTTTGCAGGGCAGCTCATCACAGAATAGTTACGCCAATGGTAACAAGAGATGGATTACCATGCAAGATAACTTTTAGTATGTTATAGAATGACCAATTCCAAGCAACTTTTGAATTGTTCTTCATTATTTATTTGTTGTAGTAACATTTGACTTTTCTTTCAACTCTTTGTAGTTTTCAAATGGGGGTCACTGACCCCGGCAGCCAAAACCTATTGCTCCAGTTTTATTGTTATTGTTACTTTTTGTAACTTTCTTTCCTATTCAGACCCTCTCCTGAAAATAAAATAACTAAAAAACCACAAATCATAAAAAATGAAGACCAATTGAAAATTGTCTCAGAATATCACTCTCTCCGTCATAATAAAAGTTAACTCAAAGGTGACCAACCTTTTTAAAGAAATAAGAGAAGGGCCTTGTCTCTTCCTAGTGGATGAAGAATATTAAAATAAAATACTGGGAGGGTGGGGGCACAAATGTAATGATTAGGTAATTGAAAAGAGAGGTTTGTAAGATAGTATCAAATAATGCCATATCAAACAGACAAAATCAACATTGTATATAACTGTAAGAGGCACATGCAATTGATAGTAGAACTAGTAGTCTATATACCCTAATAGCTTTCCTTTGTTGATGGAATTCACGAGACCATTTCCTCTCTTTCAGTGGATGTAAGTTATTGTTATAATAGCCGGGCAAACTTTATGATGTATTGTTAATGATAATAATTGTCTCTAATTTCCTTAAATCAGCTGGCCAAAGTCTTATTTATTGCCTCCAGTTGGCTTCTTCTAAGTGAGAGTGGCAACAAACACTCTTCCCTCCCAAGTCCACTTTTTTAGTCTATGTCAAGACTGACATAGAAAATATGACAAAACTTTTTTGTAATTAAGCAACAAATCATTTTCAGTTGCACCTCTTGCCCTCAAAGTGAGACTAAAAGGATGCTTGCAGGAAACATAGATATAGGCGGAAGAAGGAGCAAATCATCTAGGACTATACAGAACTTTTCACTCACTCCCTGGCTGCCTATTATTTAAAGGCACTGCCACTGTTCTTCAGTTAAACAGACCTGTGTCTTGATCTACATTAGAACTCCTACAGCATTTCATAAGTGTATTGTCCTCTATACAGCACCCATGCACATTTACCACTCTCAGCCTTTGCTGCAAGAAGTGCAATAATCTCCCGGCCAGTTCTATGTATGAGAAATGCCATGTCATGTTCTAAATACCAGTGAAGTTCCAGTCCGGCACTGCTAAATACACACTTAATTGTATAACTGTGCTAGGAGAAATTGACTTTCATTGGTGATCTTATCATTATCCTAACATTTACCCTTATGCTTACTCCTCTCACAATATTGCCCATCACATGGCTCCCACTCTGTCTTCTAACACTTTTTTATTCCATTCTTATTACCCTAGACTTTAGAATGCAAACAATTCTAAGTATAATGTGCAGAGAAAAGTTTAAAGTTTAGCTTTATCCCTGGCTGTTTACTTTCCCCAGACTGTGCTCCTCCTGTTCACGTCCCTTTCCTGTGTGCATAAACTTTCTCATTACTTCACCCATTGCTAAGCTGCTAAAATAAAATTTAACATTCTTGCAGGAATGCATAGAACAGCATTACACAAGGAAGGTAGAGAGGCTCTTGAAAATACATTTTGCCCCCGAAATCCAGTCTGTGTGCCTGCACCTGGGCTGATGCAGTGTCTCAGGGTGCAGTCACAGTAGAAGGGTGATGCCAGCAGAGGGACTGATTCTCAGCCTGCGTAAAGGCTAATGCCAGATGAGACATAGGGAGGATGTTTTCGGCAAGCGTAAAACGCTTGCCGAAAATTCCGCCCTATACCTCCTACTTATGCCTACACCCGAATTAATGGAATACGCTCGAATGCAGGCACATGTAGCGGAAATACGCATAGAAATGTGAGAGTTTGAAAGTCTCACGTTTTCATGCGTATATCAGCTACATGTGCCTGCACCCGAGCATATGTCATTCATTCGGGTGCAGTCACATGTAGGAGGCGAAGAGCGGAATTTTCAGCAAGCGCTTTTGCTCTTGCCGAAAATATCCGCCCTACACCTTGTCTGGCATTAGCCTTATCTTCAGGCCAAGAATCATCCACTTGTGGCAGTAGCCTTACATGTACATAACTATGTGTTCAATAGTTGGCTTGTTAAGCTAAAGATCAAATAATCACTCCTGAGCACTACTATTGGGCTCTCTAAAGATGCACTGCCAAGCTCTACCATGCCATACCATTCCAATCAGAAGGAAACATAGGAAAAAAAAGTACTTTAAAGGGGTGGTTCACCTTTAAAGGACATGTCAACCCCAAAAATAATATTTTGCCTAATAAAAGAAAACATAATTCTAAGCAACTTTCCAAAGTTAATTTATTGAACATTTGTAAATGTAATGCTATTGAAAGCAGCATTTGCTGAACTCCTGGTTGTTACTTTTTAAACAATGTTGCATGTGCCAGGCTCCTCCAGCAAGTCAGGTCTGTCAGTCTGATGTCTTGTGTTGCATTGTTTCAAATGCCAGAGCCACCAGGGCAGGGAATAGAGAAGGATTTATCTTTCTATTCAGACCCACTACTATTCATATTCCAGTTTCTCATTCAAACCACTGGCTGGTAACTTGGGTAATTTGGACCTTAGCAACCATATAGCTGCTAAAATTCCAAACTGAAGAGTTGCTGAATAAAAAGTTTAAAATCCTAAAACCACAAATAATAAAAAAATGAAGACCTACTGCATATTGTTTTAAATAGCACTCCCTACAATATGCTGAAAGTTAATTTAAGGGTGAACAAACCCTTTAAAGGCCATGACAGGGGATTTGTCACGCACAGTACTGTGCTACTGTGGGCAACAAATCTTCACAAATCTTCTCTTCACTTAAATTGCACTTTACAGTGAAACAGAATGGAATAATATGAAGGGTCAGTAACCTCTCATCCAATTTTGTTTGCAGTGGCGTGATGTTGTATTACCTTATCACATTTGCTCGACAGGCTATTCTTACTCAAATGTTAATGTTGAATTAATCGATCCATACTGAATGTAAACCAAAGAGCTGGCTGTTGAACCCTGTTTATACTAAAAAAGTAAGAAAACACTTCCTGTGCTTAACCAGAAGTTGCTTTTATGTTAACTAAGATACACACAGGGCACGAGCACCTAAAGACACACGCAGAGGTCATGTTGACACTGAGAACCAAAAATGACGACAATCCCAACACTAAATGTTTTCTGTTTCTGAGTTGACTTGAAGTGCAATTGTGTGTGTTTTAACGCACTGGATGCAATTGCATCAAGCACAACTCCCTAGACCGAAGACCTGATGCTGGAATTATGGAAAAACCATTGTATTGTGGGTAAAATTGTACTTTGCACACTGTACTTGCACTTGGCAATATAATTACCCTTTTAATAACATCAATAGCATAAAGATAAAGATATTTAATATATCGTCGCCTGATTTGATTTTAACACTATTCTGCTCTGTGGGGCTTTACATGTCCTACTCCTCACTTTCTGATGTGTAACACATGCAGGGGAAAAAGAATAGAACAAATACAGAAACTAAATTGTTAAATCTAAATGGTTGACAGTTATCTCATACCTCCCAACTGGCCCGATTTTCGCAGGACAGTCCTTCTTTTAACAGCTCAACCCGCAATCCCAGATTCTTACTAAAAAGTCCCTCATTTCCCTTTGATCTCCTGCACTGAAGCAAAAAAAAAGATACAAATTTAATTAAAAGTAGCTTTTGACAGAGAGCCCAGAAATCTTAACAAGCGTCACCTGCACTTAGATACATTGTTTCTCACATTTAATTAAATAAGTGGCTTTTGGCAGAGAGCCCAGAAAGGTAAAAAGCTAGAATTGTAACTAATAAGCTAAAAAGATCTCTTGGGGGAACTAAGACTTGCAAGCTTAAGGCTGATGGCAGACAAGGCTTAGGGCGGATATTTTCGGCAAGTGGAAAAACGCTTGCTGAAAATACCGCCCTACGCCTCCTACATGTGCCTCTACCCGAGCGTATTCCATTCATTTGAGTGCAGGCACACGTAGGAGGCGTAGGGCGGTAATTTCAGCAAGCGCTTTTCTGCTTGCCGAAAATATCCACCCTATGCCTCGTCTGCCATCAGCCTAAAGGGCAATTTCACCTTTTTCAGCAAAACTGTAATAACACATAAAACAGGACCCCAAAACCCCCAGAAATGCGTTCAAACTTTAAATAACCTGCCAAATTAAATCCAATGGGAGTGGTATTTAGGGGTGTGGTCCAAAAAATGGCCAAAGTTAAAAAGTTTGGCGCACTGCGCGCACCATATATTTTTGTCCCTCTTTCCATTTTCAAAATGTTGGGAGGTATGTTATCTATGGAGCAGGACACATGGAGCTCTCAAGTCTGTGTTTTTTTTTAGGCTGAGAAAAGCAGATCTGCTTCCTTCCCCAGCTCCGTTAATTTGCTTTTAAAAGTGCAGCTTCCGCTTGTTTGCATGCACATGAAGCAAAACAGAGATTGGTCCAAAAATGCCTGTTTTTGCATTTTTGGGCCAACCTTGACTTCACTCCGCTGCACGCAAGCAAAAGCTGTACTTTTATGAGCAGCTGGGAAAGGGAGCGGATCCACTGAGAGCAGCAGAGCCAATGCTCCATGTGCCCTCAGCCTTAGGGCAATGGCACATGGTAAGAAGGCAATTAAGCTGGATAGCCATGAGTAATATATTTTACATCCTAATGTTATGCAATGGCAAGACATTTTTTAGGAGATCTGTCATGCACAGTAGCACAGATTTACCATAGACGACAAATCTTACTGTGTGCAATATTACCGTGTTTTTCATCAAAATGAAAATGCACCAGGTTTATCTCAAGGTAATGATTACCCCTATCACTATGAATGTTTTGTTTGGCTGACATAGCAACTTCTAAGAACTTTGCAAACATAACAGTCTCGCTGTGTAGAAAAATCCCAGAGCTTAGTGTCCTCAGCTGAAGATGTTAGTTGACTGAAGCAGCCTATGACAAAAGTGTGTGCTTTTTAGCAAGAGGCAAAAATGTTTTGTTCATTAAATAAAAACTCTGTTTCAGGGTTGAAACCATGGCAAAAAAAGAAGCAAAGTGTTCAGTATAGTGAATAAAGTACCCCATATTGTAAAATATAAGGATAATATAGGCCACCAAGGAGTTCCATGAACATATAAGAGCACAAGGCCAAAGGCTGAGAGCTTTTATAAAGGTCATGGAACTTCAAGATGACGTCTTAAATTGTCATATTTTACAACAGGGGGTCACGAGACAAATATGATATTACTAAGCACTGATTATAACTGATGACATCATCAAGCATTGTTTATAAGTATACAATTTACAGAATATTCATGGCTCTTGTGTCTTATATACACTGGTGGTGGTTAATTGGTGGGTGAGTCTATAAAGCACTCTTGGTTTGTTTTTCTAATTATTTTATCTTTAGAAAGGTCCCGAAATGAGGACCGAACTGTTGTTTCTGGTGTGCATCAGCATTTTTTCTAATTTTTATATTAAAATGTATACACACAAAATCCATAGATTGCCATTCTGGGCCCATGCATACAAGAATCTGCCACGTGTTGAATACAAAGAGTTGCATATTTGTGCATAACTTGGGAATTTCATGGGACAAGGTACAAAAGGTCAAAAAAATGGGTGAGCTTTGCATGTATTCTGCACCTTGCACCTTTCCCCGCAATAAAATGAGGCCAACTGTTTTTAGAAGTCATAATTTGTAGATAAGGACTGAATCATGACTCAGTGTAAATGCATACAAGAATTTTGTTCATACCTCTTAAGAGTGCAATCTTAACCCATGTGCAGCCTCTGCAAATAACACAGGGCATCACCTCTCTGCTGAAATATTAAAACAGTGCAGTGGGTACTGATAGAAAGGTCTGCCATTGGGGGGGGGTATAGAGAGTACTGCAGTCAGGGGCCTTGGGCAGATGGGCATAGTTGTGCATCTGCAGGTCCTTTTCTTCTTCTTTTGGGTTAGATTCAACTTGTTAGAAGGGCCCTCTGCCCAGTTAATGGATGGGTTAATTATTGGGGCTCCTTGGGGGATGGGCCCTGTTAACTGGGGCTCCTTCCTTGTAAAATCCTGTAGGGACGATTTCGTTTATCCCTCCCCCTATTTCAGATTCCAGGTTGTTAGCTGCTTTGCTTTTAAGCACAGTTTAAGTTTTTCTCTTACTACACTAAAAGTTGCCACAAGTAGTTATACTGTAACTATAGAAAAGAAAAAGAAGACAGATGACTCTCTTTTTTGGTTATTTAGGCTGATGCCACACGCGGCGTAGGGCTGATATTTTCGGCAAGCGGAAAAACGCCTATGTGCAGGCACATGTAGCCGATATATGCATGAAAACGCGAGAGAATGCAAAGTCTCGCGTTTTCATGCGTATATCGGCTACATGTGCCTGCACCCGAGCGTATCCCATTCATTCGGGTGCAGGCACAAGTAGGAGGCGTAGGGCTGAATTTTCAGCCCTACGCCTCGTGTGGCATTAGCCTTAGCCCAATACACAATGGCCACAGCAGCCTGTATATACACCTTGCCTTGATGCTCAAAAGATTCTTTGCAGTAATCATTGCTACAAAATATAGCAGCTTCTCTCGAGGGCTGGAAGGCTGCTGTGGTTATTGTGTATTGGGTATCATTCATTCCAAGTGGAAACACTGGATTTTTGATTAATGGAACTAATGGGGATGGATGTTTGCCAACTTAGTACTTCTTATTTTTTAGTATGTTCAGCACATGCCCTATTCATTGAGCTCATGTTGAAAAGGGGAGTGGACTGTCCCTTTAAGATTAAAGCTGGCCATACACGTGGCGATCTGACGATGTTCGTCAGATCCGCCACACACAGTCAGGGCTGAAACAGCAGATAAGAAGGTAGAAACAATAGGATTTCTACCTCCTTCTGCCGATTCAGCCCTTACGGCAGATTTTGGTCAGGCGCCTTCTATGGCGCCCGATCAAAATTTTCTAACCTGGCCGATCGGCGAGTCGTCCGATATCAGCAGCTTCCTGCGATATCGGTCGACTCGCCGACATGCCATACATGCACCGAATATCGTACGAAACGAGGTTTCGTACAATAGTATCGGTGCGTGTATGGCCAGCTTTACTGTATACCTGTTTTTAGAATTAGTTATTAACTGTATACCTGTATAACTGTACACTGTATACCTGTTTTTAGAATTTGGTTAACCAAGAGAACCAAATTTACCAGCACTGGCACAATTGCACATGTGCAGTAACCCATAGCAACCAATAAGTGATTATCTTTGTTCAGCCTGCTGTAGACAGAAAGAATAAAAACATTCGATTGGTTGAAAGAAGTTAGCCCATAAAGAATAATTAAAAAAAAGAAGACTGTATATTCTAGTAGCAAACAGTAAACATTTCTGTATGTTAATCACTACAAGCCCCTTCATGGGCAAGTTAGGGGATATATTTTTGTGCCAAGTGCATAATTTAATTTTATTTACTGGAATTTGAATCTGGGGCGTTACCATTTGCTTTTAGGTTAAATCAGGATGTTCACCTTGGTTTGCATTGGTAAATGAGCCATTTGTCTTGTGCAGCAGATACAGATCTGTGGTTGTACTGTAAGGCGCTGTTACTGGCATTGTTTCAGATAATAAATCATGTTGATCAGAACAGCCATCTTAAATACCATAAGGTTGCCAAAGCATTAGCATGTGATAGAAGGCAAAGAGGAATCATGTTTTGATTTCACAGAAGATAAGTACAGCTTAAATTACTGTAAGAAGCATTTAAAAAAAAAAAAAAAAAAAAAAAAAATAACCCCATTTGCCACCATCCTTAGCCCAGAATTACCTTCTCCTTCTCAGGGCTCATACATTTGTGGGTTTTCCTGTGCATTCCCCTGCGGTGGCTCTTTAATGCATTCCACCTGTGTTCTGCTGTTTTCATTGATGTATTGAATTCAAAGTTATAGGAAAGGATAGACTGCATTAACCCATGCATTTCCTTGCCACTGCAGGGGAAGGCATAAGCTGGTCTGTTAGAGCCCATACACATGCACAGGCTTCCCAGGGTCACTGCAACAGTCAGACAGGGTAATCCTCCATAGGAATCATTGAAAGAACATGTCTGTATTAAGCACATATTTTATTAAACATAGATTAAAGAGTAAATGCAAATACAGAGTAAGGCTATTGCCACACCATGCATATGGCGTATATTTTCGGCAAGCTGAAAAACTATATTCTCGGGTGCAGGCACATGTAGCCGATATCTGCATGAAAACACAAGACTTTTTCTCTTTTGTTTTTAAGCGGATATCGGCTACATGTGCCTTCACACTGAGATTAACTAGCCCCCTGCATTGTTCACACCTCCGTTTCAGGCTGTAAACCCTTGCATTGTTCACACCTTTTAGGCCCTGCATTGTTGACCCCCTACATTGTTCACACCTCATGCTCAGATGGTAAGCACCTACATTGTTCACCTGTTCACATCTCAGACAGACTGTAGGATCAGTGCGTTGTGTCACTGTATGTACTGCCTGCCTATGCTATCTGTGCGTGCCATACTCTGCCTTCCCTATGCTACCCCTGTGTGTGCCATACTCTGCCTGCCCTATGCTGCCTGTGGGAGGTGAACCTGGCAGGGGTTTGTTGTGGGAGCAACAAAGGTGTGTAATTATGTTCTGCGGGTTGCTATGTTATTCACAGGGGAAGATTTAAGGTTGTGTCTTAATATGACATAATAAACCTCTTTCACATATGAATGAAGGATGATATCCCTTCAGGGAGCACCAACCACTTGGGTTACCACCATTAATGTGGGTATGGTCTTAAAAGCTCTTGTTATAACATATATGTGGTTTGAAGTGGGGGCAGTTTAAAAAAGGGGAGTGGTCAAAACTGGCTTCCATTATCGGCCCTCCACCATGTAGGCCAGAAAAACTTAAAAACTTAAAAACTTAAAAACTGTAATTTTAAGTACTAAGGACCGCCCCCAGGAATCATATGATTCACGGGGCACACAAACAAACAAAGGGCACACATATATTTGGCCACATCATCCAATTAACAAACAAAGTTTTGTCATTTACACCCACACTTCCCGTTACAGTTAGAGCTGGATTATTTCTTGTCAGGTGATTTCTGAGGGAGCGCACAGCCCATCACTAAATGGAAGTTCTAGGTAAAAGATGTAAAAGAACAATATATACCAATATATATTTATTCCAATTTGGTAAGATTATTAGGTAACTGAATATGAAATAAAGTATTACTGGTTAAAGGAGAAGGAAAGCTAAAACTCACTGGGGGGTTGCCAAATGTTAGGCACCCCCAGTGACTTTTATCTCTTACCTTTTACTCCGGGCTGGTGCCCCTGGAGAAAACCGCACCAACCGCACTAGCTGCAAGTGAGTGTTTCCTCTTCCTTCTGAATCCTGGGGCCCATGTATGCACAGTAGAGTCAAAAACTGGCATTTTTTTAAAAGTTGGCCTTTTCACTCTACTGCACTTGTCTACAAGAGGCGCAAAGACAGAAGAGGAGACACTCGCTCTCAGTTTTGAGGTTTTTTTTTAACAGGAGCACCAGCCCAGTGTAAGAGTTAAGCAAGTCACTTGGGGGTGCCTAAGATTTTGGCACCCCCCAGTAACGTAGCCTTTCCTTCTCCTTCACGTATTAATTCTTGGGGTATAGTTTTACTTTACAAATAAATTCTCAGAATAGCTTTAAAGGGCATTAAATATGGTACTGAATTTATCAGGGGAATATGTTATCTCATACAAGCAGTTATGGTGGAGACATCTCCAAAGTGGAAGGAATACAGATAAACATTTCAAGAATGGCAGGAGCTAATGATACAAGGCATATCAGGTAACAAGGAGAAATAACATATTTCCATAATATATTTCTCATTTTTAGCGATGCACTGAATCCAGAATTTTTAATTTTGTCATAATACTGAATCCTACACAAAGATTTGGACAAATATATAACCCAGTCTGAATCCAAATGTACATATTCAGATTTTAGCAAACAATCTGTATCATATAAAATAAACTGTCATCAGTAGTCCAGTTCATAAATGGTTCACATTCAGCTCTGCAGCCAAATCTAAATCCTGCAAAAAGCGATTTAAACCAAATGCTAACATCTTTGCATCCCGACTTCTTATACTTTATGTTTTACACCAATCAATATTGGTTTAGATGGTATCATTGAGTCAGGGCATAGCTGAATCCCCCAAAATGGAATGTATGGGCAGTTGCACATTTGACTTCTTCGGGATCTGGTAACTGCCAGTAATTCCAATTGCCTTTTCCATGATACATCAGAATAAGTTCAAGTTGTATTAGAATTTAATAATCAGCCCTGTAGCACCAGCTAATATGACAGGTGACCAGAGGCGAGCCAAGGCAACCCAGTCGGCCAACTCGTCCCTTCACCCCCCCCCCCCCCATCGCACTCTTGGAGAGCATAGACTAGGGGTCGGCAGGAGAGGTACCTGGATGGTGGCCCCCATCTTTGTGCCCTAGTCTTAGTTTAGCTTATCAGCTGCCCAAAGCACACAGAGCATATGAAACTTGGCCTTATGAATCCAAGATGGCAAATACCCGTATCCAACTTTGAAGGCCTGGGTCGTTACTGTTATAAGGATGCTAAAGGCTGGTGCAGAAACTTTGGCATATAAAATAGAGCTTTCTAGCTATATTTGTTTTCGGGGTTCTAGAGTTTTTAGGGTTTAGTCCTCCTTTACATCACATTAATACCCATTTTTGATCCTTTCTTCATTGTTTTAGTCTGTTTGGTACATACATTAACCAAAGAAATATATCGGTGGCAATTACTGACTGTATCCTTCCTTTTTTTTTATCATGTCCTATGTTTGTTCTAATATTCTGTGGCTTCAGCCTATCCTCCTTTGTTTGTGTCAGCCTCACAATATGTGAGGCCCTTCCCAAACATCAACCTGTTAGACAACTACCTTATTATGGACAATCCTTTCTCTTGTGTTACAGGGTGTGGATAGCAAAAATCAGGCATGTCCAGTTCTGTTCAGCAACCGCACCCAATATGGTTTTATCCATGGAATTACTAATGATGCACTTTTGTCACATTTTGGGCTGGGGTAGAAGTACTTTCTACTTAATGCCATGTTTACAGTAGTATAATGTTTTCTGAGAATGAAAATTATTTAAACTTCACATCTAGAAATGTTTATGTACCAAATGATGAACTTTATGTTAAATTTAAAACTAACATTTGTAAAGTTCATCTTTTCCCAAATAGGTAATTACTCAAATTAATCTGAATCAATGCCTGGCTGCAGGAAGATGCAGATAATGGCCCACGACCACCTCATACTAACTGGAGGCTTGCCTGAAGTTTGGAACAAGAAGCACAGTAGTGGAGAGTAGCCAGAGAGCCAAACTAAGTACCAAGGGAGAATCAGAAGGCAAAGTCAACAGGTCCAGGCAGACAGCACAGTTTCAAAAACAAGGCTCAGCCAAAAGCTCAGGATAAAACAATTAGAAGTACAGGAGAAATGCCAGGAAAGCAAGTTAAACTTGATACCCAAGCACTGGTTATGGAAGCCATTGTCCTGCACTAGTAAAACACTACTGGAAAAAAGGAGAAAAGGCACAGGTTACATAGCAGATAACAGATAAGCTCTGTAGAATGTAATGGTGTTTTATCTGTTATCTGCTATGTAACCCGTGCCTTTTCTGCTTTGAATGGCTGCCTCCATGGCTACACGGCAGCTTTCTTTGTAAAAACTATAGTAGTGTTTCTGAAGCAAACACACCAGTTGTATCAGTGCAGAGCAACAGTGCATTACTTTTATAAACTTTAATATTTTGGCGTTACTGTTCCTTTAAGTTTTGGGGTTCTGTACCAGCCCAAGGCAACCCTTGCCTTTTAGCAGTAAAAAAATCTGTGCCTCCAAAGATGCCCCCAGTAGCTTCCCATCTTTTTTTCTGATAATACACTGCACATGCTTTGGGCTGCTGTCATTGACCTGAGCGTATATTCTATATAAAGAATATAAACATCACAATACAAGGCTGAAAATAATTAAAGATTCTCATGACATGGCAGCCCAGAAACAAGTGCAATCTGTATCAGAATTTATTATTTAGCCCTGTAGCATCATCTTATGTGACATGTTAACAAGATGGGGAACTCCTTTGCACAAATTTGAAGGTCTGGGATTGTTACTGCTAAAGAGATCCTAAAATTTTAGGTTGGTGCAGTAATCTTAATATATAAAATACAGCATATCTAGTCATGTTTATTTTTAGGGTTTAGTTCTCTTGCCAACTACTGTTTTGGTTAAAGGGACAGTATAAATCTATACACGCATTTACTGAAGCACAATGAGCACAATAAATAGGACTTTTATGCTATCAATAAGCGATAATGACATATGGCTATCGACTTTTATAGGAACATGTCAGTATTATTACAATGGTAGAGGCATAATATTCTTTCTTTACACAAGTCCCACAAAATGCCCCAGCCCAGCGGTACTTGCACTATTCACGTCTGGAGAGAGCTGCGGGAAAGAGTGGCCTTCCTTCATCTTGCTGGGCTGGACGCAGCGTGATCATTGTGAGTATAATTTTCCCACCAAATCGGGGACCCACCGGCTCGTTGATGTGGTCCTCAGCAGCTCCTACGCCCGTCATTGTAGTTCAATTGTTTGTCCTTAGGGCCACCAATACAGTCTGACCTTCTCCATTCCTGAACTCACACCTAGGCATTTGATATAACTCACGTGTGTGTCATTTCACCCATTTATAGTTTCAAGATGCTGAACACATGTTTTTGTTTTGATTTGCTAACAGTTAAGATTGACTGTACTTGGCATGTGATTTGGCACTACTTCCTTATCTACATTCTGTGTAACCACCTTATGTTTATGTCAGCTGATTTCAAACACTTGTCCTGCTCTTGCTTGTCACATGATGACAAAATTAACCTTTTCTGGAACCCACAGAAAACAATACTGTGATTTTTTTAGGTTACACTGCCTTTTTTGGGTATTGTATACACAGACCCTATTTATAAATGGACATAAAAGCAGTTTAAAGACACGCTATGAACTAGAACTAGAATATTTGTATTTTTAAATATATATACTGATAACGGTATAATGCTTGCTTGGCTATTTGATGTACAGCTCTGATAAACATGCATATATGACTTCTCTAGCCACCAACCATGTATTTTAACATTGAACAGCTTCTTGGAGAGCGTCTGGTTCAGCCATCTGTGGGGCAGAATCTATTGCTTGATAATGCCAAGTACATATTTAAACAGCCTAAAAGGAGCCAGTGTTTAGCAACTAGTTTCATGCAAATTATGGATTTTCCAGCACGTAAGGCATTGTTGCCAACCACCCTAAATTTACAGAGACAAAAAACATAACAACAACTTGTAAGACTTTGTAGTCTTAAAACCCTGATTTACTTTACTTCTGCAAAAAGTTACTCTTTGCACTTGCATGGAGAAGTGCATTTCCTAGTACTCAGATGACTATTTCCATGCCAAAAAGACCTTGTCTTGCATTATGACATGAGTTCTATATATATTCAAAATCAGGGAAGTGGTCTCACAAAACACAGAGCAGGGTAACAAATATTTCCATACAAGCCTTAGGACAGGGGGCTGGACTGGCAATCTGTGGATTCTGGCAAATGCTGCAAGATTCTGTAAATTATGTAAGATGCCATAGTCACTATTTATTGGGGGCTTTTTGGGCCTTTGTGTACTGGAAATTCCAGGGCCTATTTTGAATCCCAGTCCAGAGTGGAATCTCTAATGGAAAGAGCAACTGTCCTCTTCTATATATAAAAAAAGCAGAATTCCTGGTAAAAATAAAAACTTTAAAGCAGAACTAAACCCTAAAAATGAATATTGCTAGAAACGCTATATTTTGTATTCTAAACTGACTGCAGTAGCCAAATCTTTCAGCATCTCTATAGTAGAAATGATACAGGTCTTTACAGTTGTCACAGGAGCTCCTCATCCTGGATTCTGTAAGAACTGTCCGGGACAGTGCATATTCTAATTGTGCTTGAGCAGCTGAGAAGCTAAGCTTAGGGGTCCTTGCAAATTATCAAGCAGAAAATGAGGCTGGTCATATAATCTGATGCTGTTTTGATAATTACATTCTAATTCTGATTCTAATTTCACTGGTTTCAAAGCTGCCATGTAATAAGAATCTAAATTAATTACTGTTACATTTATGTTCTATATAGGCAGTATATTGTATAATAGTATATTATAGTATAAGTCGGTCCTTAAAGAGATACTGACACAGGAAATAAAACTGTTTTTTAAATATATCATAACATTGTCTTTGCAAGAGCTTTATAATTTTTCCTTAAACATATTTGCCCAGTGCATTTACATTACCTATCTGATCCCCCTTCTATGGGGGGGGGGTAGCAGAAGTCTGTTAGCATTAGAAGCTATAACTGACAGGTTGAAAAGGGACAGTCAGGTTTAGGAATTTTATATATACTATTTATTAGCAATTTCTGAATGTATTATTACATACATTTATGATCAAAGAAGTAATATTAGGCAGTAATAATTTTTACCACTATATTATGTATTCCTAATTAATTAACTGATAATACATTTAGAAATATATTTCCCCAGTGCAATCACTAATTTTCAATTGTCATGGTAAAAAAAACCTTTACATCTATTTCACTTTACAATTTCTGGCTTTGTTTCACAACGCTGCTCTCCAGGTGGACAATAAAATTGTCAAAAATGTTCTCTTCATTTGGCAATAATTCTGCCGATAAACCTTGTAAGACAACTTACATAGCATGCATGTGATAACAGTCTATAATATATATGTGCGCCAAAAACTTTACGATGATAGAAGTGCTTGCACTTAGTAAACCTGCTCTTGCGATTTTGTTTTTTTTTTTTTGCACAGATCATTATCGATGTCTATCGCACCTTAGGAAACACCTGGGTCAGTAAAGTTTAACAGAAGCTAGGGAGAACAAAGAATAAAGGAAACAACTTGACTTTAATACATACAAAGAGAACATTAAAGAAGTTATTTTCAGAAGAACTAAGATTACGGACTAATAGGGCCCTAGAGAGGATTTGAAGGAAGTGTGGAGATTGCAGAGATGAGCAAGGTACCAGACTGCATGGTCCTTCAACTGAAAATATGCCATTTATAACTGTAAAAAGGTGTATTTTTAACTTTATGACTAAAAAGGTATTTTACTTACAGTATAAATGGTGTAGTTTTCATTTAAAAGTTGAAGGTAGCTCATCAGTTATGAGCAAGTTCTACATTGAATTATTACTTTGCTCATCCTTGAGTGCAAAAAATAAAGTGACCTGATGGCCAAGTTTTAGGAAAGATGGAACAATGCTTGCTGTGTTTTACAAATGAGACAAAGCAGCTCTAAGGGCAACGGAATACTTTGCTTGCTGTGGGAATCACCTAAAAGATACTCAGGTAATTCTTACAGGGGGCATTTTTTGATGTTTTACTTCATGTGTCATTGTCCTGTGACATGTGGGCACCATCATCTTGCTCAGCAAGAAATGCCATACAATAAATAACTAAATACATAGATATTATAATGTATCTCTTGAAGTAGCAGCCAGTACATTTTTCTAGAGCCAGCAAATATATTAAATTAGAAAATTTCAGTGCCATTACGCCCAATCCATGTCAGAGTACAAGGGCAATTGTGCATAACTGAGGGAATTAGTTGCAATAATGCTGAAATTATGGGATAAAACACTGCACTTTGGGTAAAAAACATTGTAACTTGAAACAGTTCGAAATTGCCCTTTGCACTTGTATTTATATAACGAGCCATAATATGTTAAATATTATAATCCTTTTAAACCACCAGAATGAAGAACCTTACTGTGCAGGATTGCATGCAAAGAACCAGACTAGTGAGATTAAAATTAAGCTGTGCCAGAAACAAATATGTGAGACAGACAGAGGCCCAGCTGAGGGTTGTAGTTCAGATATCTGCTCAACCATCATTGCAGCATGTCTGTGACTGAATTTATAACAGGAACAATAATACTAGCAGCATGATTGTGGCATGGGCACTATCTGCAGCACATGTGTATGTTCTCCCTGTATTTATGTGGATTTCTTTTGAATAAGCTCTACTTAGGCAGGGGGGTGATGGGAATGATGAACAATCTGTAAATCGCTATGAAAACAAATGAAAGAGTCATACTGATGGACCATTTAGATACTAGAGGGATTCTATATGCGATGCAGAACTATCTGGTCTTCACTAAAGTAAAAATATTCTACACGTATTCTGTTATTCTGAAGCTTACTTACCTAGATGGAATTTGACTTGGTGATAGGTACGGACTATTTCATCGTAGCATCTTAAAAAAGCTGAATATAGTACAAGAACATACATACCTCCTAAGAACAAGCATACCTGGGTTTTACATTTTCCAGATATGAGGGGAGTGACCCTCATGTGAATAACTTCACTTTTAATCTGGTACCAGGCAATTCAAATGAAAGATAATTAGGGTGGAGACAATGTGATTTATGTAACGTCATAATTATAAATACATGGATTCCAATTTTTGGTAGGTTGTTAGAAACCAAGAACTTAAATTGCAAGCTTCAGTTCCCTATATGTAAGTATATGTGTTTCATAACTTTTTTTCTTTGTAAAAATCTCTCAGTTATATTATTTGGTTTAAATGTATGCTTTCTATATAGTTATTGTGATTGCTGAAGCTAAGGGGCAGATTTATCAAAATGTCAGTATGGAGCTTAATACATATATGTATATGTATATACACCCATGTTCTATTCATTCCTATGGGATTTTTACTAGTTCATTAATTGATAAATCTGCCCCCAAGGTTTTATTTTTAGTCAATTTATTTTATAAAATCTGTCCCAGCTTCAAGCCTTCAACAGAGGGATCAGACATACTTTTTTGCTGAGTCTTCAGTGTGTCTGTCTTTTCTTGTTGTTACAGGACTCTGTTTCAGGCAAAAATACTTTAAGACAAGTCAGTGCTCTCTTGTTGAATTTTATATATACAGTAAATCAGTGATCCCCAACCAGTGGCTTGTGAGCAACATGTTGCTCTCCAAACCCCTGGATGTTGCTCCCAGTGGCCTTAAAGCAGGTGCTTATTTATGAAGTCTTGGCTCAGAGGCAAGTTTTGGTTGAATAAAAACCATTAGTACTGCTAAACAGAGTCTCCCGTAGGCTGCCAGTCCACATAGGGGCTACCAAATAGCCAATAACCTTGTCCTTATTTGGCACCCCCAGAAACATGTTTCATACTTGTGTTGCTCCCCAACTCTTTTTACATTTGAATGTGGCTCACGGGTAAGAAAGGTTGGGGATCCCTGCAGTAAATAGATATGTAGTTTATTCATTGGGAACCATCTCCGGACATAGATTTAAATGTCTGAGAAGACTTTTTTTACAAATCTTTCATGGTTGGATAAAGAGAGGTTATCATAAACAGCCTTCCAAGATATGTAACTGCTTCTGAAAGCAATATCTGTCCTTGTCTGCACTGTTGGCTCTGACTACATGTATAGGTATGGGACCTGTTATCCAGAATGCTCAGGACCTGAGGTTTTCTGGATAAGGGATCTTCCCGTAATTTGGATCCCCATACCTTAAGTCTCCTAAAAAATTATTTAAACATTAAATAAACCCATTAGGATTATTTTGCCACCAATAAGGATTCTTTATATCGTAGCTGGGATCAATTACAATGTACTGTTTTATTACTACACAGAAAAAGGAAATATTTTTGTAAAAATGTAAATTATTTCCTTAAAGGACATGTAAAGCCTACATTTTACTACAAATGTATATATGTTGGGCACATCACCCCCACCCAAATGGCATCATTTGTACTGTATATATCCCCTCTGTTTTCCAGCACCATCGCATTTTCTTCTAACAAATAGCAGCTTTCACCCAGTGGCGGCGTGTGCCATGCTTACATTTTCGCCGGTGGGATGGCAATTCGGGGAGATTTGTCGCGGGCGACTAATCTCTCCGTGTGCCAGAGCCCTAAGCTGCGCTCAGGACAGGAGATTAGGAAAACAAATAGAAGCAAACAGCTAGAGCTGTCAGTTTCTATGGGAACCAGCAATGCCATCTCTTCATTGGCTGCTAGACTGGAGGGTGTGTTTAGTAATCTGAGCTGGGAAGAACTGAGCATGCCCACAAGCCAGCAGCCAAAGCAAATTCCTGAGGGAGGGGGCAGAGTGGGTTAGATGAAGAGAAGGAAATCTAAGTGATTAAGGGGATACTGCAGCCTTACTATTAACCTCTGGACAACCGGGCCACCAGGTTTTTAAAGGTTTCAAAGAGGGGGTTTACATGTCCTTTAAGGTGGAGTCTATGGGAAATGGCCTTTCAGTAATTCAGAACTTTCTGGATAATTGGTCCTATACCTGTATCGTAGTAGTCAACTCACCTTTAGACAAGACCCTGTTTCATACAATGCCTTGTGTGTTCTGTAATTAACACACTTGCAAAGACAGAAAATCACAGAAGTGAGCAAGGCATTGTGGGAATGAAGTCTTGGCTGGGTGAAAGCTGACTATTGCTTGCATTGTAATCAGAACATGCAGTGCAGCAAATAACATACCACAAAACCGCTTTCCTTACAAATATATTTATTTTAATTATTAATATGCATTTATAAACCTCCAACATATTCTGCAGTGCTGTATGGGTTTATACACTCAACAGAAAAGAGTTACATACAAAGCAACCAATAACTGATACAAAAAAGGAAAGAGGGCCCTGCCCAAAAGTTAAATCAATCAAATGTAATCATTAAAAATTTGTATTCAATGTATATTAAGAAGCTGAGTACATTTACATGTGTTTCATTATGCAAACATTTCTGTTTGGTTTATAGCAACTTTAATTACTTCCAGCTTTTTTTTATTTTTTTATCGGAATGTCTTTTGTTAGCATAAGCCTAAACCCACAATAGGCAGCTTTTTCACATTATTAAAAACTGAAGGGAGTTGCCTTTATTGCTCCCAGTGGAGACTGTAGGAAGACTGCTGTAGCTAAGAATGGATTACCTTAAAACAAAAAATCTGATGGGTCAGGACTTCTAAGATATATGTATGTGTATATATATATATATATATATATATATATATATATATATAGCAGGTTTGTAGAAAGCACTCACGGCATCAGAATGTAAAGTAAAAAGATTTCTTCTTTATTTAATTTGCACTTATTCACTTTATTCATTTGACCCCTAGAGTGGGCATATGCTGCTATCAATTTAGCCTCACTGAATAATATGTTTTTATACTATATGTCATTTTTTGGGTGTGATACTTTTTTAAGCCTCACTCTCTAACTACATTTATGTTTAGTCAGCTTCCTTATATATTGAGGTATTGCTGAGGTTGATTATATCATTATAAGAGATATTAATTCACATCAGTGACATAGTTCACACTTTTAATGGATTTGACTTTTATTAATTGTGGTTTTTTCACTCATGGGGTTATACACACATACACAATGTATCTAAAACTAAAATGACCCATGTTTACACTGGGATTAATTATGCAAATTGTTTGGGAGCACTGATTGGTTGATATTTGTATTTATGGTTGCACCTCACTTCCCTTCCCCATCCTGATGACGATCCTATGAGGGTCGAAACGCGTTGATGCGATGATTAAATAAAGAAGAAATCTTTTTACTTTACATTCCGTGCCGTGAGTGCTTTCTACAAACCTGCTGTCTATTTTTTGGTCAGCACCCGGCGAGTGCCTCTGGAGCGGTGAGTGCCGATTTTACTTGGATTATATATATATATATATATGTGTATATATATATATATATATAAATATATATATATATGTTATATATATATATATATATATATATATATATATATATATATATATATATATAATAGTCGCATACTCATGTACTGTTTTTACTAGTTTAACACATTTGATCAACCTGTTGATTAATGTGCATTGTGTGTCAGGGTGTGTGTATAGTTATGGATTCTATTATCTGGAAACCAATTATACAGAATAATCCACAACCCATAATTTGATTAAATAAGCAATTGATCAATTTTATTGCAATACTTTTTTCTTTTGCAATTATATCACTGAATATGCCAACATAGTGTACATTGTTATTTGATAAGAGGAAGGTAACCTATATCATATATAATTAAGCAGGTAGAACTTTTATTGACCATTCTGAATTTGTTTATATGTCACCCTTTAGTTTTTATCACTGTAGTTACACAGTGCGTCTATAGGAGTTAGGTTTCAATGTGGCTTAAAGGACATGCAAAGCCTACATTTGCCTACAATGTATATCAATTGGGCACGTCTCCCCCACCCAAATGGCATTATTTGTACTGCATATATCCCCTCCGTTTGCCAGCAGAAACATCATTTTAATACCCTTACTACCTCTATATTTTGAAATACAAGACATGAAGGAAAATGGGAGAAGCATAAAGACTGATGGGGAAGGGGAGCCAAAGCTTTATGGAGACAGTAATTAGAGACTAGAACAGCAAATGCAAGTGGAATGCAGAAGGAATTCAGATAACATAGTTGATGGCAAACTAGATTTGTCACTCACAATAAATCTGAGGTACTGTGGGCAACAAATCTGCTCATTAACATTGGAAGTGGCAAATCCAAACCACTGTACAGATGAGTAAAAACACTTTTATAGCAGTAGTTCCTGGGGATATACTGAACCATTTGAAAAGAAGACTTTTCCTCTACTCTGTATCATGAAATTATCAAACCTTCTGTAGGTGAAACTAGTGAATTCTAAAGGAAACATGTACATGACACAGTAAAAAGCTCAAAGTTCTCCTTTTTATCTTTTTGTACTTCGGTTTGAACTTAAAAAAATATATATATATCATCTCAGTGAAGCTGACTATGTATTTTAAGGCTTATGTCATACTGGGAGATTAATAGTTGATATTTTCTGCTAGATGAAAATAAGTTAGTTTTCTGTGATGCATGTAGTGTATCGTACTCCCATAGGAAAGAATGCAACCTATTCCAGCCAGCTACTGTTAGCAACTAATAATCTCACAGTAGAGGAGAAATAATTACCTATAGTTTTATCTTTCTTACCTATTGCTGGGTGCTGGATTACAGTTGCTGGATGCTTCCTACTGCTGTCTGATAGAAGCAATCAATATGCAGCATGTGATAAGGCTAAAAATATTATTACTATCTTAACTGGCACTTTGCACAGTGATTCTTGAAATATGACCATTCTCAATTGATTAAAGTAGATCTGTATTCAGGAAAGAGTCTATTTGTGTTAGAACTTGGGAACAAAACAAAGCACTTTATTTTTCTGTTCTGAGCAAAAAAAAGAAAAAAACTTGCTCTTGCTCTTATACGAAGATTAAAAAAAGAAAGCCATGTGATCCCTCTTGGTAGGATTAAAAATGCAGTACACTGGTGGGTGTAAGAAAGCATGGGGGAGCACAGAGCTGCACCTGTAGTGCAAAGTGCATGACAGAGTGAAAACATGCAAAAAAAAATAAATACATAAAATGGGAGGTTTACTCCAGGCTATTGCACTTTGCACCCTGCCCTGCACTTTGTAAATGAGGCCTGAAAACATGAAAACAGGAACATTTTTGCAGGAACACAGGCAGTGCACAGTACAGTCTATAAGGTGAAGACACACGGGGCTACTAGTAGTGTATTATGTATATTATGACTAATGTAAATACACATTGTCGTGGCTACAAAAAGAGACAATTCTGATGCTTAATGATAACTGTCTCTACATGTGTTTTAGCAGAGGCAATTCACAGAATTGTCGATGGCAGGGTATTTTCTGGCATTTAGTAGCCATGACAAGTAGCTGCTACACCATAAATACACTGCCATAGATAATCCTGAGAATTCCCTCTGGTAAACCACACATAGAAATAATTATCAGTAAATGATCAGCATTGTGTATTTCTGTAACTGTGACAGGTAGCTGCTACTAGTAGCTCTGTGTGTCTTCACCCTAAGCAGGAAGACCTGACTGAGTTGTGACCTGGTAAAGAAGGAAATTCACACACAAAAAGGCACTTTAATTGTTTTTAAAGTTCAAGGTTATAATTCCAGTCATATATCAAACATCAAATTATGATCATCATGACACAGCGCTTAAAGCTCACCCTTGAAATAAGTGTTATACAGTAAAGAAAAAACAAAGATTTATAAGGTAGTATAAGTGATGAAGTCTCCATGGGTATATATGTATGTATGTATGTATATTTGTATTTATATAGCTCTACTTATGTATGCAGAGCTGTACAGCAGAACAATAAATTATTACAACAAATAGGGGGATATTACAATAATAGGTAAATACAAAGCATGATAATAAATACAAATTACAGTTGCATTAAAGTTTTCACAGAGCTAAGTGTCAAAGAATAGACTTGCATGCAATTTAAATGGGAGGCTAACTTACAGACACAAATAGGAGGATATTAAGTGCTGCAGGTTACAGAGGGTGACATTGCAATATAAGTGCCAGTTCAGGTGTTGTGCGAGTGCTCCAAGAGGTTTAAAGTGATACTGACAATAAAAAATTACTCTTCAAAATATTAATATACATTAAAAGTTAACTATAGGTTTTTATAGGTTTTTACTGATAGGGCTGCTTTTGTAAGTAATTGTTCCTTGAATTTCCTAAATCTGACTGTTTTGCCAACCTGACTGTCCCCTCTCAACCTGTCAGTTATAGCCTCTAATGCGGATTACTGTTGCACAAATATGGCAGCCTCCACACAAAGGAACATGGGGATTGGATAGGTAATGTATGTAAAAATACTTTTATGGCAAAATTATAAAAATTATAATAAGCAAAGACAATGTTATTATAGATGTAAAGAAAAAGTTAAAATATCTGGTGTCAGTATCTCTTTAAGACAGGAAAAAGCAGTAGTAGCGGGTAGTGAGAGATGTAGCGAGATGCAGGGAATGAAGGGCTTAGAAGAATGTTGAGGAGTTTATAAGTTATTCTTCAGGTTTCATGTACAGTATTTCCAAACATATAGTTCTATGATTTTCATATGTCCACTCAGCGCCCACAGTGCTAAAAAACAAAATGGTTTAGAAACCCTGTGACACTATGGGGCACATTTACTAATCCACGAACGCTCTGAGCGTTCGTTCGGAGTATTTTTGTAGACTTTTTCGTACCTGTACAACTTTTCCGTATTTTTTGTGACTTTTCGTACTTTGCGACAAAATTTGTGCGACAAAATCGTATTGTTGCGCCGAGTACGAAAGTTTCGGATTCATTCAAGCTTCGGTATCGTGACTTTCCTTGGGCCAGGCTGGAGCTGCACAGTGCCATTGATTCCTATGGGAGGTTTCCAAAATCATGCACAGAAGGATCAAAGACTGAAATCGTGAAAGTTAATTTATGCTCTCTACTGAGGTTGCCTCATAGACTAGCATACAAGATAATGAGGCGGCTGTTTTGAGATATAGCATGCATTCTAATGTGGGTGCTGACAGGGTTATGGTTACGGGTGTAGCCTATATAAGGGATTCTAAAGCTTTACTTATTAGTAATTTCCTTGCAAAATACCATGATAAAATCTTATACTGTACTTGCTAAGAAATAATGTGTATGTACATTACTTATCCTCACAGTAAGGCCGATGACACATGAGGTGATTAGTCGCCCCATGATTAATCTCCTCTAGTAGTTGTGACTAATATCCTCTTAATGCTTTCCTACCCGTGAGAATTTTAATCGCCAGTAGGAAAATGTGTTGCTTTGGCTTTTTGGAGTTGCCTCAGGAGGAAACTTTGTGTGACTTCAGGAAGCCAAAGCAGCAAATTTTTCCTATTGGCGATTTACATTTGAGCAGATTAGTCGCCACCACTAGAGGAGATTAATCCGTTTGTGTTTCACAGCCCTTGGGTGGATTTTAGAAAGCAATAATAGGATGGAGCTGTTATTTTGTTTGCTGTACTTCGAATCATAGCATACATTAACATTGATTAGATTCAGTTCACTGGGCAGGTGCCCACCACAAACAAAAAAGACAACACATACCTTGCAATATCCCCCAATACATATTCCATTATAGTCCCAAATTACCTGACTTAAAAGGCCCTGCTAATTTCATGCATGTGTTGTGCAGTAGCCTATGAAGCCCTTATCTTAGCTTTATAGCACAACAATGTACAGATTATAAAATGTGTTGTCTTTGTAACTTTCCTTGACATGAGGTCAGGAAAAGGACTACACAGGCTTCAACAATTACCTGAAATCTGCAGGGCCTTTGGGACCACAATCAGAATTGCATTGCAATACAAGCAGATCCACCCTAGGGGAATCTTGGGTTAAAATAAGCTATAAAAAGATTATTTTTTAGTCAACTTCCCTTTTTCTGTCTGACGGCTATTTCCTTCCTTTCCTTCCTATCCTCTTATCTGGTAAGTGCCTGATTGAATTTCCTGATAACTTGTCCCTGGCTAGTAAAGCAACCTGTAATATTCTCCAAGAGCCTTTGTCCTGGTAAGTTTTCTGTTTCTATGTTTGAGCATTTGAATGCTGAACATTAAAGTACGATACTTACAGAATTCCTTGTCTGTAAGATAGATAGACTTACTAATGGCAGTTTTTGTTTTATTAACTTACCTACTTGTACAATACAGTTATCAGTTTAATACTGCAAATGTTTATCTAAATACTTAAGCATTTGCACCCCAAAGTCTGCTCAGTGTGCACATAGGCCAATGTAAGGAGGTGATGGGAGCCTATTGACTTGATGGAACCTTGTGTGCTATTACCCTTAAGTGTCATGGTATATGGGTGCTATGACTGCCACTGCCCTTCTGTCATGCTCCCGACAGAGCATTTTGTCACTGAGATCCATCCGTCAAAATTTTTGTGCATCCAACACAGAAATTTTCATTTACTACTATTAGGGCAATGGAAGACAAAGAGATTAGTCACCCACGATAAATCTCCTCTACTGTGGTCAACTATTCTACTGCAAATACTTTCCCACTGGCAATAATGTAAATCACCGGTGGAAAAACCTATGCACCACTTTGACTTTGCAAAGTAGCCCAAAGGTGCCTCTCAAAGAAATTTTGGCTACTTTGGAAAGTAACTGTGTATGTTTAGTGGTGGGAAGGAAACAAGGGATGTGTTATCACCTGTGGTAGCCAAGATTTATTGTGGGTGACAAACTTCCGGTGTGTCATTTCCCTTAGATGTGATGCCAGGTGAAAAGGAGCATTTTGTCCACATGCTGTTTTCTGCCTCATGGCAGCAGCAGACAAAACATAAGCTAGCTATGCATGTATAAATATGGTTATTTTTAACTAGTAACATGGAGTTATTTTACTTGTGATTAACCATAAACGTAAAAATTAAACAAAGGCAGTATTGAACAGTATGTGCTGAAATCTGCTTTACTGTTATTGCTATACATATACCTTGCAAGCTCTGTATGGAATATGACCTGAAAGTTCATAAATCATGCTGTCTTGCTTTTTAGGTTTTGTTTCTCTATCTTTCTCTCTATCAGATATATGAGGGATTGAGTGAATGCTTGCCAAGAACCATCAGATTTGAATATATCTGGCTTTGATTTGCAAATCCTTCATTGATAACAGAATGCTCTCCACAAAGCATACAGTAATCTCAGAGTACTGAAAACACTTTTCTTGGCCATTTTTTTTTAATTAAAAGTATCAAAGCACTCATTACTTTTTTTAATTAAAAGTATTAAGCACTCATGTGCTGGCACATATATTGCAATGTCAGCCACTGTAACCCACAGCACTTAGACACATGGAACTACTTAGTAGCAACTTCTTGTCATGGCTACTAAACGCCAGAAAATACCCTGCCATAGACAATACTGAGAGTTGTCAAATACACGCAGAGGCAATAAGTAGTAAATTATCACAAAGGCTCATTTACTTATACTATGGATGCAAGTGTTAGAGTAAAGATAAGCAATAAACTAGTGACGTCCTGCCACCCCTTTGTATGTTGCACCATCAAATGCAGGTGGCTCCATTCTATAAATTATCTTGCCCAGGACTGGACTGGCAACCTATTGGTTCCAGCAAATGCCAGAGGGTCTGCTGTAAGATGCCATAAACCAGTGATCCCCAACCAGTGGTTTGTGAGCAACATGTTGCTCACCAACCCCCCCGTGGCCTAAAAGTATTTTTTAATTTCTGGCTTGGAGGCAAGTGTTGATTGCATAAAACGCAGCGCAAAGCCAAACAGAGCCTTCTGTAGGCTGCCAGTCCACATAGGGGCTACCAAATAGCCAACTATAGCTCTTATTTGCACCCCCAGGAACTTTTTCCATGCTTGTGTTGCTCCCCAATACTTTTTCCATTTGAATAGGGCTCACGGGTATAAAAGATTGGGGATCTCTGCCATAGACAGGTACTACTATGTTTCGGCCTCTTTGTAATGAAAGGGCCTATTTTGAATCTCAGTCCAGATCTGGTTGTGCCTCAGGAAAAGTGTGAAAACCATGGCATTTCCTGCTAATTTTTTTGCACTTTGCACATTGCTAGCCATGATAAATAATCCCTACAGGCCATTTGAAAATCCCTTTAACCCCTTATGAAGATTTTTGCCAATTTTTGTATTAAAAATACAAATAATACAAATCAAAATAGTGGTTATCAGAAAAAAAGCTTCTGTCTTAGGTCCTGGTCATAGAGACCTTTGGTTCCACTTCTCTTAGCCTGCGTTTTGTAGGCAGGCAGAGAGAAGCAGATCTGCTTTCTTTCGCAGCTCTATATAGCAGCACTGACAGGCATAGCTTCTACCTATATGCAGCTGGTTCAACATTTTTTCTGGCCAATCTCCTCTCTGTGTAGTTGTACTGAGATGGAAGCTGTACTTATCAGTGCAGAACTATGGAGCTGCATAGGAGGCAGGTGGAGAGAAGCAGATAAACTATCTGCTTCTCTCCACCTGCCTACAAAATGCAGGCTGTGAGAAGTAGAGTCAATGCTCTGTGTGACCAGAGCCTTAGGGCAAAAACACATGATGCTATTAGTAGCCTGCCTTTTGTTGTGGCTACAAATGCCAGAAAATACCCCTCCATGGATAATACTGGGAATTTTCTCCACTAAAATATATAATGGCTCAAAAAATGCATATAAAGGTATTTTTGAACAATTATGTGATTTTAGTGTTTTAGCAGAGATGATTTCCAGTATTGTCTATGGCAGGTATTTTCTTGCATTTTTGTAGCTGTGACAAAAGGGGGCTACTAATAGTACCATGTGTCATTGCCCCAAGGGACATAGCCAATGGGGAGATTAGTCGCCCACGGTTAAATCTCGGCTACTGTGGCTGACTAATCTCCCCGAAATGCCTTCCCATTGGCAATTAACTTTATAGGCATATGCATTGCTTCATTTTCCAAAGTCACCAAAGTTTATTGCCACTGCATAGGGGAGTGGCTGTACATGGGGAGATTAGTAGACTGTGATTAATTCTATTATTATTGCCTTCCCACCAACAATAAAGTGAATCATTAGTGGGAAGGCATACGCAGTGCTTCGTTTTCCAAAGTCGCCCAAAGTTTCCTGCCACTGCATAGGGAAGTGCCTACTCCCCAAACTACCATGCACCAGGCCTTATCCACTGCAAAGGGATGGTTGTACACATGTGTTTATTTATGTTATATGCTGTTTTTTACCATTTATAGTTTATTTTGATAAGAACTATCTTTTGGATCTGCTCACTTTCTAATGAATAGGATTAAATATAAGGTATTAACAGATGTGAAATAATCCCCATTTTAATCCTCTTTTTGAAATAATGAGTTGTTCTAGTATCCTTTGGTTTTGACAAAGTTGTACTACCCAGGGGATCAGCATTCTCAAATTGCCTTATAATAAGCCCTGCTTCATGTCTCTATAGGCCAGAAGGCAATACAAAGCTGAACAAATCATCTGTAAGCCAGGCAACTTCTCACTATGGATTCCCCTTAATGATCATGGGAAAAAAAACGTTTCTAATAACAGACTAATAAAGTAAAGTCCAACCCAGATTGAGGTCAATTCTTAACTTTCTTGTATATGTATGCATTATAAAAATGATAAGGGGAAAGCATCTAGAAAGGAAATTACTGGTATGGGACCTGTTATCCAGAATGCTTGGGACCTTTCTGTAATTTAGATCTCCATACCTTAAGTCTACTAAAAAATCATTAAAACAATAATTTTTCTTCCAGTTATTATTACAGAGAAAAAAGTAATTTGTTTTAAAAATTAGAATTATTTATCGATAATGGGTTTCTGGATAATGGATCCCATACCTGTACTATATTCCAGAAAAGACCCTGCTGAACAATCTTTCCTAACATATATCAAAATTAAATCATATCATATACAATACAGAGTTGCTCCTGATACCCCATAAAAAGGCATATAAACAGAACTGAATAGGAGTATGGTATGGGAGCAGGGCCGCCATCAGAAATAACGGGGCCCCTCACAATAAAGTTTTCTGGGCCCCCCCTCCTCCCACACCCCCAATGGCCCCTCCCCCAGCGACCCCTCCCATCAATACAAAGGACATAAAACTTTGGTAGCCAGGGCCCCCCAAAACATTGGTGTCCAGGAGTTACGTTTTGCATTGGTGCCAGGGCAGGTACCCTCTAAATCATTGCTAGCCAGCCCAGGACCCCCTAAAACTTAGGTAGCCAGGGCCCCCCTAAACAGGCCCCCCCAAAGCATCCTTCAGCTTTCCCCAGGCCCCCCCAAAGCATCCTCCAGCTTCCCCCAGGGCCCCCCCAAAGCATCCTCCAGCTTCCCCCAGGGCCCCCCCCCCAAAGCATCCTCCAGCTTCCCCCAGGGCCACCCCAAACATCCTCCAGCTTCCCCCAGGCCCCCCACCAAAGCATCCTCCAGCTTCCCCCAGGGCCCCCCCAAAGCATTCTCCAGCTTCCCCCAGGCCCCCACCTGCTGCCGCGGTGTGCTCCACTTTGGGGCCCCCCCAAAGCATCCTTCAGCTTTCCCCAGGCCCCCCCAAAGCATCCTCCAGCTTCCCCCAGGGCCCCCACAAAGCATCCTCCAGCTTCCCCCAGGGCCCCCCCCCAAAGCATCCTCCAGCTTCCAACAGGGCCCCCCCCCAAAGCATTCTCCAGCTTCCCCCAGGCCCCCACCTGCTGCCGCGGTGTCCTCCACTGTGTGCCGCGGCTCCCAGCTACTTCTGCGCTTTTATATGGTTGCGCCCCGTGCGTGTGACGTCAGCACGCACGGGTGCAACCTTATAAAAGCGGAGACGTAGCGGCACAAAACAGAGGACGCCGCCGGAGCCGGAGGAAGCGAGGGATTGATTAAAGGGGGCCCGAGCTTAGAAAACTTTAGCGCGGCCGGGCCCCCTTTAAAGCTAAAAACGTCCGGGACGATTGTCCCCCCTGATGGCGGCCCTGTATGGGAGTGTATGGCCAGTGTCGGACTGGCCTACAGGGATACCAGGAAAACTCCCGGTGGGCCCAGGTGTCAGTGGGCCCTCCTGCTTCTAACCATTTGGCCTAATTCATGGTAATTTCTCATTTCTCTATGGGAACAAATCGACTAAATATAAAGAAGAATAGATTATAGTATGCAAAGATTAAAAACAAGGAAAATAGAGGTTGAGTGAGAAGTGGATAAAAAATAGTTTGGAGAGTGGGCCCATGGTCTAAGGTTTCCTGGTGGGCCCCTGGCATCCCAGTCTGACACTGTGTATGGCTGTCCCTTTGATGCAATCCTGTGAGAGGGCAGGGCACATTGTTAAATACAATAAATGACAAATTAAGACATATTTGTCATACTTTTTTCTAAAGCAGAACCACTGATTAGCATGTCTCATGCAGCTGTTCTGTACTACAAGCCTAGGTTAACAATACAAGAGTGGTGGGCAACATGCACAGTAGTACTTAGTGATCACTTCTTTGAAGCTTGTGTGAAATCAAGAGCTAATTACCTCATATACAGGTTTTGCTGGGTGGGCATGAAGTTCTCTTCTTCTTCCTATTTGTCCATGAAAATCATGTTACCTCTTTATTGATGTGATCATATAATGAACCCAAATTTCTTTTGACACAGGTCAATTTGGAAATTAAGGTTTACAATGGGCTGTTTTTTTCTGCGATGCTGAAAAATAGCAAGTAGGATAGCTATACACAGTTCAAAATGGAACTCCAGCTTCCAAACCAAAATTTGTTAAAAAGACCATCGGTCGCACGAAAGATCGTACAATCGGCCACTAATCGTTCAGGGCTGAAACGGCAGATAAGGAGGTAGAAACAATAGGATTTCTACCTCCTTCTGCCGATTCAGCCCTGAAGGCAGATTTTGATCAGGCGCCTTCTATGGCGCCTGATCAAAATCTTTTAACCTGGCTGATTGGTGAGTTGACCGATATCAGCAGCCTCCTGCGATATCGGTCGACTCGCCGACTTGCCAAACACGCACCGAATATCGTACAAAACGGGGTTTCATACGATATTATCGGTGCGTGTATGGCCAGCTTAAAACATTGATGTTACAAATTGTACAGCTTACATACAGCATGAACGACCTACATAACCCACAATGCATTGCACTGTGATGATCATTTCCTTATTGATATCCCATGTATAGAAGATTGTGGGATTTGGAGGATTCAGGCTGAAGGCAGGCTAAGGACAGTTGACTACTACTACTACTAGAGCAGGAGAACAGGGGGCTAAGCTAACTGTTCCAAACCATATTATTACATTAAAAATCCTCAGTCTACAGATTTTTTACTTGATGCATATTGTATGTTTCTCATGTATACTGTATATATATGTTTGTCATTCCTTATTATTTTTGAGAGATCACTACCTATTCATCTCTAGCTCAGATTGAATCAGCTCATAGTTACCTAGTGACTATTCTATCTAATATATACAGTATACCTGGATCTAAGCCTTTGCCCAATCAGACTCCCCCACGAGTATAGCAAAAAGGACAGGAGACCACCTTTTTAATGTTATGGGCGTCTTTAGGATGTTGACTACTTTTTCCATGGGCATGGGAGAGTGGGAGGGGTTCCGCATGAGCTACAGTGCAAAGACAGAGAAGTTGGTGTTGGCTCATTGCTGTATGCACAGTTAATTTTGAAAGTTTTAGCTTCCCTATTTTTGTATCCTTGAATCTCTGCTTGATTGAGTTATTTTAAAGGGGACCTGTCACCCAGACATAAAAGTTGTACAGGTATATCACCCTTTATCCAGAATGCTTGGGACCTGAGGTTTTCCAGATAAGGGGTCTTTCTGTTAGGAGATCCTACCTTAAGTCTACAAAAAAAATTATTTAAACAGTAATTAAACCCAATAGGATTGTTTTGGCTCCACAAAGGATTCATTATATCTTAGTTGGTATCAAGTACAAGGTACAGGTATGGGATTCCTTATCCGGAAACCCGTTCTAGATTTAGAAAGATCTAGATCTAGAAAGCTCCGAATTACGGAAAGCCTGTCTCCCATAGACTCCATTTTAATCAAATAATTCAGAATTTTAAATCTGATTTCCTTTTTCTCTGTAGAAATAAAACAGTACCTTGTACTTGATCCCAACTAAGATATAAATAATCCTTATTGGATGCAAAACAATCCTATTGGGTTTAATTACTGTTTTATTGATTCATAATGTAGACTTAAGGTATAGAGATGCAAATTATGGAAAGACCCCTTATCTGGAATACCCTTGGTCCCGAGCATTCTGGATAACGGGTCCTATACCTGTACTGTTTGATTATTACAGAGAAAAATTAAACCATTTTTAAAATTGTAAATTATTTGATTAAAATTGAGTCTATGGGAGATAATGCAGAACTTTTTGGGTTATGGGTTTCCGGATAAGAAGTCCAATACCTGTATAATAAAAGTCCATATCAAATTAAACTTGAAACCCAAATTAATTTTTTTTAATAAAACATTCATACTTGTTATAAAGATATTTTAAAATGTGAGCTGTCAATAATATATTACCTGCCCCACCTCTATGCATCGGGGCAGTGCAGGTAATTCCATTCTGCCCCTCTTAGATGTCTCTGCACTCCAGTTATTCCCCCTCCTCCTTTAACATCTATAATTGTGTAGCCAGTTTATCAAGTCCCCCTTTCTGGAGCATAAAAAAGATTTTGGGCTGTTACAAACCCCAAAAATAATTTTTGCCTAATAAAAGAAAGTGTTATTCTAAGCGACTTTGCAATATAAATGTATGAATATAAATGTATGAATATCAGTGCTTTAAAAGTTATTTATAAATGTAATTGCTACTGAAAGCAGCATTTGCTGAACTCCTGGTTGTTACTTTTTAAACAATGTTGCGAAGGTCAGTCTCCTCCAGCAAGGCAGGTCTGTCAGTCTGCTGCCTGTAGAACCTGAATATAGGCATTCAACTGCACAGCCTACTGCTCAGACTCGATGCATCAATCCTCAAAGGCACACCTCAGCCTTCCAACATGTTTATAAACACAGAGGAGAGCACCTTCATGCAGATTATCTGCTAAAAATACTTTTATTTCAAGCCACTGCACACAACATGTTTCAGGCTATATAACGCCCTTTATCACTTCACTATAATTGCAGCAGGAAGCTAAAATGGCAGCTGCTATCAGAGGGAGCTTCTAGGGCTCTTTACACTGGTATAGTAAAGCTTTCTCCTGAATAAATATAGTGTTCTAGGTGGCACTAATGTGGTGAATCTATTGGCAGTAAAATGCCAAAATGACTTTCCTTCTCCTTTAATGTTTTCCAAAACCTTACTTTGGAATAGGAGTAATAAAACAAAATCAACATTTTCCACAGTTTTTTTAGACTCAGAGCTTCCTGACTCTTACTTGCCTTTTTGAGTACAACATCTCATAGGCACTGCATAACAAGTCTAAATTTGTATTTTATAGAGATTAGTCAAATTGTGAAGACCATCTGGTTTGACACAATGTTTTATTTATACATGTCTCTGCCAAAACATTGCTGAGTTGTTGCCAATGAGTAGCACTGCTGCTAAAAAATGCATATACATTCTCAACTGTTTTCTAAAATTGTCGAAATTTAACTATGTTTTCCACAGAATTTAGAACAAGATTTAAATTGTGTGCAGCACAACAAACAAACTCTGCATCCGGCACATGCTTCTTTATGCAAGCTTATAACCCTGAGTATCTTCCACTCGTGTTGGCAGCCTCATCATAACCCTGACCTCTACAGATTTTGTACCAATATCATTTAACTTAAAATTCTTCTTTTACTTCAAACTTTCCTTTATCTTGTTTATTTAAATTCAAAAATCTTACAACCACACTTAGCTGACCCTTTTATGATATGTCTGCAGTTGTGTCTAAGATGATGAAATAAAAAGGCTGCTGATCAAGTCCCGAATATTTTCCTGCAATACACAGTCACTTAACAGGAAGATCATTTCATTTTGGATTGCTGGGCTTAAGTATTTAGTTTTGCATTAGATATTGTGCTTTAAGTAAAGAGCTGTAATGGGATAGAAGATCAATTATATCAAGAAAATTGCTACTCTGCTCTTCTCTTTCTTGAATATTCTCTCAATGACCTTGGAAAGCAAGTTGACATAACGCTAGTGTTCATGTTACATCCAAAAGAAGAGTGATAATTGCTTTTCATTTATCAAAGCCCTCATGTAAAAAAGAATGCAATGTTTTATTGCACGAGGCACGCATGTACAGTAAGTGTGATGTACATGTTTCATGCACTTCAATTTTCTTACTCAATCCCTGCCAATTGTGCATACAGCCATCACACCAAGCACTTTTTTAGAAAAGAATCAGAAAACAGCCATGGCTCACAATATACACCATTTAAAGTAGGGGGATAACAGATCCATAACTATTCTATTTTCTGTCCTGCTTTTGTTTGGGTATAATAGTAAAATGGTCCTTGAGGACTACAGGTATGGGACCCGTTATCCAGAATGCTTGGGATCTGAGGTTTTCCGGTTAAGGGGTCTTTCCATAATTCTGATCTTCTACCTTAAGTCTGCTAATATAATTATTTAAACAGTAATTAAACCCAATAAGATAGTTTTGGCTCCAATAAAGATTAATTCTATCTTAGCTGGAATCAAGTACAGGCTACTGTTTTATTATTAGAGAGAAAAAGGAAACCATTTTTAAAAATGTGAATTATTTGATTAAAATGGAGTCTATGGGAGATGGGCTTTCCGTAACTCGGAACTGACCAAACTTCAGTTAGAACAAGTGATGCTCCTAACCGCTTAATTAAAAATATTTAGACTAACTGAACTTTAATTAGAACAAGAACAGCTACTAGGCTCTGTATAAAAATTACTTAGATTGACTGACTGAACTTCATTTAGAACAAAAGACACTCCTAAGGGCAGATCAAAATTATTTAGACTGACCAAAATTCAAGTGATGCTTCTGAGTACCTAATGAAGATTATTTAGACTGACTTCTGGTAATGTTCTAGTAATGGTCCTAATTTATGTAGGAACAGTACAAGTTATCAAGGAAGGTACTGTGGTCCAGCAAAATATAAAATGAGCCCTACCTTTGTCCAGTCTTATGCCACTGGATCCTAAAGGTGGCCATACATGTTCAGATTTTGATGAATATCAAACGTATGTTTTAATGCAATGATCTAAAACTAACATTCAAACTGAAATTGTATGATAAAATCAAATCAACACCAATCGTATGAAAGTGGAAGCAGAGGGCAGGCAGAGCACGGCACATACAGGCAACATAGGGTAGGCAGAGTAAGGCACACAGGCAGCATAGGGCAGGCAGAGTATGGCACACACAGACAGCAAAGGACAGGCAGAGTATGGCATACACAGGCAGCATAGGGCAGGCAGAGTATGGCACACACAGGCAGCATAGGGCAGGCAGAGTATGGCACACACAGGCAGCATAGGGCAGGCAGAGTATGGCGCACACACAGGCAGCAAAGGACAGGCAGAGTATGGCTCATGCAGGCAGCATAGGACAGCAGAGTAAGGTACACACAGGCAGCACAGGGAAGGCAGAGTATGGCACACATAGGCAGCATAGGGAAGGCAGAGTATGGCACATACAGGCAGCATAGGGCAGAATATGACACACACAGGCAGCATAGGGAAGGCAGAGTATGGCACACACAGGCAGCATAGGGCCGAGTATGGCACATACAGGCAGCAAAGCGCAGGCAGAGTATGGCACATACAGGCAGGGTAAGGCAGGGAGAGTATGGCACACACAGGCAGGGTAGGGCAGGCAGAGTATGGCACATACAGGCAGGGTAGGGCAGGCAGAATATGGCACACACAGGCAGTACACGGGATTACATGTTTAAATAATACAGGGGTTTACAGCCTGAATCTGAGGTGTGAACCATGCTGGGAGCCAGTTAATCTAAGTACTGATACCATTTAAAGCTTACACAAAGGTAAGCAGTCACAGCAGCCAGAAAGGTGGCCGGATGCGGCCCGCCACATGGACAGACCTGCTCTAAATAAATTGCGTCGGGCCAGATGAGCATGCATTACTCTATTCCTTCCTATCCAGACCTCCTCTTCCCGTCCAAGAAGAGTAAGGTGTGTGTGTCACCTTACTCTTCTTACCCTTCCCTTTCAATACCCTTTGTCTTACCCTTCCTCCCTCCCTCCTTGGCAGCAGAGTGACTTCTGAGAGCCACCGCTGCGCCACGCACACCTGACTCCGACCACGTGATGTCACATCAGGATACACATTGTGCGACTCAAGAAGTATGTGGAAGCAGCTGCGCAGCGGCATGTTGGTGGGCTCTGTGGGCAGCAATTTGAGGTCCCCCCAGACACAGGCGCCAGCAGGGCCTTTCAGGACTTGGGGCCCCCCACTTTGCAGGGTCTGCGGGGGCCTTATTCACACTACTGTGGGGAGCTACTGGGTGCATCTTTGGAGGCACAGATCTTCATTGCTAAAGGGCTGTGGTTGCCTTAAGCTCAGTAAAGTAAAGAAACGCAAAAGTTTGTGCTCATCACTAAGAAAAGCATTGCTTTGATACATTTGTTGATTTTTCTATGTTGGCAGAAGGTACAGTTTGACACTGCAACAAGATTTTCCAGTTTTTATTTTGTATTTATTGGCCAGTCACTGTTACCTGTGGGAGTGTCAAACCACCAGACTTCCCAACCGGAATATGTTCCAGACTGAAGGGATTTTGTTTCGTTGGTTAGGAAAATCTGAACTGCTGATGACGGCAAGGGCCAGTATTTGTGGAATGGTTTATTTTAACTCGAGAGCCTTTTTTTGTGCATGTCTGTGTTTATTCTTATAATAGCTATTTAACATCATACATATATGTAGCAGAGTTTGCTAGTTGTCTGACTGTTAGTGTAAGAACCCACGGAGTGGCTTACTTGCCCACGATAGATCTCTGCTATTGAGGGCAAGTAACCGCTCTGAAAAGGCTTTCCACCTGCAACAATAGAAGTTGATGATCAAAAAGCCCTTTGCATCGTTTCGTTTTCTGAAGTTGTACAAAGTGGTTGTACAGAGTGGTTACTCGTTCGTGATACCAGAGTTCTATCGTGGGCGAGTAAAGCTGGCCATACATGCGCCAGCTTTACTCGTACGAAGATATTCGGTGCGTGTATGGCAAGTTGGTGAGTTGACCAATATCGCAGGAAGCTGCTGATATCGGTCGACTCGCCGATCGGGCCAGTTAAAAGATTTTGATCGGGCACCATAGAAGGCGCCTGACCAAAATCTGCCTTCAGCGCTGAATTGGCAGAAGGAGGTAGAAATCCTATTGTTTCTACCTCCTTATCTGCCGTTTCAGCCCTGAACGGTTTGTGGCTGATTGTACGATCTTTCTTGCGACCGATGGTCGCACGAAAGATCGCAAATCGCCACGTGTGTGGCCACCTTAACTTGCTCCGTGGGTTCGTACTCTTAAGAAAATGGTAAATGCTTGCTTGAAGTTAGAACAATGTAACTTCTGAATGGCTTCTTGGAGATAAGAGTAGGTTTCTTTTGTTTATCACAAAATAGCAAGCAAAATTTAAATGGCTTAAAGGGCATTTAACCCTCATCATTCCTACCTGTCACAGTACACACCAGGATACTATAACTAAGATTATTACCCTGAAGGATTGGTGCCTTATTAACAGGAATTATTATTAAGATCACACTTTCATGTAAATGTATAACTGGAACCAATATGCATTAAAACTATTAAAGGAACAGTAACACCAAAAAGTGAAAGTGTATAAAAGTAACTAAAATATAATGTGCTGCTGCCCTGCACTGGTAAAAGTTGTGTGTTTACTTCAGAAACCCTACTATAATTTATATAAATAAGCTGCTATGTAGCCATGGGGGCAGCCATTCAAAGGGCAAAAGGCACAGGCACATAGCAGATAACAGATAAAACACTATTGTATTCTACAGAACTTATCTGTTATCTGCTATGTAACCTGTGTCTTTTCTCCTTTTTTCCAGCTTGAATTGCTGCCCCCATGGCTACACAGCAGCTTATTTATATAAACTATAGTAGTGTTACTGTAGCAAACACACCAGTTTTACCAGTGCAGGGCAACAGTGCATTATATTTTTTTGGTGTTACTGTTCCTTTAAACAGAAATTGAGGAGTCAAACAAAATTAGCATGATACAAAAGAGCACTCAGCCCATTTATTTAAGATAAAAAGCCACAAGTATAATGTTTTTTTTTTGGGGGGGGGACAAGCCCTTTGTGAAATATTGGGCATTATAGGAGGCACAATATTTAAAGGTAAAATAAACCTTAAATTTTTTCAGAGAGGTTAGCCCCACCCTTCATTTTAAGTGGACATGGCCAAAGCCCCATGTATGTGCAATGATTCTGAAAAAGTCCCAATGTCCAATAAACCGTTAATTTCTTTAAACATAATCATGATTCTTGGTGTAGCTGTAATCGCTTTCAAAACCATACTGTTATTAAGGCACACAACTACACTATGACACCCAACACTGAACCTTTTCTAAAATAATATGTGTAGGTAATCTTATTCTCTGCTTGTTCGCCACCAAGGTCAATATATAATAAAAGCCACTAAGGTTGATTTATAAACATGGGTGATAGATTGCACAAGTACAGTAAAGGTCCCCATACACGAGCCAATTGTCCCTTGGACCGATTCGGCAGCTTATCGGCCCGTGTAGGGGCAGAAACAATGGCCATGACGGCCTGAAATTGGCCAGATATCGATCAGGCAGGTTAAAAGATTCAGTCGGATCGGGGACCGCATCAGCTCGTTGATCAGGTCCCCTAACCGACTGCCCCATTGCTGCCATTATAATTCGATTGTTTGGCCCCAGGGCCAAACGATCGAATTAGCCTACACATTCCCCGATATCGCCCACCCATAGGTGCGGATATCGGGTGAAGATCCGCTCGCTTGGCGACATCACCAAACGAGCGGATCTGAAGGTGTAGGGGCACCTTTACATTACTAACATCTTACTATTCAAATCTAATTGCTGATTAGTTGCTGTTAGCAACTGTGGGCACTTGCAATTTCATACCTACAGTATATAAGTGAATGAATCCTATTAAGCTTGCACCAGTCTTTGATCCTCTCCCCAGTCACTGGCTGTAAATCTATCTTCCACCTCAGATTCAAAATCCATCTGTTGACAGTTACATGGGAGTAGGAGAAACAATAGGTTATCTGAAAGCAGTTCTAATGTGTAGCACTGGCTCCTTCTGAAAGCTCAGAATCAGGCACAATGCACTGAGATTGCGCCTACACACCAATATTTCAACTAAAAAAAATATATTTGTTGGATCAAGAATAAAATTTTAAATGGTAGAGTGAATTATTTGCTATGTAAACAGTGTAATTTAGAAATAAAGTACACCATACAAATCATGACCGAATCCCTTTAAAATATGGCACATACAGTATTCCACACAGTAGAGAACGCTGCTCTCTTACCATTGTCTTCTAGATATACTACCATATATTTGTGCAGAACGCCTGGCAATGGTAGGTGACATTGATGGGCTGTTGTTGACATTTTGGATGCTTGAGTCCCATCATCTCACAAAACCCTCGTTCACTGAGTCTCCTACTGCAAATGTGTACACTAAGGGCAGTGACAGAAGGGGAGATTAGTCGCCTTGAGAGGAAACTTCGGGCGACTTCGGCAAATCGTAGCAATGCATATGCTATCCCACCGGCGATTTACATTCTTGCCGGTGGGATGTCACCTGTGGCAACAAAGATTTGTCGCGGGGCAACTAATCTCCCCGGCTGCCGCTGCCCTAAGACTACATATATTTGTGATTAATACAGTGGTTAGAACTCTTACTTGCACACAGGTAAACTCTGTGGACTATGGGTGATAGCATGGACAAAGGTCCTCTACATATCCATCTGTGAATCGTAATAAGACTTGGTGGAATACTGCACAGAGTACACAAATGAGGTGGAATACTGCATGCTCCCCTTGGCAGCAGTTCTAGGATTCTTCCAAAGTCCATTGAATCCCTTGAATACATACATTCTGTTATACCAGGGAATGGAATCTTTCAATAGCATTTTGGATGAGAGCTTTCTCTTACACAGTATGCATAGCCTTTTAACAATGTAAAGTGTTGATTGTGTATCCTTATTTAATGTTGCTATAATTACTGCTACTGCAACATAAGGGGATTTTGAGACTATTTTATCCTATAACAGAGGCCCTTCTGTTCTTGGCAAGCTCTGCTGTCCATATTAGCACCCAACCCATCTCCCCATGTTAGCTTAAGAGATACAGATCAGATATTTATACACAAGAGGCTGACCATATTGCACTAATAAGCAGTGTGCAGACATGTACACTTCTGGGTCAATCAATGAGTCAATGTATGCAATGAAATGTGGTCACGGGATCAAAAATCACCTAGTCTTCTGTTATGAACAATTGATTATGTTAATAAGGTAGGAAACAGCCTAAACTGTATAAAAACTTTTGTGTAAGTGGGCTGTATAAGGTCAGCTGAAGTCAACAGATGTATGTTGTAGAAGGCAACAAGCGTATGTTATGGAAGACAACAGGTGTATGTTATGGAAGGCAACGTGTATGTTATGGAAGGCAACAAGCGTATGTTATGGAAGACAACAGGTGTATGTTATAGAAGGCAACATGTGTATGTTATGGAAGGCAACAAGTGTATGTTATGGAAGGCAACATGTGTATGTTATGGGAGGCAAAAGGTGAATGTTATGCCAGGCACTAACATCAGGAACTTGGCAGAAAGACCTATAACTGCACAGTAAAGAAAGACTTGGCATGAAGTACATTATCAGAAGGTAGATTGTTCTCCTACACCCAAAATAATTTCCTGCAAAAGTTTAAGGCAGAAACCATTTGATTTACCTCTCTAATGCTGGCTTGCATCCCAATATCCAAATTACTGCCAATGGGAATATTAATCTGATATTAATTCAGTCAAACCTGAGCCTGTAAACCTCTTCCTCACATTACTTTTGCCTTTTCAGGCTGGACAATGACCCAATACACATGGGCCAGATCCTTCTCTCTAAACTAACTTTATTACAGCAGCAAAATCAGTCTTTTTTTAACACAGGTATTAGGATGTCACAGCAAAGAATATTCTAAATAAGGACAGGTGCTCACTGTTGGAGGCTACCTGAAAGGCTCCATAATGACTTTCAAAAATTAAAAAAACAGGGAGTGCCCTGTTTTTTGGAACTTTTCATATGTATGTAAATGAAATTCAATGTTGGCATTCGTTCTAGGTGTAGCTACATTTTGAAAACTTTGCCTCAATGCTAATATGATGCCAATGTAAATCATCATATAACTAGTGCACCAAAGTTAGATATCCTTTCATAAAGGCACTCTAACCATTACTGAAGGTATGTGGGATGGTTGATGGTATGCAGGTTCATCACAACTGAAATAAGTGTACGGACCAATAGGGTTAATAACCACTATGGTTTAAAACCCCAACATCTCCTTATTCGTTAGTTACAGGGCAGAAGCCAATATATCTAGTTTTGCTTATTAGCATATTTGTACTATTGGCTTGTAGGTATAGTAACCAATTCCTGCCTCACTGTAATATAGTGTTTGGAAAGGGGTGGCACTTCCTCTTTGGTCTTCCACTTTTTTACTAGGTAGATAAGTTTGGGGATCCTTGAGTCAATAAGGCCTAATAAAGATTTCTGCCCCTGAGGAACATCCCTTTTAGCGTAAGTTTGGAAACAGGGACCCCATGAATCAGGTAAAGTCAGTTACAGAATAGTTACTGTAATAGGATATTCTAGGATTGTGAGCTAGTTCAGGAATAGCTAGAAAGAGAATCCTGTGCTCAAACATGGATTGATAACTGGAGGTAGGGACTGCAGTAATGAAGGGATTTAGGCTATATTTTCTCCCTTTTCAATTTCTGCTGTAGGGGATCTGGACCACATTTGCTACAAACACGAGAAGGTGAACCTTAAAACGTATCAGGCTATATTGACAGGGTGCCACGGGAGTTTGCTTTGCCTTATGGCTAATGCCACACGGAGGCTGACTAGAATCAGCCCCATCTCTTTCTTTCTTTTTTGCCTGCCCCCGGAACAATTGTGTCTGCCTGGGTGCAGGCCCATGTGGCAGATATTGGGACTCATGAGAGTTTACATTTCAGAGCAGATATCCGCTGCATGTGCCTGCACCTAGGTTGATAGAATGATTCTGGGTGCAGGCAAAGAAGAAAGCTAATGTCAGCTTTGGCTAATTTTTGGCCTGTGCTTTACCCCAGGCTGAGATCATCTTACATAGTAACATAGTAAGTTGGGTTGAAAAAAGACATACGTCCATCAAGTTCAACCATAATGCCTATATATAACCTGCCTAACTACTAGTTGATCCAGAGGAAGGCAAAAAACCCCATCTGAAGCCTCTCTAATTTGCCACAGAGGGGAAAAAATTCCTTCCTGACTCCAAGATGGCAATCGGACCAGTCCCTGGATCAACTAGTACTAAGAGCTATCTCCCATAACCCTGTATTCCCTCACTTGCTAAGAATCCATCCAGCCCCTTCTTAAAGTTATATAATGTATCAGCCAGCACGACTGATTCGGGGAGGGAATTCCAGAACCTCACAGCTCTCACTGTAAAAAATCCTTTCCGAATGTTTAAATGGAACCTCCCTTCTTCTAAACGGAGTGGGTGCCCTCGTGTCCGTTGGAAGGACCTACTGGTAAATAAAACATTAGAAAGGTTATTATATGATCCCTTTATATATTTATACATAGTTATCATGTCACCTCTTAAGCGCCTCTTCTCCAGTGTAAACAGACCCAACTTGGCCAGTCTTTCTTCATAACTGAGACTTTCCATACCCTTTACCAGCTTAGTTGCCCTTCTCTGGACCCTCTCTAACTCAATCATGTCCCGTTTGAGCACTGGAGACCAAAACTGAACAGCATATTCTAGATGGGGCCTTACCAGCGCTCTGTAAAGGGGAAGAATAACCCCCTCCTCCCGTGAATCTATACCCCTTTTAATACAGCTCAAAACCTTGTTTGCCCTTGCAGCTGCTGCCTGGCATTGCTTGCTACAGTCAAGTTTATTATCTACAAGGACTCCAAGGTCCTTCTCCATTATGGATTTGCCTAGTGCAGTCCCATTAAGGGTGTATGGGGCTTGCATATTTTTACATCCCAGGTGCATGACCTTACATTTATCCACATTAAATCTCATCTGCCACTTAGCTGCCCAGATTGCCAGTTGGTCAAGATCCTGCTGCAGGGATGTCACATCCTGGATAGAATTGACTGGTCTGCAGAGTTTTGTGTCATCTGCAAACACTGATACATTACTCATAATACCCTCCCCTAAGTCATTTATGAACAAATTAAACAAAAGTGGACCCAGTACAGAACCCTGAGGGACCCCACTGAGAACCTTACTCCAAGTAGAGAATGTACCATTAACAACCACCCTCTGTACCCGATCCTGTAGCCAGTTTTCTATCCATGTGCAAACGGCTTCACTAAGACCAATAGACCTTAGCTTAGAAAGCAGTCGTTTGTGGGGAACGGTATCAAATGCTTTGGCAAAATCCAAATAGATGATATCTACTGCATCCCCACTGTCCAGCTTCTTACTTACCTCATCATAAAAAGCAATTAAATTGGTCTGACATGACCTGTCCTTCATAAAGCCATGCTGATTACTGCTCATAATGGCATTCTCCACTACATAATTTTGAATGTGATCCCTTAACAAGCCTTCAAATAACTTGCCCACCACGGATGTCAAACTTACAGGCCTATAATTGCCAGGCTGAGATCTTACTCCCTTTTTAAATATGGGAATGACATTCGCCTTCTTCCAATCCCTAGGTACCATACCTGATGAAAGAGAGTCTGAGAATATCAGAAACAGGGGCCACTGCAATTCTGCCCCTAGCTCTCTCAGTACCCGAGGGTGTATTCCATCTGGCCCAGGTGCCTTGTTTACATTTATCGTGTGTAACCCTTTAAGCACCATATCCTGTGCCAACCACTGTGTAGTTGGAGCTGAGGCAACAGTGCAGCTATTGGGTGGGACTTGTCCCACTGGCTCCTCTACTGTATACACAGAAGAAAAGAACTGGTTAAGCACATCTGCCTTTTCTGTATCCGCTGTAACCATATTGTTATTATAACTCAATGGGGCCACACCCTCAACCTGCATCTTTTTACTATTAATATACTTAAAAAACTTTTTGGGGTTAGTCTTGGCCTCGGCCGCGATGCGCTCCTCATTTTCTATCTTTGCCTTCCGGATTGCTGTTTTACAACACTTGTTATAGTGTTTATAATCATTAAACGCAGCTACTGTCCCCTCTGACTTATATTTCTTAAAAGCTTTCCTTTTTCTCCCTATTAACTTCTTTACCTCAGAGTTAAGCCACATAGGGTGATTCTTAACACTTCTACTTTTTATTAATGGAATAAATTGAGAACAGTAATGATTTAATATCATTTTAAATGACAACCATTTCTGCTCTGTGTTTTTATCAGAAAACATAATGCCCCAATCTATGCCCTGAAGCGCTGCCCTTAAGGAGCTAAAATTTGCCTTCCTAAAATTCATTGTCTTTGTTGCCCCCGTGTAAATTTGTTTCCTGCACCAAACATTAAATGAAATAACATTATGGTCACTATTACCCAGGGGTTCAACCACTTGCACATTTGCTATACGTTCTGGGTCATTAGAGATCACTAGATCTAGTATAGCATGGTTCCTGGTTGGCTCCTCAACAACCTGTGACATAAAGTTGTCATGCAGCAAGTTTATAAACTTGTTCCCATTTACTGTCCTGGCAGTACTATTGCCCCAGTCAATATCAGGGTAATTAAAATCCCCCATTATTATCACTTGCCCCAAACTAGCAGCCTTTTCTATTTGCAACAGGAGCTGGGCCTCCTCCTCTTCGCTTACATTAGGGGGTCTATAGCATACCCCTACAATTAGTTTGGTAGATTCCTTACTATCTGTGAGAAGCTCAACCCATAAGGATTCAGCTCCCTCTGTTAACCCCATCACTTCCTCCCTAATATTTGCTTTTAATTCCTGCTTCTTGAACTGACATTCATCAACAATCATTTGTACTACTGCCTCATTTGCTTGTAAATATTAACCCCGTGGTTTTTCTTGGACAATAAAGCCTTTGTTCTGCTTTGTTTTTGCAAGAACCTCTGAAGTCCTTTATATTTATTTTTGTTAAGTAACACCCTAACTTCACTTTTCCACTTAGCGAAGGCCCATTCTGAATTTTAGGGCTCTGGCACACGGGGAGATTAGTCGCCCACGAACAGGGAGTTTTGTCGCGGGCGCCGGTGGGATGGCACACGCAGCGTCGCGATTTTGGCAAATCTGCGAAGTTGCCTCGCAAGGCTTTTTCTGCAATTTGCCGAAATCGCGCCGCTGTGTGTGCCATCCCACTGGCGACTTACATTTTCGCCAGTGGGATGGCAGGTGATGGCAACTCGGGGAGATTAGTCGCCTGCGAGGGAGATTTGTCGCGGGCGACTAATCTCCCCGTGTGCCAGAGCCCTTAGAGTCCAGTGTAATCCGTGTTCTGTCTTATCTAGCTGGGCTTTTTTTTTAGCCAGGATAGGGTTACACAAGTCATTTGTAGGCTCCTTGAGCATGCTGATTTATCACAATCATTTTAATATGATTCATTGTCACGGAAGAGCATCCCTGATAAGCACATGTTGCTTTCACACAATGAAACAGCAGGTTGTGAGAAAGTGCAAGCAGGGGAATTTAGGAGGGGGAAATGCCTACTCATTAAGGTGATAAATTCAGTTTTGCCTTACTTGAGAGGACTGCTCAGTTCAGCAGGGTATGTATTGCTGCCATTCTTACAGTACAGTGCTCCCTTGTTACTTACTTAGGCTTTATTCATTGCTTGCATTTTATCTACACTCAAGCCTCACAACCAGTATGTTTTAAATTCTAAATTAATTTCCCTTCCCAGTAGTTTCTTGGTGTTGTAATGATCTATAGCTCACACTTGTGCTTCCCCATCCCCGCTCCTTTCCACATATAGTGACTCGCCAAAACTCTCTACGTCACCTAATTTTAGGTTTTTGTTTAGGTTTTAATGCAGGAAGCTTCTCGGCATGCTCTGTTTGTGAAAGGCATAGAGACAGAACTGGGAAGCCACTCCCCATGGCACCAATAATTACAGTGACCATGTGGCAATGACAGCAATTTATGATCGTGTCAGTTATGCTTTGTGGGAGTGTAGCACTTAACTACTGCTCTTATTAGCTGTTAGCATACCCCTTTCGATGTTGTGAAAGCAGATCTAGTTCGGGATCTACCAAGCTGTGTCTGTGTCTGAATTATGTAGTGTAGAGGATAAGTGGCATAAATAAAGTGGCAGAGAATGAAATGAGGGTGATAAACATCCCTGATGTGCATCTTAATTATAATCCTATCATACTATACAAACCGGTTTCCTCATGGTAATGACACATTAGCAAAACAAATGCCACTTACTAATGAATTCAGATTAGTAGCAACAATGTCCAATCTCCATATTGTGGTTCTGCAACCCTATAGTAGATTTTCTCATCTCCCTTTGGGGACTGCTCTCCTCCCTCTGCTGGAAGTTGTAGTAAGATCTGTAGTATGTAATCAACCACTCGTCATTTAAAGCAAAAACCCCCACACCCAATTTTTTCTTAGACACCCATTAAAATAACCACTCAGACAACAATTAGTTTTGGAAAAAGAGCTTTTGGCTTTTTTTTATCTGCATCGTGTTAAAAAATGTATTATTGCCATTATGAGGAGTATATTTACTAACTGTGCAATGCCTTTTAAACATTATTTGGATGGTTATATTCCGTTTTCAGAATGAGTACTATTCAATAATATATGGGTTTTCTAGGGTCTATGTACTGTCAGAGGGTCTTATGACACATAATACACATACTGTGTGCTTATGTTGCAGCAGCCAGAGAATCTTATCTGTGAAAATTCATATGCACATTTTTATTTGGGTCTCTCTATACCATATTGTTTGGTAAATCTATTCCTATTTAGAATGTTTTGTACTGGTACATTACAAAATGAGGGACATATATTAGTGTATGTGGAGATAAGATACTAAAAAGTGGAAGTGTTAGGGTGAAGCCACATGGAGCTACTAGTAGCAGCTTCTTGTCACAGCTATGAAACTAAACAATGCTGATTATTTACTGATAATAGTCTTTATTGGATGCAAAACAATCCTTTTGGGTTTAATTATGCTGAAATATTTTTTTAGTAGACTTAGGGCCGGATTCATTAAAGTACGAATCCGAATCACAAAAACCGATGGTTTCTGATATTTGCAAAAGTCACGAAAATTCTATTCATTTGAATAGGAAGATTTCGTACTTACGATCCGAAATTTTCGTATTGAAACGATCGTTTGTGAATGGCGATCCGATAGTCGTGAAATTTTCATATCCAAGCGATCGTAAATGGCAGGAAAACCTTTCTGACTTTGAACCTTCAGTGCATGTTTTTGGAAGCCTCCCATAGGACTCAATGGCACTCAGCAGCTCTAACCTGGCCCAAGGAAAGTCACGATACCGAAGCTTGAATGAATCCAAAACTTTTGTACTCGTTGCGACAAATACCATTTTGTCGCTTAAATTGCCGCAAAGTACGAAAAAGTTGTGCAAATTAACGAAAATATCGCAGAAAATACACAAAAGTTGTAAACTTTAGAAAAAATACTCATTTTTTATATTCAGACCTGTCATACTTTAATGAATGTGCCCCTTAAAGTATAGAGAGCCAAATTACGTAAAGACCCCTTATTAGCATGTTCGACAGACATGAGGCTTACTAAATCAGTGGGATTTTTGAGTACAAAATAAAAAATATTCTGGTATAAATGTATTAATCATGAAAAAAAGAGCATTTTTTAAATTTTCTTTTGGTATTTAGAGCTGTAAATCTTGTTATAGAAGCTGAAATACACAAAACTCAGGCAGGTTGTCTTGAAAAAAAATGAATAATTTTCCTAGGTAAACAAACTTTCCTGCAAGGAAATGCCCCTAAATTGTGAAAGCACAAAATGTTCAAAAAACTTCTTGCACTAAGTGCAAACCAAATGCGCAATTCTGCTGGAACTTACGGGGTTGAGTCCCCTTGATACACCAAGTCCTACCCCAAGATTTTCCCTCCTCTCCAGCAGCCCAACTGTTTCCACCCCTATTGGCTTTATCCAGCAGATCAGATTACCCACACAGGGGCTTCTTTTGTATTCGCTGCGCTCAGTCTCTTATTTGTGTGTGCTCAGGTTCAGGTTAGGCTGAGCTTAGCAGAACTACAAATCCCAGAAATCACTGCTTCGTATATGAATGCGTTCCAGTATGGATTATGGTTTATGAGTAATGAAAGGAGTGGTAACATCAGGGGCTGTGGGAGGGCCGGGTAATGTGGGCACATACTCACAGAAGCACATTTCACTATACTTGTGCTGAGAGGCATGGTACACAGAGAGGCTTAGGGCTTACACAGAGGTAGGTGGGAGGGAATTGTATGGCTGTTTTACAGCATAAATCGGTCATGTGTTCTACCTTTGTATTTCTTAATACTTACGATATTGTGCTTATTTTCATACTTTCTATAAACAAATAATGAGCTATGGCATGTTTGTGTTGCTGCTTAGTTCCATATAATGTTTCCCCATTCTCCCTTGTCATTATCTTTATATGCAGCCAGGCCAAATCTTTAGAGTGTCCCTTACACTGGGGCCACATGGACAACTGAGTAAGTTACCCAAGCTGGCTTTAGGGGTACTTTTTATAAATACGATTCATTGTGATGGAAGCGCATCCCTGATAAGCACAAGTTGCCTTTACACAAAGCATGAGGTTGTGAGAAAGGGCAGGGAGGGGAAATTGGGGGCGGTGCCTTCTGATTAAGGCGCTAAATTCAGTTTTGCCTTAATTGAGAGGACTGCTCATTTCAGGAGGGTATGTATTGCTGCCATTCTTACAGTCTGTAACAGCAATCCCTTGTTACTTACCTCAGGCTTTATTTATCGCTTGCAATCTATTTTTTTTTTTTTATGACGCTGAAGCCTCACAGCCAGTATGTTGATTGAGCAAAGGGTGCAAGTGGTCTAGCTCTCACCCTGCGAATGCCCGCTCCTGTTGTCTCTGTGATCGTTTTACTTTATTACTTAAACTAAACACATGCTCAGCGCCAATATAATACTGAAGTTTTTCCCTGCGGAGACAGAGGCATTCCCATGTAATACAGCCTCACAGGAGAAGCGACGCGGCTAATGAACCCTTACTCAGTTTCTCATTGTCCATTCACTTGCGCGTCAAACGCGCTGCATTGTGCCAGTGGCTTTGCAGAAGCGCTATGTCAATATGTTCATTAATATGAGCCGTTTTTATATCCCCTTCCTTTCCCAGTAGTTTCAGCAAAGCGCGGGAAAACGGCAAGAAACTCCGCTGTGACTATCTATAGGTCACACACGCGATTTCCCCATCCCCGCCCACATCTAGTGACGGCACTGGGAAAAGCCACGCCCAGTAACTAGAGGGGGCGCACGGCAGTGACAGCGCTTTATAAACGTGCCAGTCGCTCCGTGTGAAACAATGTAGTTTCCAATCTCCACCCCCACCACCATTCAGAATTTCTGGGGAATTTCTGGCCAATGCGGTGTATCTGAATTACGTAGTATAGCGGATAACTGTTATTACCAATCATCCCTGATGTGCATGTTTACGATAAAATATTGTACGAACCGGACTTTTCACGTTAATAACACGTAATAATACATATGCTACTTACTAACGAATTCATATTAGTAACAACAATGTCCAGTCTCTGTATTGTGGGTCTGTGTCCGTATAGTCGATTTTCCCATTTCCCTTTCTTTTGCTGGAACTTGTAGTTCTGTGCACTCGGTAGCTGCGCTGCGATTCGGGTTTGGCTGAACTGAGCAGAACTACGAATCCCAGAAATCACTGGATCACATGCATCCCTGTATTCCTGCGTGGATTGTGGTTTATGGGTAATGGAGTGGTAGTATGTGGGAGGGGTAATGAAGGGCACATACTGACAGAAGCACATTTCACTATACATGTGCTGAGAGGCATGCTGCACCGAGTGGCTTAGGGCTTACACAGAGGTAGGTGGGAGGGAATGGTATGGCTGTTTTACCTCATAAATCTGTCGTGTGTTCTACATTTGTATTTATTATATACCTCTAATCATATTGTGCTTATTTTCATATATACCCTCTTCACCTGCTTCTTTGTACTTTCTGTAAACGAAAAATGAGCTTTGGCATAGTGTTTGTGTTGCTGCTTAGTTCCCATCTGTATATACTGTTCCCTCATTCTCCCTTGTCATTATTGTTTGTATGCTGGCCTGCCAACTCTTAGGGCTCTGGCACACGAGGAGATTTGTCACCTGCGTTTTTTCCCCTGGCGCTTTGGCGACAAGTCGCCACGACAATACCCACGAAGAGATTTCATGCGAGTTGAGCTCCAGGCGATCTGCTACCCATGGTACACTCAACAGTTAACCCCCCCTCATGTTTACTCAAGTCGCTCAGAAAAGGGTCTGTGTGCGATTTGAAACAGCAGGCGATTTGAAGTAGCCTCGTATGTTTTGACGCTGGCGATTTCCATTGATTTAGCATTGGCATCTTGTCGCCAAATCACTCTTTTAAAAATCGCCGGCGACAAATCTCCTCGTGTGCCAGAGCCCTTATGTGTCTCCTTTACGTTGTCCTGTTAGTAGAATGGCAAGTTAACTACAATGGGCTGAGGATCTAGATCTAGTAATCTACACAATATACCTTGGAACTGGAGTGTGATGTTTCAAAGTACAAAACTGAAGGATGTGTCTGATAGATATGATTATATATGCTTTCATCTGATATAGTATCTGTGGATTGGAAAAAAAGCTGATGTCATTCCTATATTTATAAAGGGATTGCGATCTCAGCCTGGCAATTATAGACCAGTAAGTTTGACATCCATGGTCGGCAAGTTATTTGAAGGTTTGTTAAGGGATCTCGGGCAAAATGATGGCTTTATGAAGTCATGTCAGACAAATTTGATTGCTTTTTATGATACATTTAGTAAGAAGCTGGACAGTGGGAATGCAATAGATGTGATCTATTTGAATTTTTTGATACAGTGCCTCACAAACAGCTGCATTCTAAACTAAGGTCTGTTGGTCTTAGTGAAATAGTTTGCACATGGTTAGGAAACTGGCTACAGGATCGGGTACAGACAGTGGTTGTTAATGGTACATTCTCTTCTTGGAGTAAGGTTCTTAATGGGGTCCTTTAGGGTTCTGTATTGGGTCTACTTTTGTTTAATTTTTAGCAAGTGAAGAAATACAGGGTTACAGGAGAGAGCTCATAGTACAAGTTGATCCAGGGACTAGTCAGAAAGGAGGTTTCCCCCTCTGCAGCAAATTAAAGAGGCTTCAAAAGGTTTTTTTTTGCCTTCCTCTGGATAAACTAGCAGTTAGGCAGGTTATATATAGGCATAAAAGGTTGAACTTGACGGACATGTCTTTTTTTAACCTATGTTACTATGTAGGACGCAATCATCCATGTAGTTTAGTGTCAACCCATTTTTTATTTGAATAGGGATCCCCTGAATCCAGGATTCTTCAGTGATTCTTCTTCTTTGTGAATTGTGACTGTAAAGTACAAAGCTGAAAAGAAATTTGAATATGCAAAACTAGTGATTCAGTTCAGTGTGGTATTTTGCAAAATGTTTTGAGAAGCATTTGGTTTTCGGGAGTATAAAGGATTTTGTGCATTGTGGAGCATAATAAATGTTGCCTATGTCCTGTCATGCCAAAATTCCTATATATCAGTATCCAGTGATACTAGGAATAGTATAGTGAATCCAGCATTCCTAAGGGGGTGGTTCATCTTTAAAGCGATACTGACACAAAAAAAAAAATACCTTTCAAAATATTAATGTGCATAAAAAGTTACCTATAGGTCATGTTAATTATTTTTCATGGAAAGGCTTGCTTTTGTAAGTAATTGTTACTTAAAGTTCAAAAACCTGACTGTTTTGCCAACCTGACTGTCCCTTCTCAGCCTGTTAGTTATAGCTTCTAATGCTAACAGCCTCCTGCTGCACAAAAATGGCAGCCCCCTCATAGAGGAACATGGGGGATCAGATTGGTAATGTAAAAGCACTGTTTCCAGGAGAGGGTAGTGGTGCATCACTAGATGTTTGAGCTGCCCTCTAAGGGGCATTACCTACATAAGGGGCGTAGCTACTTGCAATCGATTGCTTTTCATTTCTTTTTTTTTTAATTTACGAGTGATACTAACTTTTAACTAACTTTGATTGATCTCAATTTAAAGTGCAGCATGATGATACAATTGGGTTCTGGGAATGATTTCAGGGCTCTTCATCTTTGTTGTTGGGTCCCCCCGCCCTTGTTTGCTGTGTGGCTTTCCCGTGCTTTGATTTCCTCACACAGAGCAGTACGTTAAACTGTCTTTTGTTAGAAATGTCACAGGTGTGTGTTTGTGTGGGGAAAAATAGTTGGTTGTTCTTGCCCGGCGGTAGGAACCAGTGTCAATGACCTAGAATCCTGTGTGAAAAGTGCTGCATTATATGCTGAACACAGCTTCTCATAAAAAGTGAATTTATAGCTATACACAAGCTTGTTTTTAACACAGATGTACCATTTCATCTTTGACTCAGAATTCACTGACACTTGAAATATTAATCTTATGCCAGATAGGAAATGTACAAACTTCACTGACTCGCTGATTCCAGCTTCAGCATGTGTCATCCAGGGTGGGTGCTGCTGACTTGGCCTTCTCTGTGGTTTACAAATAGCAATATAGTTATTTGAACATTGAGACATTGTCAAAAGGCAAATATGTTGATAGCAAATTGTAGGGGAAGCATTTTAAAGGCCAACTAAAGCCTAATCTGAAATTCATTTAAGGCCCGATTCACTAAAGGTACAAATCCGAATCACGAAATCCGATCATTTCTGATGATCGCAAATGTCACGAAAATTCTTTTCCTTTTGAAAATTTCATACTTAGAATCTGAAAGTTCCAAAGTTTTTGTATCTGAATGATCGTAAACGGCAGGAAAACCTTTCTGACTTTGAACCTTCAGTGCAAGATTTTGGAAGCCTCCCATAGGGCTCAATGGCACTCTGCAGCTCCAACCTGGCCCAAGGAAAGTCTCCCATAGGGCTCAATGGCACTCTGCAGCTCCAACCTGGCCCAAGGAAAGTCTCCCATAGGGCTCAATGGCACTCTGCAGCTCCAACCCGGCCCAAGGGAAGTCACGATACTGAAGCTTGAATGAATCTGAAACATTTTTGTGCTCGTTATGACAATTACAATTTTGTTGCGCAAATTGTCGCAAAATATGAAAAAGTTGCGCAAATTAACAAAAAAAAAACGTAGAAAAAATTTAAAAAAATTGTATTCGGACTCGATCGCAACATTGATGAATGTGCTCCTTAGTGTTTAACTAATGTCTCACGTCTGCTCTATAAGTGCTATGGCACACGGGGAGATTAGTCGCCCACGACAAATCTCCCTTGTTGTGGGCGACTAATCTCCCCGAAATGCCATCCCACAGGCGAGAATGTAAATCTCCGGTTGGATGGCATACGTGGCGCCACCATTTCCCCGAAATCCTTGCCTTGAGAGGAAACTTCTGCGATTTCGGGAAATCGCCGCGCCACATATGCCATCCCACTGGCGATTTACATTCAGGCAAGTGGGATGGCATATCGGGGAGATTAGTCGCCCACAACAAGGGAGATTTGTCGCGGGCGACTAATCTGTCTACCACGGCCCTTATAGTGGCTATACACCTGCCGATAAAAGCTACTGATACTGATGTCAGAAGCTTATTGGCCCCTGTATGGGGCCCTCAGAGGGGTCTCCCCAAAAATTGGCCAGATGTTGATTGGGCAGGTTTAAAAATCCCATCAATGAGAAGAACCCATCAGCTCATTAATGTGGTCCTTACCCCTACGGCCTGCTTGTACTACACTGCAAAGGATCAGCTCAATATTGCCAACCTCAAGGTGGTAAAAGATCTGCTTGTTTGGCAACCTCAGCAAAAGACTGGATCTTTACATGTATGGCCAACTTAAGTATGAATATATTAATCTCTATGAAATAAAGTAAACATCTTCCATATGTTCCCATTCTGATAGCTAGGGTCTATCTTGCTTGGCCTCCACTTTTTCTTTTATCACTAGCAAGCACAGGAGAGCATTGTAAAAATGTGCGAGAGAAGATAAGACATAATCACTTAAAGGGATGTGGTAGGTCAGAGAGTAAAGTTTCAAGGAAGATGCAGAGGGAACTTTTGAGAAGTTAAACTTGCGTTACAAGTTTGCTGTTTCTCTGGACTCATTTTTTTAGGGGGGGGGGGGGTTATTTTTTGTCCGACAGCTGCTGCTTATCTGGGCTCACACACCAGCCCTATGATTGTAATTTATATAAAATAGAATAGTCCATGAATCCGAAACAATCAAAAGTATTAATAAATCGCTAGTATTTTTAGAGGAAATGTTTATTGGCAGAAGCAGCCCTATTGTGACTAATGGTATTTATATCCTGTAGTACCCAACAGGCCATAAATAAACCTTGAAACCTTGAGTTGTATTCTTTTTTTTTTTTTGGAATTGATTTATTAAGGTTTTATACAAAGCATAAAATATTTAAAAGTGATTTTCTTTAAGCAACTATGTTTGAACATTGTGTTGATCCTCGAGTTGTATTCTTAAGGTGGCGATCTGACGATGTTTCGTACGACCATCGGTCGCACGAAACATCGTAAGATCCGCCACACACCATTCAGGGCTGAATCGGCAGGTAAGGAGGTAGAAACAATAGGATTTCTACCTCCTTCTGCCGATTCAGCTCTGAAGGGAGAATTTTGGTCAGGCGCCTTCTATGGCGCCCGATCAAAATTTTCAAACTGGTCCGATCGGCGAGTCGTCCGATATCAGCAGCTTCCTGCGATACCGACATGCCATACACGCACCGATTATCGTACGAAACGAGGTTTCGTACGATAATATCGGTGCGTGTATGGCCACCTTTAGTAATCCATCCTTTTATGTTATGCATTGTTAGTTGGAAGAACTACCATTGTACTGGAGTACATGGATATTGCCTAAGATTAGCAGGTCACCATACATATACTAATATTCACACAAAATAAATATTGTTGATATCTGGACTGACAGCTTAAGCTGCCATAGACAAGGCCATGCCAGTGACCCAATCTCCCATGTGGCCTTAAATTACATAAACTGGGATTCGTAACCTATGGGACAGGACCCAAAAATAACATATCTTTAATCTTTATAGAAGGCAAAACAATCCTATTGGGTTTACTTGATGTTTAAATGAACCCCAGGTCCCAATCATTCTGGATAAGAGGTTCCATACCTGTGCCCTATATTACGGTAACATTTCTGAGGTGTGTTGAGGCGTCTGTAACTAGTCCTAAAGCAGTTTTTGGGTCACAAAGCTGATTCTCCAAAATAATTTTGGTTCTGTAAGAAAACCCCCTTCAGACACCAATGGCAGGTTGATTGCCTGTACTTGAGTAGTGGCAATTGAAATGCCAGGTGTGCCCCAGCTCTAGAGCCTGTCTATTTGCAGACAGTGATTTATATCCCCAGAGCACAACACATTCTTTGTATTCTCATTGTATGCTAATTAATGCATTCAATGGATTAAAAAAAGCAGATAAAGCAATCTACACAAAAAGATCCAATTAATCCTATCCTTTATACATATTGCCTCTCTGTCAATCCTCCATGATTTGTTTACCGGTATGTATTACTCTATATCTGCTGCTGATAATCCAATTAATTTGATCTTAATGAACACCAACCTGACAGATCTAATTACATGAGTGTTTTGCAGTACAAAATAATGATGAGTTTATTGATGCTTTTCATTTTTATTTTCTACATGTAAATATATAACTAGACATGATGATACTTGTATAGAATACAGCATATTTATTTACACATGAATGCACATTCTTTGGAGAATACTTTCAAAGCCTGTGCAAGTGTAGGCATAAACACTTGATTCTAAACTTAATATTTGTTTTCTATGATACAACAGTGCATCATGGATATGTAGTTTGTTGCATGTATCTATACAAGAATTAAGTGCAGATTTTTCAGTGATGAATAAGGCAGTGACAGTAAAACTTAATAGAGCATCATGGGAAATGTAGTCTTTTGGCACATACCACTAAAGAATGCTAAAAGTTTGTAATAGTATGACTGATGTGAATGCTGGGCTGGAATCTTTCTGCCCATGCTGGGACCCATTGGGGCCTCTTGTCTAAAAGGACTGGTGCTGAAAGACTTTAACCTTGGAGCACAATATTCTATGTGATCCAATGGCAGCTGCTTGTGATGACAAAATTAGAAGCAGGGGCATAGCTATAGTGGAAGCAGAGCTTGTGTCAGCCTGGGGGGCCTAGGAGGTATAACGACACTTACTAATACGTTCTGAAAAATATATGCTTCTGAAAAATGCCTTATTATTCATGTTTAGGTGGTACTAAAATTACCTTTAGTTACCTTTTGAGTAAGAGAATCAGTGTAAAACAGTGGCATGTTTGTATAGTATTGAGCTTTGGCTGGTGTTAACTGAGTTCAACCGTTACACAACATTGACTTGTATATTATAAAGTGTAATGCACCCTGTTAACATTCATAAGGATGTTATAAGTCTACCTGGAGTACTATAAACTGCAGTTATGGGACCTGTTGTGCAGCATGCTCAGGACCTGCATTTTTCTAGGTAAGGGATCTAACCGTAATTTGGATCCCCATAATATGTATAGTAAAAAAAATCATTTAAATATTACCCTTTTCCCCCCAAATAAGGAACTCATTCATAATGATATGATATATGTACAATGTTATGGTTCTGTTTAAGTACAAGGTATGGAGCCTATGGGAGATGGCCTTCCCTAATTTGGAGCTTTCCGGAGAATGGGTTTCTGGATAACAGATCCTATACCTGTATCTTCTGATGTTACCATGAATCTCCTTTCTAATCTATTACAAAAGAGCAGTATTTGCTGTTCTACTAAATTTAATATATAGTATTTTATATGTTTATATAAAATGTATATTTGTTTTATATGTGTGCATTTATATGATCAAATGGGTGATGATTGAATTTTATATGTCCATCCCCAGCACTCACTACAAACTGACACTTTGAAAGTGAGTGAGTGTCAGGGACAGAAGGCCACATAGGGGGAGTGGAAGTGGGGGTGGGGAGTGGCTGGTAGGGGGGGAGGTCATGGAGAGAGGTGAGAGAAAAGATGTGAGGACTATAGTGAGAATTTGAGGAGGGAATGTGGCCAGCAGGCTTTTAAAAGTGAGAAGTGTGCAGAGGTAAGGGTGATCACTGGAATCAGAGCAATTTGTGAGCAGCTGAATAGAGGTTGGCAAGGGAGGTGCAGTGAGAAATAGAAGGGAAGAGTGAATACAGTTTGGAAAAGGGATTAAAGAGATGGGGAGGAGCTCAGATAGGTTAGACACATTACTCTACGTGAGAGGCTTTTGCAAGTATCCACGTGACAGTCTTTCCTCATCTCCTGACAGTCTCCGCAGTCTTTTACAAGAGAAGGAAGGTCGCCAGAAGGAACATAGCAGGATGTCTCTGAAAGATGAAGTGCAGGACAAGTAAGTGAAAGACCACATCAAGCTGTCCCCTGTGATCTCCTATTACAATGTGTTATTGCCTCTTTCCCCTTCTCCCTTCCGGTCATTCTGGGTTCTCAGTCTCCTGTTTCCTACAGGACGCGTGGCCCTGTCAGCAATAGGCAGAACCTGTTGTGTTTGTTTGTTTGGGGGATGGGGAAGTAATTCATTTGTTGCTGAATGAATTGCTGTACATCTGTTTCTTCTCTGATTTCTGATTTTAGATCTGACAGGCTCACATTTCCCTTTCTGTCTGGGCAGTGTTTGGGGCACGCCGGGATCTTTTCTGTTTGTCATCATGCAGAGGGAGAGACAGCCTATTTATCCTCCCATAAGAAATCTTTTCTTTTTTACGTAGATAGGCACTAGGGGCATTGGACCAGTTCTCTGGTAATGTGTTAATGGGCCAGATACACTAGCAACTCACATGTATTTATCTAATAAATTGATAGACTCAGGGGTCCTTTTTTATACTACTACTGGTTGACATCTGTGTTCTTACGTATGCAATTCTGCAATTAAAGAAATAGGCTTTTAGCATAATTCCTTTATTTCTTATTTAAGTAGTGCTATTTAAATAAAAATGTAGATGCAGACTAAGTACTGGTGGTTTTTACACTCACCTTCGTTACACTTGGGTGGGGGGTTCAGACACAGTAGTCAGTCATAGTACATAAAGGTAGATAATCGTGCTTTAACCTTCCTATTTAAAGAAAAAAGAATCCATTTTATATTTGGGCAGTTGTGTGTTATTAACAAGAGTCACTTTTTATAAAATGAAAAAGGAACATTTCCCTGACACGTGATTGTGCCAAAGCCTTCAAGACAATAGATAGCTGATTGATCATAACGATCACCTGACAGGTGCTGGCTTGAACGCTTGTCAGGGATTTCAATGGAAGTCAGTACTGGGCAAATTTGCCCCAGGCAGTAAAGGTGGCCATATACGTTACAATCTCTCCCTAAAGACCAGTTTCAGTGTGATACGACAAATCTGTCAAATTATCATAAAGTTAGTGGGCACCGAACAATCACACATCTAGCAATTTTTTTTATCCGACATCAGTCAGAAAATTGATTGTAAAGGTTTAAAATTTTTCGCTAATAGCAATGAAATTTGCCCATTGTCTAATTGTTTGCATAACCTAGTAGTTTCTGAGGAAACCCCAGTGCTCATTGCCCTTGAATGCCTTAACTCACCACTAAAACATTGAGAAACAGTCTGTCTGTCTGCAGTGCTGGTTACCATCCAAGAATGCTTTCCTGGCAATCTGTGTGGTGCTCCTGCCAGTGTCTGTCATGATTATTGATCTATATAATTTATGACTTAAGCAGTAGGTTTTGTTATGGTATCATTGCTGTTGCCTATTGTTTATATTTTCAATGCAAGCTTACAGATTCTAGTATTCTACTGCTGCTTGCTGGCAGGCTTTCAGTCTTGTAGCTGGAAGTTCCTGTTTTGCTGCCATGAATAAGAATTGTACCCCTTACCTGTTTTGCATAACTATTGTGATTTTGTGTTCCAGATACCGCTTGGTCGCTGTTATAGTCTTCATCCTTGGCCTTGGCACTCTGCTGCCCTGGAATTTCTTCATAACAGCCATTCCTGTGAGTTTGATATATTCATGTTCTTTTATGGAGTCAAAATATCCAGTGGAACCAGTATCAAAAATAAATCGATCAAATGTAAATTATTCCCAGAGATTCTTCTGGAAAACGTGTTTATGAAGTCAGATGCCCATGAGTTATTCACTCTACTTGTAGTGAAATTTGACCTCCTATTGTGTATATTTAAACTAGCCACATTAATGCTGGTGGCTGGCAAGGGAGGGGGACCTGTGCTTCCACTAGACCCAGACCTCATGGCTGCTTCTCAGAGCAGTCAGAAATAGTGTTTTCCATACTGAGCACTGTCCACTGTCCTTCCGAGTGCATGTCACTGCCAGTAAAAGTCAAGTCAGCCCAAATGGCCTAGATGACCCTATTTAGAAGAGCTTTCATGCGTGTGTAAAGCTTCCTAAAGCACCAGAACAGCCCTCCCCAAGAAATAAATGTGGAGCAGTGGGCACTCAATAGAAAAATGCATCAAACACTTTACATGCTGTGGATCACTTACCTTTGACATAAATGGGAATCAATCCCTTCCCCTCATTACCTGATTAATGGCAGGTAACATATGCACTTCATAGCACCTAAAACATGGGTTAAACTGTAGTATGACGTTTATGTTTGACAGATATTGCTGTCATACTGTTTCTGAGTTGTTAATTATCTTCATTCTGAACATCCTTCTGGTTGTTTTCATTTTTGTGTGCATCACAGTATTTCCAGTCTCGACTAGTAACGCAGCAGGCCTTGGATCGAGCCACAGACCTGAACTATTTAAATACCTCAAACATCTCTGAGAGGGCAATACATGCAGATGAATTTCAATTTAATAACTGGATGACCCTACTGGCACAGCTTCCATTGCTGCTGTGCACACTCCTCAATTCCTTTCTTTACCAATGGTAAGATGCTTTGCTTACATATTTACTCAAGGCTGTTAATTATAGCTTTCTATTTTCTGCCATCCTTTCACAGCATAAATATTTTGCCTTCTCTTACCATGAATATATTGTAAATAATCCACAATAGAGACACGTCATTAGTCAATAATTCTTTAAATAAGAAAAGCTTTAGGATTTATTTTTCAGTTCAATAAATCGTTAAGCATAGTTATTTTGCTACATATCTGCCTATCTGTCCATCCATATATGTGAATGTTATAAAAAAAATCTGTTACATCTAGACATGGACTGAAATGCAAGAATTTATTGTGGCTAGGCTGAAGTCTATTAGCAACTATGTTTTTGTTGTCCTTAAAATATAATTTATCTTATGTCGCATGTATTTTAATTCATGTGTTCTCCATAGTTACGTTAGCTAATGCAACAATAGTGAGTCTGGGCTTTTGGTGCTACGTAGCTGGCGAATGACTCCGTTCTGAACATGTTTTTGACTAAAATTGCACAGGCCTTTGCTGTTGCACAGTAATCTCGACAGTCAGACAGCAGACCAAATAGATGGATCTGCACAATTTGAAAACGGACATGCTGCCTAAGGTGGTCATACACGCACCTATAGTATCTTACTAAACAAGGTTTTGTGCAATATTTTGTGCGTGTATGGTTGGAGACGAGGCAACTGATATTGGCAAAAGGCTTGCCAATTGGACAGAATGGAAAATATTTATCGGCCCTTTTGAAGGCCCTGAACATTGGCAAAATGTTAATACTGAATTGTCAGATACAGGTACAATTCTTTTGTTTCTTCTTGCATATGTGACGATTCAGCTCTTAACGTTAGTAGAAAATGATCAATGGTTGTGTAAAGAATTGTAATGTGTATGGGCACCTTTACTGGTATCATCAATGTTACCTGTTGCAGCGCCATTTTAGGGGACAGAAGGCCAAGAGTTACATAATAAATGATCTAAAGTATGCCCACATCTGGTAACCAAACAGCTGACCAGTAAAATCGATCTGCTATATGGTTGCTAGACAAGTAGCAAACTTTAGACTGGTTATTACATTACCTGAAAACGCTAAACATGTTTTTAATTGCATTTCACTACATGGCAGTGCCTGTGTAACATTAAATTTTATTTGCCTGCAGGTACAGGTGTATAATGCAGACTGTGGCCAATTCACACTTAACATGCCTATTAAGTCGAAGGCATAAAAAGCATGTCTAATGCAATAAGAAATATAAAAACTGTGTGCATGTAGAAAAAAAGTTTTTGCACATAAGAAATGTAAAATGCTGTTCAAATGCAGGCTGTGTAAAAGATGTGCAAGATAGTAGTACTTACTAACCTGCCTGTGTGTCACTTCTTTGTTTTAGCGTTCCAGAGAAAGTGAGAATCGCTGGCAGCATGGTAGCTATTCTCTTTCTTTTCACTGTTACTGCTGTCCTGGTTAAAGTGGAGATGTCCCCACAGACCTTCTTCGATGTCACAATGGCTACAATCTGGTTTATCAATGGTAACAGCTCTTCTTTCTCTCTGTTTGCTTTCTATGTGTACCTTGTATTTTAAAAAAAAACAAAAAAAGTCAAAATTACACGTTATAAGGTCTATTTAACGTGGGTGGAAACAATGTGTTTGCCATTTATAGTTTTATTGGTGGCATGCCAAAATCCTATCTGTGTTAAAATCCATAAGCAGCAGGTGCATGATTGGATTTATGAGAATAAAATAAATTCTGTTTATGCTGCTACTTTATTTTTGTCCCACCTTCTGCTGTTGTGTATATTGATCTTTCTCCTTATTGCCCCACCACAGCTTTCTGCGCTATTTTGCAAGGCAGTCTCTTTGGCCTACTGACTCTCCTTCCTCAGACCTACAGCAGTCTTTTCCTCAGTGGACAGGGGATGGCTGGAACTTTTGCTGCTTTGGCAATGCTGTTGTCCATGTCCAGTAAGTAAATTTTCAGACCTCTCCATCAAACCCAAATGCTTGTATGAACATAATATTATGCCTTTCTTCATTAGAGCACAATTCACCAATTTACTTTGCCTGTGTTTGAAAGCTGATATAGACAAATAATTTAGTGTCATAGTAGTGTCACTTTCATTGGTTTGACTTGAGTGGTGCATTTCAGGCTAAAAGGAATCTTTCAATCAGGCTTGTGATATTAGAGAGCAAAGGAAATTAAGATCCAGGGGCTCATGAGAAGGTTTCATGAATTTTACCTACCAACTTTTTTACTCACTCCAAATATATGATTTTGAAATGCTTAAAATTACCCTCCAATGAGCCCCTTGAGGATCTCTGGAAAGTTCAAGTGCTAACTTCTTGCCTTTAAATGTGGCCAGATGTATTAAGTAAGACTGCTTCACCAGAATAGCTCTGTTATGAAAGCATTTAGAAACTTTTTTGAAAACCCTGGTCTTACCCAGGATCCCAAAGTCCTGGAGATGAAGTCCTGTTTCTAGCAATACAGTGGTGATAGAAGCTCAAATAAACCCATCTTCCTAGAATTCTTCTTAGGGTGTAGGCGAATGCAGGGCAAAACACCCGTGAGTATAAGCAATTAGAGGACTGGGCAATGAAATTCATACCACTATAGATATCCCCAGAATAACTGGTCATAAGGACCAGAATTTAAATAAATTGTCATAAACAATCAACCTACTGCTTTTTTTCATGATGAAAATTCCTTTGTTATGTTGTAAGGTGACTGGGCATTTCTGTTTCTGGCTCATAAATGGGTTACACAAAAAAAATACTGTATATTTTGCTTTTTGTCCACTGTGGTTTTGTGTCTCCTGGTCATCAATATGGCTGGATATAAATAGTCTTACTGAATCCCAGGGCCCAGCATCACTACCATGAAAGCTGAAGATCCAAGTATTATTACTGCTAAGTACCATGATGACATGGGATATTGTTTCTCCAGGCCCCTAGCAAGATAGCTTTAGCTGGATTTTTAAGAGCATGTTCTGCTTCCTTAGTTTTACTCTTTCCTGCTTTTATACCTTTTACAAAAGGAACTAAAATGTTCTGAAAGCTTGCTATGGTTATCTTAGTTAGCCAATAAAGGTATCACCTTTATACCACTTTTGTTATTTTTTATTTCAAAAGGGTTACCCTGTAAACATACCTTTTACACTTATCTTTGTTCATCCTTTCAGGTGGGGCAGACCATCGAACCACGGCCTTGGGATATTTCGTCACACCTTGTGTTGGAACTTTCATTTCAATCATGTGCTACCTGATGCTGCCTCGTCTGGTAAGTAATGTGTTTATGCATGCAAATTGACATGTGTTGGCCACTTGTAAATGTGTTTCATAATCCCTCCTGCCCAGCTTGTCTTGTCAGTGCAGGACAGGAGGTATTTAAAGCTTTAAGTGCTGAGGGAAATGGGTGTTTTAAAATGAACTTGTGGCCAGTCAGCCCTAGAGACAATGGCAGCTAAAGGCAAAGCTTCAAGCGGAATCTGGTAACCGGAACTAAATATACATTCAGCCCTTAAGGTCTACTAAACTTTTATTTTACCTATTTATTTGTCTAATGGAAACGTTAAGAACTTTATTTCCTAAAGGTTCTACTGGTATTACTGGTTCGATTTATCTATATCAACTATATGAAAAGATACCATTTGTCAGTATAGGTGCTCTCTTGTACTTAGCACTGTTCTGCAGAAAAATACTGAGGGCTTAGCAAGTCTTTAATAATTCTATCAGGCGTTGTGCTTACAGCAGTCAGGATCATATTTCAAGCATGTTTGCTGTGTAGTTGGAAAATATAAGGTTCACCACACAAACCATGACTAAGCGGCTCTCATGTTTCACAGTAGGTCTGTACCATGGGGATGAGATAAACACTGAACGCAGAAAAAATGCTTTTAGTATTGATCTGTATTCTACATTGGGAAGCAGTAGAGCTGGTAACTCAAGCTATGTCATGTGGCAAACTAATGGCAAATGCACCTAACAAAATAGATTTAGAATATTGTATATGTGAAGCCATAAACATTGCCAATGAGTAAATTAAAAATTACATTATTGGGCTAATGTCACATGGGGCTTGCTCACCACCAACAGCCTGTGTCTGTGCAGCTATGCTGGTGGCTTCTGTTTGTGAAGGACTGACATGAAACCTAGTCTGGTCACTGAAGCTGCTTTTAGGAAAATGGGACATTCAGCAATTTGTTAGCTGCATTCACCTCAGAGCATGCTGAAATGCCGTAAACTTCTGGCAACTGCCTCTAATTATAGTATATGGTACAGGTCACTCCTTTTGTGCACAGGAGCTTTTTCTCTGTTAGAATGCAGATGTTCACATTCAGTATTACTTGCTTTCAGGTGTAAAAATCAGGGCACTGTTGTCACACGCTGAAGTATATTATGGGGTTCTTTAAAACTTTTTTAATGACAATGTTTTCTTAGAAGGAATGTTCAGTTGGAGCTGCCGCTACCTATTCATATAAGGAATGCTTTTTGTTAGATACCTTCAGTTAAACAGTAAATAAGTTATGCACTGGCCTAATGTGTCCTTAGCACACAACATAATATGAAACATAATCTTGTAGCAGTAATTTTATGGGTGTGTGGTGTTCAAGATTTATGGACTGTGCAAGAATTGAAGTGCAGCCAGCTCTTTATATTTATAATTAATTTTGTTACAAAGCCCTTACCTAGCTTAGAAAAGTATTTATATATACATAGAGTTCACTGGTTTTATTACAGAAATTCATGGGAATTTGCTCACTGGGTAATAAAACCCATTGCAGGTTTCCTGCTTTTTAGAATAGAATGTTGCTTCTGACTTTCTTTTGGTATATAAGTCATGGTCACTTCAAAGCTTTTTTTATTTAGACTGATTATAGTCCCATAAACAGAGAAGTAAATAAGTAAATGTATAGTCCTACACACCATTAGGCAACCTTCCTTTCATTCTTTTAAGTTTTTTATTGGAAAATATTATTCTGAAGTACTGTGGGTGATTTGGTTAGGAATGTAGGTTTAAAAGTCTAGTGGAATGAAGTGCCCCCATGAGGAATGTATGACCTCCAGGCATCCATACAGTGGGAGTGCATGACTTGTTAAATAGTTATGTGATTTTTCACACTGTGAATAAGGTAGTTCTTTTATGCCTGGAACAGAAATATCTGCCCCTCTATAACTTTTAATTGTTTCACTTGATATTTTTTGGTTTTCTGTGCAGGAGTTTGCCAAATTCTATTTCTCTAAATCAGCCAGCAATAGTGCAAAGAATTATGAACTGGACACAAAAGCTGAACTCCTACAGCAAGGTGAGACATTGATCTTATTTAAAACTAGCAGTGTTATATATGCAAGTGGAGACTGACCCTCATTTCTATAATACATAATATATTCACCTCTTCTTTCACAGATGGAAATCCAGAGAATGGTGAACAGAAACAGGCAGTGCACAAAATAAAGGAGGCTGAAGTGCTTACAGGTGAAGCTGCACAGAAAGTATCTATCTGTGCTGTGTTACGCAAGGTACGGGCATTGTTATAAGTGTGTCTGTGTATTTTTATGTGAGAGATTTTTTTTGAGCAAGCAATAGAATACCAGCTCAGTAACTTGTCCCAACCCCCATTCTACCTTTGCAATCTCTTTCTTACAATGACAATTAACTTTGCAGCTTCTATTTATTGCTGTAAATGGAGGGCACTTTCCTTTATATTTATGTGCAAAGGTATGCAAATATAGCACAAACCTCCCACCTTTTGAAATCTTCATTAAGTCTAGGAATATTCAGAGTCTGTCCATATACATTTCCTCTCACAAGAGGAGTGGGAGAAACTCAAATTGGACTAATTATGTTCTCCTGCCAAATCATTTTCCATTTCACAAGTAGATAAAAATTATAGACAATGGTTTACTGAGGTTCTAAATCACACAAATCATGTTGTGGCTTTCATTAACTAAGTTGTAGTAGGCTGTTCAAAACCAATTGCTGGTTGATTGCTGTGGGTAAGTGTATTGGTGAAATTTAGTGTCTTTGTTAGTAAGCTAGTCCCCACTAAACAGGTTGGTTGTTGATGAAAAGGTAGAAAATCACTACAGGCATCTTCCTATTGATTGCATTGGGAAGTGCTACAAGCTGCCCCACCCAAGCTGATCATTGTTAGGACATTTCCCACTGCTATTAAGTCTTTGTTTTGATCATTAGTGTTAACTGATTCATTCAAAACGCTGTCTCCCATAACCTTTGATATGGATATATCATGGTTGTCCTGTGCCAGCGTAAAAAGAAAAACTCACAACCTACTTTAATGGGAGGGCATGAGATCTCCCTGTGAAAAGAGTGGCAATAATGAATTATACATTTGATAAGTGATGTGATAATTTGCTGGGCATACAAAACAGTTGTCAACTGTGCCACCAAAATATCTCAACCTGTTTTGCTTTGTGAAATTAACAGACCACCATTTGGTATTCCAACACAGCTAAGCTGTGGTATGGGACCTGTTATCCAGAATGCCTGGGACCTGGGGAACCCAGGGGTCTTTCTGTAATTTGGATCACCATTACTTAAGTCTACTAAAAAATGATTTAAACATTAATTAAACCCAATAGCATTGTTTTGCCTCAAGTAAGGCTTAATTATATTATCTTAGTTGGGATAAAGTACAAGGTACTGTTTTATTATTACAGAGAAAAGGGAATCATTTTTTTCAAATTAGAATTATTTGCTTAAAATGAAGTCTTCCCATATTTCAGAACTTTCTGCATAACAGGTTTCCTGATAAATGATCCCCTGTATATCTGTCTGTGGAGGGAGTAATCCCTAGTGGGAAGAGTGTGATTTATGATACATTCTTAAAATGTAATTATAAACACAAGATATCTGAGAGGCAGGAGGCAAGTTTGTGGCCAGCTAATAAATAGTGGCAGCCCAAGTAAGGCTAAAACTGCAGGCTAGAGAAATAAGTGAAATGGAAATTAAATATAAATGTAACTTCTAATATTTGCACTGGGGAAATAAAAATGTAACGGCAAAGCCAGTAAATATCTACAATTACTAGATTTCTTGCCTTTTCATCATTAAATGAATGCAGTGTGGTAAATGACTTTTTCTTTTTTTTTTTTTATCCTGCAGATCTGGGTAATGGCTCTCACAATAGTTCTGACATTTGGAGTTACCCTGTCAGTGTTTCCTGCAATCACAGCAGCAGTGAAAAGTGGCACCACTGATGAAAAATGGGGTACGTTTCTGGCTTTGTTTAATTTCTTCTCCTCTGCCAGTCTGATCTGTTTCATGTTATCCTCCTTCTCTCTTAAATGGCCACTTTACCATCAATGTGTACTTTTAGCGCAGACACTCGGAACTGTGTAAGGGAGCCACTCTCAGCCTAAAAAAAAACAACGGCTAAGAGAAATGGACCAAACGGTCCTGTGTTACCAGGCCCTTAGACTTAACCCTTGTGGGTTTGTGTTAGAGATGTATATTGCCTATGCTTTTAGGTTTGAAAATGTTTTTGTTATTATGCCCTTGCTCTAAGTACAATACAAGAGGAGAATGTTGGGGATCGTAGCCCTTATTCAGTCATCCTGCATTCTTATATTGTATCTCTGGCTGCTGCCATCTCAAGTTTTCCATTTGTTTTCTAGGTAAATTCTTTAATCCTGTATGCTGCTTTTTAATATTTAACGTCATGGACTGGGCTGGACGTAGTCTTACATCTTATACACTGTGGGTATGTACTGTTTTCAACATCCTATGCAATCCAATTATTTTATTACAAGTACACAAAACCTTAAAGCTTGAATTTCCTTTAATGCCCAGTGAATCAGGCACAATGATTATTACCTGCATATTTATGTTTATTAGCCTATAATACTGTTTGTTCTATTAAGATAAATTTAAATATTATCCATTTACTTTGCAGTCATAAAATTAATTTAGTAGTAAGGTTGAGGACACATAGATAGATCTCACTGTTCAGCCATTAGGCTGCATACATACAGATTAGACTGCATATATTGTACTGAAGGTTAAATGGCCATATTACTTCCCACTGTCTCTACACACACCGTTAGCTGAAGTGGCGAGTACATTTACATGTTCAGCTGATGTAAGTGCATTTGTTTTTGTTGCATTTTTCTTATTATGACAATTTGTTTCCATAGCCTGGTCCCGACTGCAAATTCCTGCCTCTAATAGTCAGCTGCCGCTTTGTCTTCATACCTGCTTTCATGTTATGCAATATATCTGATAAAAGCTACCTCCCTATAGTCTTCGGTAATGACGCCTGGTTTATCATCTTCATGATCCTCTTCTCCTTTACCAATGGATATTTTGTGTCTCTTTCGATGTGCCTGGCTCCCAAGTAAGTGACATGGCATATATGGCAAGATTATAAACCAGACCAGTGGTTTTCAGACTTTTGTGTCAGGCCCTCTTTGTGGTCCAGCATTTGGTCACCTCCTTTTATAACATGGGTACAGATATGTGCCACCGTGTGTCATAGTAAGTGTATTCTAAATGTCAGCTGAGAGCTCGAGCCATAGCCATAATCTTTCCTTGAGAAGACTGACTGGAGGGATAGGGGGTAGACTATGGTTGTCCCAGTTTTTTCCTGGGAAGTGATACCCAACAGGTAGCTCAGAGGCAACATGTTGCTAACTAATCCCTTTGATATTGCTCCCAGCGCCATCAAAGTAGGTGCTCATTTTTTAATTGTGAAGTTTGATTACATGATAGTCTGACAATATTACATATATTTATGGACAGGGAAGAAGCTAGCTATTAAAAGGCAGAGGCAATTGTTGGAGAGTTGGGATGCCTCAATTAGAAAAGATAAATGGAGAATAGTTTATTTTTAATACATGGCCTGTTGTAGCTATTGGTTTCATGGATCCTGGGAGCCAACAGTTTTGATTGGGCATCTTTAATGCACATTTCTAACAAAATAATTACACAATTAGACCAATGAAATTTTTTGCCTGAAAAGATCCTCTGACACCGGGGACCAAAGAAAAATATGCTCCATGCCCTGCCCTAAACCAGTCATAGAAACATAACATAACTGTTAGTTATGTGCCACAGTGTCTCATGATATCTGTATTCTCTTTTCACAGGAAAGTTCTAGCACATGAGAGTGAAACAACAGGTGCTATCATGACCTTCTTTTTGGCTTTGGGACTCTCCGTTGGAGCAGGGCTGTCCTTCCTATTCAATGCTTTACTATAACCAGCAAACTAACAGCTGATCCCCACATATGGCAATATATACCTGCAAGGATTAGGCTTTCTCACATCTTGTGCACCCTGCATTATTCATTCTTATACAAGGCCCACTGCTGCCATTTTCCTGTAGCTGTCAGTCCAGAAGGACAGGCACTGATTGCACCGGCAACAAAACCACAATCTGACTTTTTATGGAAAGCATGGCGCAGAGACTTTCTGGACATCCAGCAAATTCATAGTTGGCGTTAGTAGGTTTTTTTTCTTAATAAGGTTTTAATACAGCTTTTTATTTATGCTACACAAGTAAACAGTGTTCTAACTTTTTATTTTTTTATGCTAACAAACATTCAGATATGAATAGGAAGATTTGCATAATAAGATTTACAGGATTTTAAAGGGAAACAATGTACAGATTTTTTTTTTTAATGTCAGCAAGTAATCTGCACCCCGACATGCCAGAAACAAGATAGCTGCAGGCAGCACTCGGGCTTCGTATTTTAAAAAGTATTTTTGCATTGAAACTAAAAGCTAACATAGCCATGAAGAAAATCACGCTAAAAGGCAGGTTCTTAGGCGCTACGGATCAACAAAAATTGAAGTATTTCCACCACACTCCAAAAGAGCTGCTGGGATCTGAAAGCATGTTTGTCAAGCAGTGTTTGCAGAAAGAACAGTATGGCAGAGCGGATCTTTGCACTACAGATACAAATGTGTTTATTTATCCTCATTATATTACAGCTGCAATAGGCTTTGACGCAAGCACCTCCCAGAATTGGCAGGTTCAACATCTGAAAGAACGAGAAGATGCCTTTTTTCCACAAAATACATGACCATATTAAAAGTGTAGACCCCCATGGGATTGGTGGAAAAACTTATTGAAATCTGTTTTACAAGACTGACTTAGAAGGGTTGTTCAGCTTTAACATAACAGTATGTTATAGAATGGCCTATTCTTGGCAACTTTTCAGTTTGTCTCGATTTTATTTTTTGATAGTTTTTAAATTATTTGCCATCTTTTTCTGGCTCTTTCCAATGGTCAAATGGGGGTCACTGACCCTGGCAGCCCAAAAACTATTTCTACACTTTCTTCATTACCTAAGTTTCTATTTAGGTTCTCTTCTATTCATACCAGTCTATTATTTGAACCACTGCCTGGTTACTAGGGGAAATTGGAACATAACAACAAGATAGCTCTTAAAATTACAAACAGGAGAGCTGCTGAACAAAGGCTAAATAATCCAAAAACCACAACAAACAAAAGGTGCAAACCAATTACTAATTGTCTCAGAATATCACTGTTTGCATCATACTAAAAATATATTTGACCGTGAACCACCCCTTTAAAAGCTGAATCTTTGTTAGCTGGATGTGTCTGCCAGTAAAACGAGGGGTAGCAATTTAATAGTTGGTCTTTAAAGCTTGATATTTATTGTCTTGGAAATTATGTACATGTTTCTTCTTTTGAACCATATTTTTGTAAAAAAAAAAATAATAAATAGATTTTTTTTAACTGTTTCTTATTCTATGTGGCAGCAGCCACTAACTTGGTCCTCTCCCTGCTTGAGTATGCAGTTTTGAGCTGAAATCCGCTACAAGTGCCCAGGCCGATGCAATGGCTCCAGGTACAGGCGGGCACATCAAGGAGCTTTTACGAATGTAGGGGCAGATCCTTTGTCTGCGTTTACTGTAGGCCGAGAATTCTCCATGTGTGGCAGTAGCCTAACAGGTTTAAAGACCGAGAAAGACAAATAATTGCATCAGTCAGTGTGCCTCACTTTTGTAATGTAGCTTTCTGTTTAGAAGCTGGGCTGTTTCACATTTCAGAAGGCTAGACTATCAGTAATTTGCTTTAGGCAAAATATCAGTCAGTTCAAATCTATTTCGCTTCCTTTCCATTTAGGCCAATGACATACTGAGCTACGCCTCGACTTCTCTCTACCTGCTGATGCACCCCTCTCTGCTGCTCTATTCCGCTGCACTGACAGGCACGGCGTCGGACTGTGTGCAGGCACATGGAATGAACATGTGTAAATATGAATGTGAAATATCCGCTTTATGTGTCTGCACGCAGGCTGACGCTGTGCCTGTCACGCAGCAGCAGAGGAGAACGGAAAAAAGACAAGTGGAAAGAAGCCGAGACACAGATCAGTGTGCCATTCTTTATTTACAGATTTGATTTTCTTTGCCCTTCCTTCTTAATTCATCTCTATGGGGCCCATTCATTAATTCACAGTTTTTTGGTGGTTAAAATCACGATTGGAAAAAATTCAGAGTAACCACGATAATTTCTGATGTTCGAAAATTCTTTTATTGTCATATGAAAATATCGTGGTTGCATTCCAAAAGTCACAAAATTTTCGAATCCGAACATTCATAGACAGCGTGAAAACCTTTCTGGCTTTAAAACCTTCAATGTATGATTTTGGAAGCCTTCCATAGGACTCAATGACACTCTACAGATCCAATCTGCCCAAAAGATAGTCACGATCCCAAAGCTTGAATGAATTCCAAAATGGTCATAGTCTTTGCGAAAAAATACGACTTTTTTTGTGGAAGTTAACCAAAACCATGAAAAAGTTGTAGAATTTTAACGAAATTATTGTGGACATTATGAAAAGTTCTAGAAGTTAGAAAAAATACGATTTTTTCTCAAAAAAGAAAATCCTGGTTTAATGAACTGGGCCCTATGACTAGAAAGGTTAACAGACAACTTAAAACACAGGTATGGGACCTAGGATTTTCCAGATAAGGGATCTTTCTGTAATTTTGGATCTCCATACCTAAAATAATCTACAAAATCATGTAAATTTTAATTAAACCCAATAGAATTGTTTTGCCTCCAATAAGGATTAATTATATCTTAGTTGGGATCAAATACAAGGTACTGTTTTATTATCACAGAAAAAAGGGAATCATTTTTTTAAAAAATTAGAAATATTATCCAGAGCTTTCTGGATAATGGATTCAATATGCAGTTATCTTATAGACCTGATCTTAGAGCCTCTTCCACAGAGCCAAACTGAATTTTGCCAGAATTAAAAACAGTTTTCCTTTTCCACTTAATAGCAATAACTAGAGGTTTTATAGATAGAGTTGAACGGAGTTCTTTTCATTCTCCTATTCTACATGCTAGGCCTATATGGCTGGTCACCCAAACCCAACGTTTGGTATGATCTGCAGTGGAAATCCAAGTATGATATCTGACCTTTGCATATTTCCCTGGATTAAGTACTTAAGTCCTTGTATTCTACCAAATGCACTTATTTAGCTACACAGTGGCTTATTTATGTAAACAATTTTCAAGTTTTCCAATGCATTTCTCCACACAAAGATAAGGTTCTGAATATAATTCTGGCTTTTCCTCTGAGCTCATTTGTGTATTGACACGTGTATCCCTAAATGTGAATGTGAATTCTAAAAAGAGAACCATTTACATTGTTTCCATCAGATTTTCTATAAATGGATCTCATTTTATATATTGAAAACCCTTACAAATGGATCACCTTGGAAGATGGAGCAAAAGACAGGCAAGAGCAGTTTCTCAGTAATATGCCCCAAGGGTGTGCATTGCACATGCTTTGTACCCTCGAGTAAAGACACGCATGGGTAGTAAGTACAGGGGAATAATAAGGGGGTGAAAGATGAGATGAGTGGGGGCTACTTTACTTTTGACAAAATAAGGGAAATTATACATGGGCCTTTTTTTCTAACAGTTATAAAGGTGAGTATAGCTGTAGCTGGGAGTCACACAAATAGGTAAATCCAGTCCTTAACTGCTTCTAACAGGCAAGATTATCATCATCATAATGTCAATAAGTAACTCATAACTGGCCTCCTAGGTGCAGTTAATACATAGCTGAGAAACCTGCAGGTAGAAAGCCCTGAGGGTGTATATGCTTGGGTTGTCAGTCTCAGCAGTGCAGGATCTTAAGTTCCAAAATCATCTCCTAGGCTCTAAAGTTATGTAGTTTTGCTTGACCTTCAGTTATGGAAAAAAAAAAAATATATATATACACACACACACACACACCATGCATATATACTTAATACAGCCTTTTTAAATTGTGCTTTTTATTTCCTATATATTTTTGTGTGTAATCTAATTCTATATAAAAATTGAGTGTAAATTGTCATACAGTAAAACAAGCTACCAGAGATTTGCCATTATTGATGAATCTACCTGCCCATTTTATGTAAATGGCCCATAGGTCTTGGGCATTTGAACAATAACATGGAACTGTTACATATTATTGGACAACAGTGACATTTTTGTTACAATGCAAAAATCATAATTTTTTTTTAATTTTTTTAAAAGATGTCATTAAATATTCAGGATATGTTCGTATGTCTAGTAGTGTATAACTTAATCTGCAATATGGGTGCAATGGTGGCCTCACAGTACAGGTGGGGGGGTGGGCTGAGTTTAATTCCAACCTTGGTGCTGCTAGGTTTCTGTGTTCTTTGGTCCCTTTCACATTCCAAAACCATGCAGTCAGCTTACCTGCCTCCTAATAATACTGACCCTAATGCATATTGGGTCAACAAGACATTAGAATGTAAGCTCCACTGGGGCAGGGACTGATCAACAATCTCTGTAAAATCTGTGTGACATGTCAGCACTATATAAATAAAAGCGAATATCAGTAAAACTTCTGTCCTGCATACCAGTAGCAGAACTAGGTACCATAGGCATAGCATAGGCATTGTACCCCCTGAATCCATGGTTTAACTCTGCTAGAAAAAACATGCAAAGTTCTATTTATTAGGTAAAGTGTCTTTTAGTTTCTTCTCTACCAATTACACGTTATCACAGATTCCTTTTGCTTCTTTCTTCCTTCTCTCTTTTTTTCTTTTTCTGATTTTTCTTACTTTCAAATAAATCTTTACTCTTTTATTTCTTTGATTGAGACTCTCTCCTAACCTCCTTGAAACATTCTCCATGCTACCCCTCTTCCTTATCTTCCCATTTGCTTTATCTCCTCCCTCTCTTTTGCAATACTATTAACACTTTGTTGCCTCCTCGTTATGTGCCATACACCCTTCTCTAAAGGTCCCCATACACGGGCCGATTCTAGCTACCGATATCAGTCCCTTAGACAGCAGCTAATCGGCCCGTGTATGGGCACTACTGATGGGCCTACCAAACCGACATCTGGCCTAAAATCGACCAGATATCGATCGGGCAGGTTAAAAAATCTAGTTGGATTGGGGGCCGCATTGGCTCTTGCCTATACCCGTCATTATAATTCGATAGTTTGGCGCCAGGGCCAAATGATCGAATTAGCCTGGATTCTCCCAATATCGCCCACCTGTAGGTGGGGGATACTGGGAGAAGATCCGCTCACTTGGTGACATGGCCAAGCGAGCGAATCTGAAGGTGTATGGGCACCTAAAGCTGATCAGTCACTCCTCTGTGTGCATCACCAGGTGTCATTCTATTAATGATCATTATGAGCAGACAGAGGTGTTTTGTCCATTGCTGTTTTGCAGAATATGAAAGCAGTAAAAACAAAAAACACCCCATGTCTCCTCCTCTCCCTAATGCACTACCTGCTCTTATAACCCAAATTTACATCCTTGACGTGTTGTTTCCTCCCCTTTTCTTCACATGCCTTATGTACTCCTCTCTTAGCTATCTACATGCAAGCTAATATTCATCCCTATCTCTCCTATTGTAAGAGAAGCACTGGAAAACAGGTGGATGCAGTGTATGTTTCCCCAAGATTCCTGTCATATGTGTTGTAACGTCAGCAAATGTCAGTTTTGCAATGGAAAAATACAGTGTTCCTTTTACTATTGTTCAGTTTGAGTAAAAGCTGGTTTACGGAGTTACTGGGGTTAATGAACAAAAGAGTCCTCCATTCCAGTTGGCCGCTCCAGGTGAACTGGGTTCCCAGACAGGTAGCTGCATGGTGATTGGGCTGCAGCTGCGCAGGGGTTGGCTCCCTAAGAAAAAGAGCTGTGATAAGAAAGAGAGAACCATGGCAAAAGCAAAAGCTGCTGTTTTGAGTGATTTTACTTGTTTGTAAGTCTGAAAACTTATTTGTTCATTTGGCTTTGTAAGGGATTGGGGCACAAGGTCCTTGGTTAGTAAGGGAAAAAACTGTATTAGTTAGAGCTGAACAGGCTTAGGATTTGTTGTTTTATGTATTTTGATTTTGTTTTGCCTTTATCCTTGAAAAAGTAAGTCTCAAATAAACTGGCCAAATACCAGTTATATTGAATTGAACCGTCTGTGCCTCTGCTTTGTGTCTGAAAGTGCACCCACAGGTTGATTCTCCAGTGAAACCATGGTCCAACTACCTAAAATCTGTACAATATGAACAAAGGAACAGTAACAACAAAAAAATTATATATTATATACCCTGCACTGGTAAAAGTTTTGTGTTTGCTTCAGAAACATTACTAGAGCTTATATAAACCTTGGTGTGTAGCCATGGGGGCAGCCACAGGTTATATAGCAGCTAACAGATAAACTCTGTAGAATACAATGGGGTCTTATCTGTTATCTGCTATGTAACCTGTGCCTTTTTTCCCAACTTGAATGGCTGCCCCCATGGCTACACAGCAGCTTATTTATATAAACTATAGTAGTGTTTCTGTAGCAAACACACCAGTTTTACCAGTGCAGGGCAACAGTACATTATATTTCAATTACTTCAAAACACTTTCATTTTTTGGCGTTACTGTTCCTTTAATGTGCCTAAGAATAGATAAATCCTCTGCGCTCAGCCTTCCAAACTTCATGCATCAAACCCCCAGCAATAGAGCCGCACTCTCAGCCAATGTCCAATCGAAAAATATATATAGGGGGGAACACGAGACAAAATGCAAAATTTCTGCAAAAAAATGCTTTTATTTTTATGCCATAATGTGCCTGAGTAGTGGCACATTTGGCATTTTCTCCACTTGTATAGAAATGCACTGTTTCACTGTTTTGCATTCTGTGTTTTGTGCGCGTTGACAGTGCACACATGGAGTGGATTTCAACCTGAAAATGATGCTCTCCTTGCGTGCCCTGTGATATATTTTGTAACTAAACATTTTAAAAACACACTCCAAACATTATGAGAGATGGGGCCTATATATAAATAAATAGTATATGCCTTCTACCTAGAGCTTTAAAGTGTTTTGTTTCCCTTATAAAAATGAATACCTTTAAGTATAAGACCACATAATTCTAAGCCAATTGTTTTTTTTAACGGTTTTATTCCTTGTTTTTCGTTCTGCAACTGTCAGGCATACTCTTGCATTGATTTGGTTGCTAGGAGTTATTTTCCCAAACAACAAGGGTTCAGTTTTGAATTAAAAATTAGAATAAGAATAGTACAACACCTTAATAAAATATTAAACTAATAAAAATAGTGCTGCACAGTCAATGTTTTTGGCTGCCAGGGTCAGCAATCCCAGCAAAGAAATTTTCAGCTGCAGACTGGAAATAAGCAGAATTGAAAACCTAATAAATCAATAACCACACAAAACAAATAATGAAGACCAATAGAAAACTACATAGATGGTGCCACCTATAACAGTAAATTACTATAAAGATGAACTCCACCTTTAGTGTTGCAAAACTGCAATGAAAAACCACTAATTATCCTAAACAACTTTTCCTGTTTGATTTATCCCACCCTATATTTATGACTCGCTTGACATGTCCTGGTTTGCACTTTTCAATTATTCATGTATTCAAGGGTAACTTGCACCACTGTATGAACTTGATCTGTCAGGGTCACTCCCATATTCTCCTGGTATTCTAGGCAGGTCTGTTTATGTGATGGCAGGGAAAGAAAGTGTCTACCTCATTATAAATGAATGTATACCACTTGGCAGCATCAGAAGGGAATAACAAATATTCAGATTATTTAATATAGAGATTTGTACACTACAGCTCACTATGCATTGGCGTAACTACCAAGGGGACAGGGAGTGACGGAACACAAACCTCCTCACCCATAGGTTCTTAGGGCAGCTGCAAGCCAGCAGAAATCAGTAGTGTACAGCAGGTAGTACCAAAGGGGAACAGAGGCCTGGTGGCTAGTTTTGCCCTGGACCTGCGGGCAGCTGGTTCCGCTGCTTGGAGAATGTGAATAAAAAAAATCTTATTGATAACTACAGTTTCTTTAACTTTGTTTTATGTATAAAGTGAAACAAGAGGTCAGCATTTATTATATGTACAGTTAATTCTGCATTGGCACACTGGGCAGCTAAGATTTAAATGCTGATAAATGTTAGGTCATGCACCTGCCATGTTAGAATATGGAAACAAGTTATGGGACTGCACTAGGCAAATCCATAATGGAGAAGGACCTTGTAGATAAACTTTGCTGTAGCAAGCAATGCCAGGCAGCAGCTGCAAGGGCAAACAAAGTTTTTAGCTGTATTAAAAAGATTAATGGGAGCAAGGGGTTATTCTTCCACTTTACAGAGCGCTGGTAAGGCCCATCTAAAATACACCATGCAGTTTGGTCTCCAGTGCTCAAGTGAAGCTGGTAAATTGCAGTTATGAAGAAAGACTGGCCAAATTGGGCCCAGTTATCCTGAAAAAGAGGTGCTTAATAGGGAATATGATAACTATGTATAAATATATATACTTTGTCACATAAAATCTGTATTATAAGAATGTATGTATCCTCTATATAAAATTGTAAGGAAATTAGAAGTCACCATGAGCTATATAAAAACACTTGCCTGTGGCCTTGGGACTTATGTACATCCAAGATCTCTGTTACTTCTTATATCTTTATACTGCTTACCAGAATTTAGTCGAGGATGTGAGTGAAGAATGCAGATATTCTGGTTCCTAAATACTTCCTGGAAGCTGGGAAACAACTCCCTTTGCTTATAATGCCAGAAAGCAGACTGCGTTTCATTTCTACTTGTCAGAGAAAAAGTAACTTACTCTTTAGTGCTAGGATTCGACATGAATGTTCAGAGGGAGCTGAATCCTTATGGGTTGAGCTTCTCACAGATAGTAAAGAATCTACCAAACTAATTGTAGGGGTATGCTATAGACCCCCTAATGTAAGTGAGGAGGATGAGGCCCAGCTCCTGTTGCAAATAGAAAAGGCTGCTAGTTTGGGGCAAGTGATAATAATGGGGGATTTTAATTACCCTGATATTGACTGGGGCAATAGTACTGCCAGGACAGTAAATGGGAACAAGTTTATAAACTTGCTGCATGACAACTTTATGTCACAAGTTGTTGAGGAGCCAACCAGGAACCATGCTATACTGGATCTAGTGATCTCTAATGATCCAGAACGTATAGCAAATGTGCAAGTGGTTGAACCCCTGGGTAATAGTGACCATAATGTTATTTCATTTGATGTTTGGTGCAGGAAACAAATTTACACGGGGGCAACAAAGACAATGAATTTTAGGAAGGCAAATTTTAGCTCCTTAAGGGCAGCGCTTCAGGGCATAGATTGGGGCATTATGTTTTCTGATAAAAACAGAGCAGAAATGGTTGTCATTTAAAATGATATTAAATCATTACTGTTCTCAATTCATTCCATTAATAAGAAAAAGTAGAAGTGTTAAGAATCACCCTATGTGGCTTAACTCTGAGGTAAAGAAGTTAATAGGGAGGAAAAGGAAAGCTTTTAAGAAATATAAGTCAGAGGGGACAGTAGATGCGTTTAATGAATATAAACACTATAACAAGTGTTGTAAAACAGCAATCCGGAAGGCAAAGATAGAAAATGAGGAGCACATCGCGGCCGAGGCCAAGACTAACCCCAAAAAGTTTTTTAAGTATATTAATAGTAAAAAGATGCAGGTTGAGGGTGTGGCCCCATTGAGTTATAATAACAATATGGTTACAGCGGATACAGAAAAGGCAGATGTGCTTAACCAGTTCTTTTCTTCTGTGTATACAGTAGAGGAGCCAGTGGGCCAAGTCTCACCCAATAGCTGCACTGTTGCCTCAGCTCCAACTACACAGTGGTTGGCACAGGATATGGTGCTTAAAGGGTTACACACGATAAATGTAAACAAGGCACCTGGGCCAGATGGAATACACCCTCGGGTACTGAGAGAGCTAGGGGCAGAATTGCAGTGGCCCTTGTTTCTGATATTCTCAGACTCGCTTTCATCAGGTAGGGTACCTAGGGATTGGAAGAAGGCGAATGTCACTCCCATATTTAAAAAGGGAGTAAGATCTCAGCCTGGCAATTATAGGCCTGTAAGTTTGACATCCGTGGTGGGCAAGTTATTTGAAGGCTTGTTAAGGGATCACATTCAAAATTATGTAGTGGAGAATGCCATTATGAGCAGTAATCAGCATGGCTTTATGAAGGACAGGTCATGTCAGACCAATTTAATTGCTTTTTATGATGAGGTAAGTAAGAAGCTGGACAGTGGGGATGCAGTAGATATAATCTATTTGGATTTTGCCAAAGCATTTGATACCGTTCCCCACAAACGACTGCTTTCTAAGCTAAGGTCTATTGGTCTTAGTGAAGTCTTTTGCACATGGATAGAAAACTGGCTACAGGATCGGGTACAGAGGGTGGTTGTTAATGGTACATTCTCTACTTGGAGTAAGGTTCTCAGTGGGGTCCCTCAGGGTTCTGTACTGGGTCCACTTTTGTTTAATTTGTTCATAAATGACTTAGGGGAGGGTATTATGAGTAATGTATCAGTGTTTGCAGATGACACAAAACTCTGCAGACCAGTCAATTCTATCCAGGATGTGACATCCCTGCAGCAGGATCTTGACCAACTGGCAATCTGGGCAGCTAAGTGGCAGATGAGATTTAATGTGGATAAATGTAAGGTCATGCACCTGGGATGTAAAAATATGCAAGCCCCGTATACCCTTAATGGGACTGCACTAGGCAAATCCCTAATGGAGAAGGACCTTGGAGTCCTTGTAGATAATAAACTTGGCTGTAGCAAGCAATGCCAGGCAGCAGCTGCAAGGGCAAACAAGGTTTTGAGCTGTATTAAAAGGGGTATAGATTCACGGGAGGAGGGGGTTATTCTTCCCCTTTACAGAGCTCTGGTAAGGCCCCATCTAGAATATGCCATTCAGTTTTGGTCTCCAGTGCTCAAACGGGACATTATTGAGTTAGAGAGGGTCCAGAGAAGGGCAACTAAGCTGGTAAAGGGTATGGAAAGTCTCAGTTATGAAGAAAGACTGGCCAAGTTGGGTCTGTTTACACTGGAGAAGAGGCGCTTAAGAGGTGACATGATAACTATGTATAAATATATAAAGGGACCTATTTACCAGTAGGTCCTTCCAACGGACACGAGGGCACCCACTTCGTATAGAAGAAGGGAGGTTCCATTTAAATATTCGGAAAGGATTTTTTACAGTGAGAGCTGTGAAGTTCTGGAATTCCCTCCCCGAATCAGTCGTGCTGGCTGATACATTATATAACTTTAAGAAGGGGCTGGATGGATTCTTAGCAAGTGAGGGAATACAGGGTTATGGGAGATAGCTCTTAGTACTAGTTGATCCAGGGACTGGTCCGATTGCCATCTTGGAGTCAGGAAGGAATTTTTTCCCCTCTGCGGCAAATTAGAGAGGCTTCAGATGGGGTTTTTTGCCTTCCTCTGGATCAACTAGTAGTTAGGCAGGTTATATATAGGCATTATGGTTGAACTTGATGGACGTATGTCTTTTTTCAACCCAACTTACTATGTTACTACTATGTTACTATGGCCAGTTACTATGTTACTAGGGCCAATGGCACACGGAGTTATACATGGACTTTTCTCCACAGATGGAGCTCCCATCCACTCCTTACTCTATCTTCACTGAGATGAATGCCGTCGGTGTGAAAATGCATCAGCTTTTTTCCATCTGTTGAGGAAAAAAATTATATAATTTTAGCTAGTGTTTCAGCCTTTAGAACATATACAGTATAGTACCTGTGGGAGGATGATACAGTATAGTACCTGTGGGAGTGGGATGATACAGTATAGTACCTGTGGGAGTGGGATGATACAGTATAGTACCTGTGGGAGTGGGATGATACAGTATAGTACCTGTGGGAGTGGGATGATACAGTATAGTACCTGTGGGAGGATGATACAGTATAGTACCTGTGGGAGTGGGATGATACAGTATAGTACCTGTGGGAGGATGATACAGTATAGTACCTGTGGGAGTGGGATGAGGATACAGTATAGTACCTGTGGGAGTGGGATGGTGATACAGTATAGTGCCTGTGGGAGTGGGATGAGGATACAGTATAGTACCTGTGGGAGGATGATACAGTATAGTACCTGTGGGAGGATGATACAGTATAGTACCTGTGGGAGTGGGATGATACAGTATAGTACCTGTGGGAGTGGGATGATACAGTATAGTACCTGTGGGAGTGGGATGATACAGTATAGTACCTGTGGGAGTGGGATGGTGATACAGTATAGTACCTGTGGGAGTGGGATGATACAGTATAGTACCTGTGGGAGTGGGATGATACAGTATAGTACCTGTGGGAGTGGGATGATACAGTATAGTACCTGTGGGAGTGGGATGATACAGTATAGTACCTGTGGGAGGATGATACAGTTTAGTACCTGTCAGAGTGGGATGGTGATACAGTATAGTACCTGTGGGAGTGGGATGATGATACAGTATAGTACCTGTGGGAGTGGGAAGATGAGGATACAGTATAGTACCTGTGGGAGTGGGATGAGGATACAGTATAGTACCTGTGGGAGTGGGATGATGATACAGTATAGTACCTGTGGGAGTGGGAAGATGAGGATACAGTATAGTACCTGTGGGAGTGGGATGAGGATACAGTATAGTACCTGTGGGAGTGGGATGAGGATACAGTATAGTACCTGTGGGAGTGGGATGGTGATACAGTATAGTACCTGTGGGAGAGGGATGAGGATACAGTATAGTACCTGTGGGAGTGGGATGGTGATACAGTATAGTGCCTGTGGGAGTGGGATGAGGATACAGTATAGTACCTGTGGGAGTGGGATGAGGATACAGTATAGTACCTGTGGGAGTGGGATGAGGATACAGTATAGTACCTGTGGGAGTGGGATGGTGATACAGTATAGTACCTGTGGGAGTGGGATGAGGATACAGTATAGTACCTGTGGGAGTGGGGTGGTGATACAGTATAGTACCTGTGGGAGGATGATACAGTATAGTACCTGTGGGAGTGGGATGATACAGTATAGTACCTGTGGGAGGATGATACAGTATAGTACCTGTGGGAGTGGGATGATACAGTATAGTACCTGTGGGAGGATGATACAGTTTAGTACCTGTCGGAGTGGGATGATACAGTATAGTACCTGTGGGAGTGGGAAGATGAGGATACAGTATAGTACCTGTGGGAGTGGGATGAGGATACAGTATAGTACCTGTGGGAGTGGGATGAGGATACAGTATAGTACCTGTGGGAGTGGGATGATACAGTATAGTACCTGTGGGAGGATGATACAGTTTAGTACCTGTCGGAGTGGGATGGTGATACAGTATAGTACCTGTGGGAGGATGATACAGTATAGTACCTGTGGGAGTGGGATGATGATACAGTATAGTACCTGTGGGAGTGGGATGAGAATACAGTATAGTACCTGTGGGAGTGGGATGAGGATACAGTATAGTACCTGTGGGAGTGGGATGATGATACAGTATAGTACCTGTGGGAGTGGGAAGATGAGGATACAGTATAGTACCTGTGGGAGTGGGATGAAGATACAGTATAGTACCTGTGGGAGTGGGAAGATGAGGATACAGTATAGTACCTGTGGGAGTGGGATGAAGATACAGTATAGTACCTGTGGGAGTGGGAAGATGAGGATACAGTATAGTACCTGTAGGAGTGGGATGAGGATACAGTATAGTACCTGTGGGAGTGGGATGAGGATACAGTATAGTACCTGTGCGAGTGGGATGAGGATACAGTATAGTACCTGTGGGAGTGGGATGAGGATACAGTATAGTACCTGTGGGAGTGGGATGAAATCTGCAGCAAAAGAGTTGCTTCTTTGGTAAAGTTTACAGCCTATAGATACTTCTTATGAGTCTTCATTTCTGCAAAGCCTTTAGTCTGTAATATCTCTTTAGCCCTGACCACATCTCTGCCTTGATTGGTCAATTTTACTGTTATGAGAGCTGTGCTCAAGAAGAAAGATCCAATCCTAAAAAAGAACCGGAACTTGCAGTAATGTAAGATTTCCCAATGTTAAAGGTTCCAGAGCGGTGCAGAAAAGGAGTGAGATTTTTTTAAGGAAGTGCCATTCCTTTGAGGACCCGCTGTAAGAATCACAGGATCTTTCCCGCTACATGAGGGGTAAGGGCCATGATCAGAAATCATGGCGCCCTATACTACTTTGGTGGCTGCTTATGAGCCTGTTTCCCAAACCGAACCCCAATTGTTGGGACATGCTATGGGACCCCAATTAAAAACAAAATTCACATAAATAGGCCACTACCATTCCACCATTGCCAAACCGTTCCTCATCCTACCCATTTTAGGACCCACAAAGCTGAACCCACATCTGGCAGAACCCCTACTGAAACCATAACCTGGCAAAGTGACACATGAGTAAGGCACCGGGACTTGTCCCCATCTGGCAATCCACCCATGTGTTAGACATATTGTTTTTTTATAGACTGTGTGGGAGTGATGTGCTTCTTAGTTGCTGCCCACTGGCATTTAGCTTGGATTGAGAGGCCACTTGTGCACATGGATCTTGTTTGCCCTACACTTAACACTCTCTGCAAGACATCACATCTAAAGTGGGACTACCACTAGCCCTCCTCTTTTCCTACGCAACAGAAACAATACCTTGTGACATTAGATTCCACCCTTTCATATTCATGACTTGGCTGAATTTCAGGCATGTGAGAGACTTATTATAAACTGTAAAGTTCATTTCTAATGCAGAAAAATATTATTTTATGCTTCCTAAAAGCTTTAGCCTTGATAATGTATGTGCTGTTTTAAAATTTGCACTGACATCAGAGCAGGCCTAGCTTGAAATCTAAAAGATTTCAACTTACACGTGAGGACTGATTCAGGCACACCATAACCCATGGGCTGAGCAGTCAGTAGAGCATGAGGAATTTGGGTAGTACCCCTGAATAAAGGTATTTTCTAGGTTTGGAAATAGCCCCTTTTGTGGCTTTAGCTGTCTCCACGGAAGCTATTTATGGATGTGTTGAGGGGAGGAGAAAGACAGAACAAGCAATGATGGCAGCACGTCCTTGAGCAGCCAGTGTGACCTGTGAACAGAGCTTCTGTGTCTTCCTGCTGGGTGTTTCATTACTTCTTACCTTAGGCTACAGAGAAACCTCTATAAGTGAAAGTGTATGTTCACCCCGAAATCTCACCCAGGATGACCTTTAGGCAGGGCTGCTGTATTCTCCCCATATTTCACTCTATCAGAACTTATGGGTTGCTAAACCACCCCACCCTCGGCCACTGCTCTATATTATGGTGGTGCAGGTGTCAGTTTGTATTTTCCAATTTTGTACCAGCATTGAGGGATTCTCTGTACTGCCAGATGATACGAGAATACTCAATTAAGCGAATTAATGGAAGGGGTCAGATGGCTTTTTAGCAAGTGAGGGAATACAGGGTTTTGGGCCATTGCTCTTAGTACAAGTTGATCCAGGGACTGGCCATCTTGGAGTCAGGAAGGAATTTTTTTCCACTCTGTGGCAAATTGGAGAGGCTTCATAAGGGGTTTTGCCTTCTTCTGGATCAACTAGCAGTTAGGCAGGTTTCATATAGGCATTAAAGGTTGAATTTAATTGACGTGTATTTCTTCAACCTAACTTACTATGTAGTGATCATTTAAGGCAGAGGCTCCTTGTGGCCCTTTTATCTTAGGCCTTGTTGGACTGTGCAGACATACAGTATATGCAGTTCTGTGATGTAGGCAGAATATGGCTGCCCAGTGTACATTATGATGTTAATATTAAAGGACAAAGAAAGGCAAAGTCACTTGTGGGCACCCCCAAGTGACTTTAATCGCTTACCTTTTACCCCGGGCTGGTGCCCCTGTTAGGAGAATGCACAATAGGCGCATGCGCAGTAGAGTGAAAAGCCGAGTTCTTTGTTAAAGTTCAGCTTCTCACTCTACTGCGCATGCGCGCACTCGCGAACCCGGAAAGAGGAAGCGCTCGCTGCAGTTACAAGGTACAAGGTAAGCAATTAAAGTCACTTGGGGGTGCCTAACATTTTGGCACCCCCAAGTGACTTTGCCTTTCCATGTCCTTTAAGGGTCGGCTGAACTCCAGCTGAAATACCAGGGCAAACTAGCCACTGCCAGTTTTACAAGTAGTATGCAATTGAATAATCACTTTAAACAATGATTCGAAGCAGAGAGCTGGGAGCAAGTGAAATTTATTAAGTGTTTATAATATGAAAGGAAAGAAAAATGTAGGGAGCTCTGGACCTATGATAATGGATTTCTTGCTTCACATTGTTGAAAAACGTACAAGCATTTTCATTACAATTCCTTGAGCCTAAAAACAACGAACAAGGCGCAAAGTGCTAACTTGATGCAAATTTTTCATAAATCATGACACATCAATATCTGAAACAAAGGCATACAGCCAAAACATTACAATCAAAAAATACTTTAAAGGAGAAAGGTAAAAACTAAGTAAGCTTTATCAGAAAGGTCTATGTAAATACAGCCATAAGCACTCACAGGAACACTGCACACAGGATTTCTTGCCTCCTTTTTTGTAAACATGTTCTTAGGGTATCAGACTTCCTCTCTCAGAAAAATCCTTCATTCCAGGGGCCATAGTCTGCACAGTTCTCTCCCCTCTCCTGCTCCCCCCTCCCACCAGAATGCCAATAACTCCCTCCCTTAGGAATGTGTAATCTCAGCTATAAGGGCTATACAGCAGGACGCTAAGAAGACCAAGCTAAAATGGCAGCTGCTATCTTAAGCAAATAGAGAGCATCTAGGGCTGATAAAATTATCTGCAGAATAAATATAGTGTTCTAGGTGGCACTAATGTGGCAAATCTATTGGCAGAAAAATCCCAAAATAACTTTCCTTCTCCTTTAAGGGAAAGACTGGGATCTTCATAGTTCACCTCTTGTCTAGTGCCCGTCTTGTCTAGAGCCAGTAACAGCAAACTGGATGCCAACAGTCCTCTAAATCCGTAACTGGCAGCTTACAACTATGTTATATAGCCAAACAAATACCATAGTACAGTTTATAAAGCCCACCAGTTCCCTACTTCTTCAGGTCCACCCAGCCAAAATCCAATGCCTCACCTGATACAGTTAGAAGATGTCAATAGAAGTCATGGGGGGCCCTATATTCCAGCAAGGGGTGACAGATTTTCTGACAAGGTGTCTGATTTTGAATAAGCCAGTCAACTTTTATATTACAAATGTGAAATCAATATGAGATTTGAATGGTCACACTGACAAGATCAGGGAAAACCAGGCTAAGCAATGAGCTGTTGAGTTGCAGCTGCTGGATATTTCCAAAGATTAAACCATATGGCAGAAAGGGTGGCAATCACCTAAAAGAGTCAGCATTGGTGTAATAATCATTAGCTGTCTGAAAAGGCTCTAGTGGCTGGTACTAGTTACCAACTGGCAAGGCTGGTGCTTTTAGATCACTGCAATGTAACTTTAAAGGGAAACTGTACTAGGAGCTGCTATTTTGCTCCCCCATTGTTCTGCCCATCAGCTGGGGAGATATCACTCCAACTTGCAGACTAGCAGTAAAGTGTAACTGCTGCTCTCAGGTCACATGACTGTGGCACTCTGGGAAATGAAATATGGCTAGCCCCATGTGAAATTTCAAAATTAAATATAAAAAAATCTGTTTGTGTTTTTGAAAATGGATTTCACTGCAGGATTCTGCCTAAGAAGCTCTATTACCTGATGGTTTCCCATAAGAGTATTCCTTTAAGGAAGGCAGCAGAGGGGCTATTTTTGTTGTTTTTCTGTATGCTGAAAAACTTGTTGGGCAAAACACCTTAATTCTTGTACCACAGGCCTTACTCCTAACAGTAAATTGATTATCCTCGTCCCATATTCTCTTAAACATTGGGCAAAACCACCTTCATTACATGGACAGAATAATCCCTAGGTAGGATTTGCTTTGGGGTCCCATTTAAATTTGTCACTGCATCATGGGCAACATTTTGTAGCCACCACTAGCAGTAAGTGCTCTGCTGACATAGGTGCAAGTCCCATTTGTCACTTGTGACTTCTGTGTCATAATGGCAATCACTTCAAAATAACACGGCATTCTCTTACACATGGTATTTATATGTGATTAAGTTGGCACAAAAACTTAGTGTGTAGGTGCTACCCATAATGTGAGCCACGTACTTCGTATCTGTTTAATGGCAGATATAATAGAATATGAACAAAGGCACAGGAGCACTAGGCACTGGTATATTAATGCCAGATACCAGAGTGGCAAGGTACAAGAGTTTTTTGCATGGTGTTCTGACTGTGATACATTTGTAGCTCTGCGTCCACTCTTTGTAAACTACTAACCAGATTTTCCCTAAAAGAAGTATTTATTTTTCAAAAATGCCTACATGGATATTCATTATTTCCCACTGCAGGAGATTAAAACACAAGAAATGCAGCAATGCACCCAGTTGGCAGACAGGAAACTGTCATTTAAATGCTGTAACTCTAGCAGGTAACTCAAACAGCAACCAAAGCATGATGTTTTCCTCAGTTTGTATGTAACTGTGCTGCATTCTGTATTTGCTCTGTCTCTAGATCCCTCTTGTGGTGACAAATGCAGTAAAAATGCAAGTGTATATCCACGCCTGGCCATTACATTGTTCTAATACCAATATTGCTATAGTGTATGTATAAATTTTGCTTTGCTGCAATGTGGCAAATAAAGTGGACTGCAGTATTTGACAAATAATATTTCACTTTATGTCACAGAAGTAAGAGTCTACTTTTGGTATATTTGTTTTTTTGCTAAAGAGCACAATAAATAGTCCATGCCATCAATAGAACTCTGGATGATGTCTAAGGTGTGGGGCACATGTTGAGAGAACAATGGCAGTATAATGCCCCTTTGCCTACAGTCTCTATTAATTCATTTTATTATTCACACTTGGAAAAACTGTTGCAGTTTCTCCAGAATGTGAAAGTAAGAAATCCTCACCTGTCGGTATGATAATATATACACCACTTATGCTAATATTATATAGATTTAAGATCCATTATCAGTGATTAATAATCTCCTCAGGCCAGTTTATACCAGGCTGATTTAATGCCAACCCCTGAAATCAGCTGTGGTAAGGAAGTATACATTTTACCGTACTCATAATATACTTTTAGCCTATAACTAGTTTAGGTTAGATTGCAATGCATTACTAGCCCATAACTAGTTTAGGTTAGATTGCAATGCATTACTAGCCCATAACTAGTTTAGGTTAGATTGCAATACATTACTAGCCCATAACTAGTTTAGGTTAGATTGCAATGCATTACTAGGCTGATGCCTTATGTTATCAATTGCTGTATGTCACTTGTTCCCAAACGGTGGGGCTGGTCCCTCCAAACCATAAGAACCTTACATTATGGTAAAATTTGTGGGTGAATGCATAACACTGGATAACACTGGAACTATGACCATGTTTTCATATATATATATATATATATATATATATATATATATATATATATATATATATATATATATATATTATATATACACATTCATTATGACCCAAGGGGGCCCATCCAAATATTTGCCCCAAAGGCTAAGGGTAGTGGAGAAGCAGGAGCTATCAGCTGTATATTGTATTTAAGCTACAGACTGTACTGACAATGCACTAATGTTTATATACTCAAAATTAAATCCCTGCTTCTCTTTAGAAACTTGAAACACAATAACATTCTGCAAAATGAGGAGATGGCGTAATTCAATGCTGCTCAGTTATATTACTGAGTGTGGGCGTTGTTATTACACTGTCAGCACAATTTAATGCATATATAGTTAGAAAACATTTAAAACCTATTGGCCTCTTTGAAATATCGCCAGCCAATTCCATTGCTGGCTCATTCAACTCAAAGCAACAAAAACAGTGGAGGGAACAGTAAGTAAGGTTATTACCTAACTAAGATGGAACAGATGTTCATTACAATATCCCTTGTTGACAATTTGGGGGTTAAGATACTGAACTGGAACATATTAAATGGTGAGGCGAACTTGAAAAGGGTTTTTAACATAACCGAAGATCATCTTGAGATTGGCTATGGAAGATGAACTTGAGTAAACAGAGAAACTCCCATAAAGTATGGTAATATAACTGTAACAAAATGGAATTAAACAAGCAAATAATAAGAAAAAAACAACAAGAAATCTGGGTCCCATTCTGAGCAATTTATTATACTGATTATTTTAAAGACATACAGTACTATGCTGCAATGACCCATAACCACCCACAAATGTAAAATACATAATCTAACTGAAGCAACATTAACTCCCTAGATAACCATAGGTCAGTATAAAAGTATTGCTCATGCAGATAACTAAATTACACAATATCCGAAAAATAATAATAATTTATTAATACATTTCTCCAATTCCATTTCTGATACAGGCAAATACAGTAGCAACATTAAATTCCCAGTTTGCAGAGAATTCAATACACTGCGCTGATCTGGCATTGCTTGGCAATAACCTGGGATTTTTAATGGCATCCCTGGCTTAGTATGAGAGATCAGAAGAAGCACAGTTTTACCATGTACAAATCCAAGAATTCAGATTGCTAGAATGACTCTTATGTCATGAATCTGTCTCTTCTCCCTGCCCACCCAAATAAGGATCAGTAGTAGGAATGTATATACAGGTATGGGGCCTGTTATCCAGAATGCTGAGGACCTGGGGTTTTCCAGATAAGGGAACATTCTGTCATTTGGATCCCAATAACTTAAGTCTACTAAAAAAATAATTTAAGCATTATTAAACCCAATAGGATTGTTTTTTCATCAATAAGCATTTATTATACAGTATCTTAGTTGGGATCAAGTACAAGGTACTGTTTTATTAATACAGAGAAAAGGGAATCATTTTTAAAAAAGGATCATTTGTAATGATGGAGGTCATTGGAGATGGCATTATTGTAATTCGGAACTTTCTGACCTCCTAGGGCTTACCTATAAGCCCATAGTTATATTAAAGTACAATTTTCAGATGCAAATATATGAATAGTGAATTCAGGGTTTTCCACAGAATCCCAGTGTCCAGTTTTGCCAAAACATGTGCAAGCTGGGGCACACCATTTTCTTACTGCATTTGAGTAGAAATGGCATCACTTCTGTGTCACAGTGCCACTTACAGCATTAGTGTCCCTTTCATTGGATGCAAGTCAGTTTTGAGTGCAAGAGCAGTCTGCTAAGGGAACCCTAAAATTACCCACAGGTCACGGCTGGTGTTCATTTCAGGGTTTCCTTGTGCCCAAACTGTCAGCGCTGCTTGCCTCTAGATTGGAAGGGCGGACTGAGGAGGAAGCAAGAATTGGGCCACGGAAAGGACAGGTACTACCAAACATGCTTAGGCTTTATCAAAAGATAAAGATGACAAAGTTGATACCAGGAGTTCATAAGCAAAACAAATACAGGTACTTACAGAATGGTATAGAAACATATAAATAAGCAAAGGACATTGGACATACATCAAATGTATTAGAAACATAACAAAGGGCATCAAATAGCCAAGTTATACAGTGCAAATGTCATATGGGCAAAAAGGTAATTTCAGGACATGCTCTTCATCAGTTCTTTAGACTGCTACTTTTGGCTGGAACATCCTCTAGAAATGGCAGACCCTCATGTTAATGAACTTGAAGAGCTTTACAACATTTTTAATTTTAACATTCTATTAGAACAAATGTTAATAAAGAAGAACCACCATATCACTGGAAAAATTATCTATGTCAAATCAAAGCTTTACTTCTAGCTAACTACAAAGTGTCAAGTTCATAAAAAGCTAAACAGTTAACGGTTGCAAGAAGGACAAAGATAAAAATGTGTAGTAAACACATTAAGAGCATAACAAAATGTAAAGCAATACAATAATTTGGGAGCTGTAGCCATAAAGTGATATCTTACTGCTACCTGTTTTAATAGCACAATAACACCCTGGCACATATGCCCATTACTGACAGCCAGCAGGGTAACGTAATGGCAACACCATTCTGTTGACAAGTGTTTCTTCCCATTTCTGGTGAAGAGACCCCTCACTATTCTAAAATAGTTTTGTCTGTATTTGGATTTTTTAATAAATAACCAAACATTTAAAGTTTATTTGCAAGTGTAGAAAAAGAGTCTAAATTTACAAAATTGATAAATAAGCCTAATAATACGGGTTAACCAGTCACTTAATGGCTTTGACAATGGTTCATTCCCAGAACCCTGCTTGGAAGTGTACATCAGGAATATTCCAGCTGAAGACTGGCTATCACTAAAGTAAAATTAAACAAAGGCTATTTTTGTCCTTATATTCTGTAAGTGTCTACAGATGATAGAGAGTTATGCCAAATCACTGCTGTTCGCCATGACCAAATACTGCAATGTAAGCACCAAGTAAGCATTAATAATTGTTAGTCAGTCATTTAATCGTTGTAGTAAAGTTAAAGATTTGAGACCTCAGTCTGAGCAACACCTGTATATAGAAATGCGTGTAAAGCACAATGTTAGGATTAATGGAAATGTATAGTGATGGCTCTAGTTTAAATTAAACTCCCAGCCCCCTGCCGACTGTTGATTTCTAGGATATCATGTAGCAGAACCACCGTGTTTCCATATTGGACTGTAAGCTGTGTTGTGGCAACTTTTGCTATGAAGCCATGTCTCACCACTTTCTGCTTTAAAAGGTTGCTTGCACCCCAATATATAATAATACTTAAACTGATACTGACACATGGTTAAGATTATAGTAAGGAGATCTTCAGAGCTTGCCTCCCATCAGGCAAAACTGATGGCTAACCATTCATTGCAACCTTTCCACCATCTCACAGCATCTTAAAAATGACAATGCTACATGCCTGGGGATGTACTTCAGGAACAGCATGCTAGCCAGAGGTGTCATCACTGCTAAAAAGTAAAAAGCCTATGTCCTTGTTGCGTTTTGTACTTATATAGGTATGGGACCTGTTATCTAGAACACTTGGGACCTGGGTTTTCTAGATAAGGGGTTTTTCTGTAATTTAGATCACCACACCATAAGTTTACTAAAAACAAAATAATTTAAACATTAAATAAACCCAATAAGATTAACTATATTTTAATTGGGATCAAGTAGCAGGTACTTTTAAAAATTTTAATTATTTGATTAAAATGGAGATGGCCTTCTGGATAACAGGTTTCCAGATAAGGGTGAAGACACACAGAGCTACTTAGTAGAAGCAACCTGTCATGGCTATTGAACACCAGAAAGTACCCTGCCATAGAAAATACTAAGAATTGCCTCTGCTAAAACACACGTATATACAATTATCAGTAAATGATCAGCATTTTTGTAGCCATAACAAGTAGTTGCTACTAGTAGCTCTGCGTGTCTTCACCCTAACATTGCAATGAAAGTGTAAAGTGACATTTAAAAGTCACACTACTATAGTTTTATTATTGCAGAGAAAAGGGAAATCTGTTTTAAAAATTTAAATTGTTTTAATAATGGAGTCCATGGGAGATGGCCTTCTGGATAAAAGGTTTCCAGATAATGGAGCACAACCTGTATAAATATGTGTGGCTGTATTCAAAACAATTGCCCCAGCTCTAACTGCAATGAAAGTGCCAAGTGACAGTTAATGACATTTGGCTACTCATGTGATGGCTGTAAGCCTGGCCATGATTAGAGATATCAATGAGAGTAACATATAGGAATGGGAGATGAACTCAGCATAACTAGAAAGGTAAAGCGATGGCTGCTTATTGATTTAAGTTTAAATTAATATTTTCCTGTCATTAGATTCTCAACAATTTCAAGTCAGCAGAGCCCCATTTTTCCCCACAGGTTTGGTCTGTAAGAAATGTTGTAGCAAGTGTTGCCATGTTGCTTTTTGATGCCACAAATCTATAAGCTTTAATAGTTAAGCAATGTTCCTCAATACAATAACTGAAATGTACAAAACTTTTTACTTTTTAGTCTGTAAACATTGTTGTGGCAACTGTTGCTATGCTAGTGATGTCACTCTGGAGCATTACTGTTGAGCTGAAATATAGAGCAGACTGTTGGTGTCAGAGCAAAAGGTAACAGCTTGTACTGCACTGCTCCAGCCAGAAGGGACGATATGGTCAAGATTATGGTAAGGAGATCTTCAGAGCTTCACTCACATAAGGCAAAAACTGATGGCTAACCATTGCAACCTCTCCACCATCTCACAGCATCTTAACAAATGACATTGCTACATAATTGGGAATGTACTTAAGGAACAGCATGCTAGCCAGAGGTGCCATCACTGCCAAAAAGGGAAAAGCCTATGTCCTGGTCGTGTTTTCTACTTATACAGGTATGGCATCTCTTATCCAATCTGTAATTTAGATCACCATACCTTAAGTTTAATGAAAAAATATTTTAACATCAAATAAACCCAATAGGCTTGTTTGCCACTAATAAAGATCAACTTCTGGATAACAGGTTTCCAGATAATGGATCCCATACCTGTATAAATATGTGGGTGAATTAAAAGCAATTTCCCTATCTCTAACACTGAAAGTGTCAAGTGACAGTTAATGACAGTTGGCTACTCATGTGATGGCTGTAAGCCTGGCCATGATTAGAGATATCAAGTGTCAAGTGACAGTTAATGACAGTTGGCTACTCATGTGATGGCTGTAAGCCTGGCCAAGCTTTCAGATATCAATGCAAGCAACATATAGGAATGGGAGATGAACACAGTGATAGCATAACTAGAAAGGAATAGTGATGGCTGCTTCTTGATTTAAGTTTAAATTAATATTTAACTGGTCATTAGATTCTTAACAATATCAAGCCAGCAGAGCCCCATTTTCCCCACAGGTTTGGTTTGAAAGTAATGTTGTAGCAAGTGTTGCCATGTTGCTAACTGCTTTGAAAACTTACTAGCACCCAGTATAATTATTTATTTTCATTATATTTGTAGATTGTAACCTCTTAGGATAGGACTATTTTCACCTTTTGTATCGGTTATTGATTGCTTTATATGTTACTCAATATGTCCAATGTATGAAACAACTTATTGTATAGCACTGCGGAATATATTGGCGGTTTATAAATAAATGTTAATAAATAATAATAATGTCAGGCCCCTCTCAGCAAGGACTACAATACAAAGCCTGATTGTTCGGGAATTTGACTTGAGTCTCTATCTAAACCAGGATTATAATGCACATCTTAATATTCCAGCAATACAATTTTAAACCTTTTGTCTAAGGAAAAAAGTATTGAAATTAATTTCTTTACACTGGGTCCATTATTTCCCAAGGAACAAGGAATATAATACAAAGTCTTCTCTACATAAGGAATATAATTCAACTCTCTAGCAAGAATACAGTAAGTTAAGAATGATTTTATAAAATGATTTCCATTGGAATACAATGCAAAACCCCTGTACTCTTCCAGAATTATAATACGGTATCATTATTTTTTTTTCATTATTTATATTGGAATGCAATGCAGAAATCTTCTGTCCAAAGAGGACAACACAAAGACTGAATCTGCATGATTTTAACATGATTGCCTTAAATGAGTCTGGAGATTCATATTTTAATACTTTGGGCCCATTTTTTACTGTGGAAAAAATCTAAATCTGCTCTACAAAAGAAATACAAATTAATTCTTCAACTGACGGAAATGAATTTGGAATACACTAACTTGGAATACAATGCTAAGTCCATTATTTCCAAAGGAATACAAAATACACTCTACCAGTAATACAATGTGGTATCATTTTTTATTATTCCTGTTGGAATACAAGGCATACAATGCACAGCCTGATTTTTCAAGAATGCAATTTGGAGAGGAGATTCATATTTTTGCATTTTAGGTCCATTATTTCCAACAGAATACAATAAAAAATCAGCTCTACAAAACAAATACATATTAACTCTGAGAAGGAATACAATGCGGTATTTTTTTTTTTAATTTCCTTGGAATATAATATAAAGAACACATATACAAGGAGTACAATTCCCCATGTGAATGAAGATTACAATCAGATCTCAATATCCATGGAATACAATTACATATCTTTAACTCGAGGAAAGAGTTTGAAAATACAAATTCTAACATTGTGGGTCAATTATTTCCCAAGGAATACAATATACACTCTACCAGTGATACAGTCTGGTATTATTTATTATTATCTCTATTGGAATTCAAGGAATACAGTGCACAGCCTGATTCTTTATAAATGCAACTTTATTGCCTTGTCTGAGAGTGGGGATTCATATTTTTTACATTCTGGGTTCATTATCTCCCATGGAATACAATTAATAAATCTTATCTACAAAAGGAATACATATTTCCTCTGTAGCTGGAATACAATGTGGTATGATTTGGTTTATTATTTCCTTTGGAATATAATATAGAGCACACGTGTGCAAGGAGTAAAATTCCCCATGTGACCCAAGATTACAATCAGATCTCAATATCCATGGAATACAATTACATATCTTGACTCAAGGAATGAGTTTGGAAATTCAAATTGTAACATTGTGCGTCCATTACATCCCAAGGATTACAATGTAAGGCCTGCAGCTGAAAGAAGTATTATTCACAGCATCAAACCCCAACAATACACACTGGAAAATGGGAAATGTGAAATGTATTTTTTTCCTACAGTGAATACAATATACACGCTACTGGTAATACAATGTGGTAGTATTTTTTTTTTATTATTCCTATTGGAATTAAAGAAATCCAATGCACAGCCTGATTTTTAAGGAATACAATTTGATTGCCTTGACTGACAGTGGAGATTCATATTTTAATATTTTGGGTCTATTATTTCCCATGGAATACAATAAAAATCAGCGCTTCAACAGGAATACATAGTAACCCTATAGCAGGAATACAATGTGGTATGTTTATTTATTTAAGTACAATTCCCCATGTGACCCAAGATTACAATCAGATCTCAATATCCATGGAATACAATTACATATCTTTAGCTCAAAGAAGGAGATTGAAAATTGAAATCCTAACGTGGGTCCATTATTTCCCAAGGAATACAATGTAAGGCCTACAACTGAAAGAAGTAATATTCCAGCCCCAAAGCCCAGGAATACACACTGGATACTGGGAAATGTGAAATTCATCACAAAGTCCTTTATTTCCCAAGGAATACAATATACACTCTACCGGTAATACAATGTGGTATCATTTTTCTGTTATTTCTATCGGAATGCAAGGAATACAATGTACAGCCTGATTTTTCATGAATGCAAAGTGATTGCCTTCACTAAGTGGATATTCAAATTTTGGATCCATTAATTCTAGTGGAATACAATAAAAATCAGTTCTACTAAAGGAATACATTTTAACTCTCAGCAGGAATACAACGTGGTATGTTTTTATGATTTCCTTTGGAATATAATATAGAGCACACGTGTGCAAGGAGTACAATTCCCCATGTGAAGCAAGATTACAATCAGATCTCAATATCCATGGAATACAATTACATATCTTTAACTCAAGGAAAGAGTTTGAAAATACAAATCCTAACATTGTGGGTCAATTATTTCCCAAGGAATACAATATACACTCTACCAGTGATACAGTCTGGTATTATTTATTATTATGTCTATTGGAATCCAAGGAATACAATGTACAGCCTGATTCTTCATGAATACAACATTATTGCCTTGTCTGAGAGTGGGGATTCATATTTTTTACATTTTGGGTTCATAATCTCCCATGGAATACAGTTAATCAATCTCATCTACAAAAGGAATACATATTTCCTCTGTAGCTCGAATACAATGTGGTAAGATTTGGTTTATTATTACCTTTGGAATATAATATAGAGCACACGTGTGTAAGGAGTACAATTCCCCATGTGACCCAAGATTACAATTAGATCTCAATATCCATGGAATACAATCACATATCTTTAACTCAAGGAAAGAGTTTGGAAATTCAAATTGTAACATTGTGGGTCCATTAAATCCCAAGGATTACAATGTAAGGCCTACAGCTGAAAGAAGGATCATTCAAAGCATGAAACCCCAGCAATACACACTTGATACTGGGAAATGTGAACTACATTGTAAAGTCCATTTTTTTCCTACAGTGAATACAATATACACACGCTACTGGTAATACAATGTGGTAGAATTTTTTTTATTATTTATATTGGAATTCAAGAAATACAATGCACAGCCTGATTCTTCATGAATGCAACGTTATTGCCTTGTCTGAGAGTGGGGATTCATATTTTTTACATTCTGGGTTCATTATCTCCCATGGAATACAATTAATAAATCTTATCTACAAAAGGAATACATATTTCCTCTGTAGCACACTGCTACTCATGTGACGACTGTAAGCCTGGCCATGATTAGAGATATCAATGCGAGTAACATATAGGAATGGGAGATGAACACAGTGATAGCATAACTAGAAAGGTAAAGCGATGGCTGCTTATTGATTAAAGTTTAAATTAATATTTTACTGGTCTCAACAATTTAAAGTCAGCAGTGTTGCCATGTTGCTTTGTGATGCCACAAATCTATCAGCTTTAATAGTTAAGCAATGTTTCTCAATACAATAATTGAAATGTACAAAACATTTAACTTTTTGCACATTTCTCAAATAGACTGCAAGTAATAATGGTATGAAGGACTGGGTGGTGCCATTCTTCCAGCCTTTAACTGCCACTCAACCACTAAACTATAAATAACACATCCCTTAATAACAAACAACTAGTTAACAGATAGATAATGGCAGCACCTTTTTGTTGACAATGGGATTTTCCTATTTTTGGTGAGCAGACCACTGCTAGTGTAAAATGATGTAGTCTGTAATCATTGTTGTGGATACTGTTGCTATGATAGTGATGTCACAATGGACTATTACTGTCACAAAGAAGCATTTCTGTTGAGCTAAAATATAGAGCAGACTGTTGGTGTCAGAGCAAAAGGTAACAGCTTGTACTGCACTGCTCCAGCCAGAAGTGGCAAAAAGATATCATTTAGCTGCCAAAAGACGATATGTTCAAGATTATGGTAAGGAGATTTTTAGAGCTTCACTCACATAAGGCAAAAACTGATGGCTAACCATTGCAACCTCTCCACCATCTCACAGCATCTTAAAAAATGACATTGCTACATATTTGGGAATGTACTTAAGGAACAGCATGCTAGCCAGAGGTGCCATCACTGCCAAAAAGGGAAAAGCCCATGTCCTGGTCGTGTTTTCTACTTATACAGGTATGGGATCTGTTATCCAGAATGTTTGGGATCTGAGGTTTTCCAGATACAGGGTTTTTCTGTAATTTAGATTACCATACCTTAAGTTTACTAAAAAAAAAAATATTTTAACATGAAATAAACCCAATAGGATTGTTTGCCACCAATAAAAATCAACTTCTGGATAACAGGTTTCTAGAGATAATGGATCCCATACCTGTATAAATATGTGGTTGAATTAAAAGCAATTTCCCCATCTCTAACACTGAAAGTGTCAAGTGACAGTTAATGACAGTTGGCTACTCATGTGATGGCTGTAAGCCTGGCCAAGCTTTCAGATATCAATACAAGCAACATATAGGAATGGGAGATGAACACAGTGATAGCATAACTAGAAAGGAATAGTGATGGCTGCTTCTTGATTTAAGTTTAAATTAATATTTAACTGGTCATTAGATTCTCAACAATATCAAGCCAGCAGAGTCCAATTTTTCCCCACAGGTTTGGTCTGTAAGTAATGTTGTAGCAAGTGTTGCCATGTTGCTAACTGCTTTGAAAATTCAATATAACTATTTTTATTATATTTGTAGATTGTAAGCTCTTTGGATAGGGCTCTCTTCACCTCTTGTATCAGTTATTGATTGCTTTATATGTTACTCAATATGTCCAATGTATGAAACCCACTTATTTTACAGCGCTGCGGAATATGTTGGCACTTTATAAATGTTAATAAATAATAATAATGTCAACACCCCTCTCACCCAGGAATACAATACAAAGCCTGATTTTTCAGGAATTTAACTTGAGTCTCTATCTAAACCAGGATTATAATGCACATCTTAATATTCCAGCAATAAAATTTTAAACCTTTTGTCTAAGGAAAAAAGTATTGAAATTAATTTCTTTACACTGGGTCCATTATTTCCCAAGGAATATAATACAAACTCTTCTCTACATAAGGAATATAATTCAACTCTCTAGCAAGAATACAGCGAGTTAAGAATGATTTTATAAAATGATTTCCATTGGAATACAATGCAGAACCCCTGTACTCTTCCAGAAGTACAATGTGGTATTTTTTTTTTTTAATTATTATTTTTGGAATGCAATGCAGAAATCTTGTGTCAAAAGAGGAAAACACAAAGCCTGAATTTACATTAATGCAACAAAATCTGCTCTACAAAAGAAATACAAATGAATTCTGTAGTAGGAGAACAATGTTTTATTATTACCTTTGGAATATAATGCAGACCCTGTGTGAGTGAAAGCAGTACAGTTCCCCACGCAAGACAAGAATAAAATTCAGATCTTACTATCCCTGGAATAAAATGTAATATCTTCAACTCACAGAAATGAATTTGGAATATATTAACTTGGAATTCAATGCTAAGTCCAGTATTTCCATAGGAATACCATATACACTCTACCAGTAATACAAAATGGTAGAATTTTTTAATTATTTCTGTTGGAACGCAAGGAATACAATGCAAAGCCTGATTTTTCAAGAATGCAACGTGATTGCCCTGTCGAAGAGGAGATTCATATTTTTGCATTTTAGGTCCATTATTTCCCATGGAATACAATAAAAAAGTCGGTTCTACATAAAGAATACTTATTAGCTCTGAGCAGGAATACAATGTGATGTATTTTTTTTTTTTTAACTTGGAATATAAACTAAAGCACACATGTACAAGGAGTATAATTCCCCATGTGAACGAAGATTACAATCAGATCTCAATATCCATGGAATACAATTACATATCTTTAACTCAAGGAAAGAGTTTGAAAATAGAAATCCTAATGTTATGGGTCCATTATTTCCCAAGGAATACAATGTAAGGCCTACAGCTGAAAGAAGTATTATATACAGCCCCAAAGCCCAGAATACATACTCTACCAGAAATACATTTTGGTAGAGTTTTTTCTATTATTCCTATTGGAATGCAAGGAATACAATGCAAAGCCTGATTTTTAAGGACTACAATGTGATTGCCTCGACTGACAATGGAAAGTCATAGTTCAACATTTTTAGCTCATTATTTCCTGTGGAATACAATAAAAAATCAGCTCTACAAAAGGAATACAAATTAACGCAGTAGCAGGAATACAATGTGGTATGTGTTTTTTTATTTCCTTTGGAATATAATAGAGAGCACACGTGTGCAAGGAGTACAATTCCCCATGTGACCCAAGATTACAATCAGATCTCAATATCCATGGAATACAATTACATATCTTTAACTCAAGGAATGAGTTTGGAAATTCAAATTGTAACATTGTGGGTCCGTTACATCCCAAGGATTACAATGTAAGGCCTACAGCTAAAAGAAGGATTATTCACAGCATGAAACCGCAGCAATACACACTGGATACTGGGAAATGTAAAATTCATTGCAAAGTCAATTTTTTTCCTACAGTGAATACAAGATACACGCTACTGGTAATACAATGTGGTAGTATTTTTTTCATTATTATTCCTATTGGAATTCAAAAAATACAATGCACAGGCTGATTTTTAAGGAATACAATGTGATTGCCTTGACTGACAGTGGAGATTCATAATTTAATATTTTGGGTCCATTATTTCCCATGGAATGCAATAAAAATCAGCGCTTTAACAGGAATACATAGTAACCCTATAGCAGGAATACAATGTGGTATGTTTTTTTAATATTTCCTTTGGAATATAATATAGAGCACACGTGTTCAAGGATTAAAATTCCCCATGTGAAGTAAGATTACAATCAGATCTCAATATCCATGGAATACAATTACATATCTTTAACTCAAGGAAAGAGTTTGGAAATTGAAATTGTAACATTGTGGGTCCATTACATCCCAAGGATTACAATGTAAGGCCTACAGCTGAAAGAAGTATTATTCACAGCATCAAACCCCAGCAATACACACTGGATACTGGGAAATGTGAAATTCATTGCAAAGTCCATTTTTTCCTACAGTGAATACAATATACACGCTACTGGAAATACAATGTGGTAATATTTTTTTTTTTAATATTCCTATTGGAATTAAAGGAATACAATGTAATTGCCTTGACTGACAGTGGAGATTCATATTTTAACATTTTGGGTCCATTATTTCCCATGGAATACAATAAAAATCAGCGCATCAACAGGAATATACAGTAACCCTATAGCAGGAATACAATGTGGTATGTTTTTTAATATTTCCTTTGGAATATAATATAGAGCACACGTGTTCAAGGATTAAAATTCCCCATGTGACCCAAGACTACAATCAGATCTCAATATCCATGGAATACAATTACATATCTTTAGCTCAAAGAAAGAGATTGAAAATTGAAATCCTAACGTGGGTCCATTATTTGCCAAGGAATACAATGTTAGGCCTACAGCTATAAGAAGTATTATTCAATCCCAAAAGCCCAGCAATACAAACTGGATACTGGGAAATGTGAAATTCATCACAAAGTCCATTATTTCCCAAGGAATACAATATACACTCTACTAGTAATACAATGCGGTATCAATTATTCTATTATTTCTATTGGAATACAAGGAATACAATGTACAGTCTGATTTTTCATGAATGCAACGTGATTGCCTTGACCGACAGTGGAGATTCATATTTTAATATTTTGGGTCCATTATTTCCCATGGAATACAAAAAAAATCAGCGCTTCAACAGGAAAACATAGTAACCCTATAGCAGGAATACAATGTGGTATGTTTATTTACTATTTCCTTTGGAATATAATATAGAGCACACGTGTGCAAGGAGTATAATTCCCCATGTGAAGTAAGATTACAATCAGATCTCAATATCCATGGAATACAATTACATATCTTTAACTTAAGGAAAGAGTTTGGAAATTTAAATTGTAACATTGTGGGTCCATTACATCCCAAGGATTACAATGTAAGGCCTACAGCTAAAAGAAGTATTATTCACAGCATCAAACCCCAGCAATACACACTGGATACTGGGAAATGTGAAATTCATTGCAAAGTCCATTTTTTCCTACAGTGAATACAATATACACGCTACTGGAAATACAATGTGGTAATATTTTTTTTTTTTTTTATTATTCCTATTGGAATTAAAGGAATACAATGTGATTGCCTTGACTGACAGTGGAGATTCATATTTTAACATTTTGGGTCCATTATTTCCCATGGAATACAATAAAAATAAGCGCTTCAACAGGAATACACAGTAACCCTATAGCAGGAATACAATGTGGTATGTTTTTTAATTTTTCCTTTGGAATATAATATAGAGCACACGTGTTCAAGGAATACAATTTCCCATGTGAAGCAAGATTACAATCAGATCTCAATATCCATGGAATACAATTACAAATCTTTAAATCAAGGAAAGAGTTTGGAAATTGAAATTGTAACATTGTGGGTCATTTACATCCCAAGGAATACAATGTACGGCCTACAGCTGAAAGAAGGATTATTCACAGCATCAAACCCCAGCAATACACACTGGAAACTGGGAAATGTGAAATTCATTGCAAAGTCCATTTTTTTTCCTACAGTGAATATAATATACACGCTACTGGTAAAACAATGTGGTATGAATTTTTTTTTTTTTTTATTCCTATTGGAATTAAAGAAATACAATGCACAGCCTGATTTTTAAGGAATACAATGTGATTGCCTTGACTGACAGTGGAAATACATATTTTAATATTTTGGGTCCATTATTTCCCATGGAATACAAAAAAAATCAGCGCTTCAACAGGAATACATAGTAACCCTATAGCAGGAATACAATGTGGTATGTTTTTATGATTTCCTTTGGAATATAATAAGGGTAAAATGGGTCCATTATTTCCCAAGGAATACAATGTAAGGCCTGCAGCTGAAAGAAGTATTATTCAAAGCCCCAAAGCCTAGGAATACACACTGGATACTGAGAAATGTGAAATTCATCACAAAGTCCATTATTTCCCAAGGAATACAATATACACTCTACTAGTAATACAATGCGGTATCAATTTTTCTATTATTTCTATTGGAATACAAGGAATACAATGTACAGCCTGATTTTTCATGAATGCAACGTGATGGCCTTGACTGACAGTGGAGATTCATATTTTAATATTTTGGGTCCATTATTTCCCGTGAAATACAAAAAAATCAGCGCTTCAACAGGAATACATAGTAACCCTATAGCAGGAATACAATGTGGTATGTTTATTTATTATTTCCTTTGGAATATAATATAGCACACACGTGTGCAAGGAGTACAATTCCCCATGTGAAGTAAGATTACAATCAGAACTCAATATCCATGGAATACAATTACATATCTTTAACTCAAGGAAAGAGTTTGGAAATTGAAATTGTAACATTGTGGGTCCATTACATCCCAAGGATTACAATGTAAGGCCTACAGCTGAAAGAAGTATTTCACAGCATCAAACCCCAGCAATACACACTGGATACTGGGAAATGTGAAATTCATCACAAAGTCCATTATTTCCCAAGGAATACAATATACACTCTACTAGTAATACAATGCGGTATCAATTATTCTATTATTTCTATTGGAATACAAGGAATACAATGTACAGTCTGATTTTTCATGAATGCAACGTGATTGCCTTGACCGACAGTGGAGATTCATATTTTAATATTTTGGGTCCATTATTTCCCATGGAATACAAAAAAAATCAGCGCTTCAACAGGAAAACATAGTAACCCTATAGCAGGAATACAATGTGGTATGTTTATTTACTATTTCCTTTGGAATATAATATAGAGCACACGTGTGCAAGGAGTATAATTCCCCATGTGAAGTAAGATTACAATCAGATCTCAATATCCATGGAATACAATTACATATCTTTAACTTAAGGAAAGAGTTTGGAAATTTAAATTGTAACATTGTGGGTCCATTACATCCCAAGGATTACAATGTAAGGCCTACAGCTAAAAGAAGTATTATTCACAGCATCAAACCCCAGCAATACACACTGGATACTGGGAAATGTGAAATTCATTGCAAAGTCCATTTTTTCCTACAGTGAATACAATATACACGCTACTGGAAATACAATGTGGTAATATTTTTTTTTTTTTTATTATTCCTATTGGAATTAAAGGAATACAATGTGATTGCCTTGACTGACAGTGGAGATTCATATTTTAACATTTTGGGTCCATTATTTCCCATGGAATACAATAAAAATAAGCGCTTCAACAGGAATACACAGTAACCCTATAGCAGGAATACAATGTGGTATGTTTTTTAATTTTTCCTTTGGAATATAATATAGAGCACACGTGTTCAAGGAATACAATTTCCCATGTGAAGCAAGATTACAATCAGATCTCAATATCCATGGAATACAATTACAAATCTTTAAATCAAGGAAAGAGTTTGGAAATTGAAATTGTAACATTGTGGGTCATTTACATCCCAAGGAATACAATTTAAGGCCTACAGCTGAAAGAAGGATTATTCACAGCATCAAACCCCAGCAATACACACTGGAAACTGGGAAATGTGAAATTCATTGCAAAGTCCATTTTTTTTCCTACAGTGAATATAATATACACGCTACTGGTAAAACAATGTGGTATGAATTTTATTTTTTTTTTATTCCTATTGGAATTAAAGAAATACAATGCACAGCCTGATTTTTAAGGAATACAATGTGATTGCCTTGACTGACAGTGGAAATACATATTTTAATATTTTGGGTCCATTATTTCCCATGGAATACAAAAAAAATCAGCGCTTCAACAGGAATACATAGTAACCCTATAGCAGGAATACAATGTGGTATGTTTTTATGATTTCCTTTGGAATATAATAAGGGTAAAATGGGTCCATTATTTCCCAAGGAATACAATGTAAGGCCTGCAGCTGAAAGAAGTATTATTCAAAGCCCCAAAGCCTAGGAATACACACTGGATACTGAGAAATGTGAAATTCATCACAAAGTCCATTATTTCCCAAGGAATACAATATACACTCTACTAGTAATACAATGCGGTATCAATTTTTCTATTATTTCTATTGGAATACAAGGAATACAATGTACAGCCTGATTTTTCATGAATGCAACGTGATGGCCTTGACGGACAGTGGAGATTCATATTTTAATATTTTGGGTCCATTATTTCCCGTGAAATACAAAAAAATCAGCGCTTCAACAGGAATACATAGTAACCCTATAGCAGGAATACAATGTGGTATGTTTATTTACTATTTCCTTTGGAATATAATATAGCACACACGTGTGCAAGGAGTACAATTCCCCATGTGAAGTAAGATTACAATCAGAACTCAATATCCATGGAATACAATTACATATCTTTAACTCAAGGAAAGAGTTTGGAAATTGAAATTGTAACATTGTGGGTCCATTACATCCCAAGGATTACAATGTAAGGCCTACAGCTGAAAGAAGTATTTCACAGCATCAAACCCCAGCAATACACACTGGATACTGGGAAATGTGAAATTCATTGCAAAGTCCATTTTTTCCTACAGTGAATACAATATACACGCTACTGGAAATACAATGTGGTAATATTTTTTTTTTTATTATTCTTATTGGAATTAAAGGAATACAATGTGATTGCCTTGACTGACAGTGGAGATTCATATTTTAACATTTTGGATCCATTATTTCCCATGGAATACAATAAAAATCAGCGCTTCAACAGGAATACACAGTAACCCTATAGCAGGAATACAATGTGGTATGTTTTCTAATTTTTCCTTTGGAATATAATATAGAGCACACGTGTGCAAGGAATAAAATTCTCCATGTGACCCAAGATTACAATCAGATCTCAATATCCATGGAATACAATTACATATCTTTAGCTCAAAGAAAGAGTTTCGAAATTGAAATTGTAACATTGTGGGTCCATTACATCCCAAGGATTACAATGTAAGGCCTAAAGCTAAAAGAAGGATTATTCACAGCATCAAACCCCAGCAATACACACTGGATACTGGGAAATGTGAAATGCATTGCAAAGTCCATTTTTTCCTACAGTGAATACAATATACACGCTACTGGAAATACAATGTGGTATTTTTTTTTTTCTTATTCCTATTGGAATTAAAGAAATACAATGCACAGCCTGATTTTTAAGGAATACAATGTAATTGCCTTGAGTGACAGTCGAGATTCATAATTTAACATTTTGGGTCCATTATTTCCCATGGAATACAATAAAAATAAGCGCTTCAACAGGAATACACAGTAACCCTATAGCAGGAATACAATGTGGTATGTTTTTTAATATTTCCTTTGGAATATAATATAGAGCACACATGTGCAAGGAGTATAATTCCCCATGTGACAAAAGATTACAATCAGATCTCAATATCCATGGAATACAATTACATATCTTTAGCTCAAAGAAGAAGTTTGGAAATTGAAATCCTAACGTGGGTTCATTATTTGCCAAGGAATACAATGTTAGGCCTACAGCTATAAGAAGTATTATTCAATCCCAAAAGCCAAGCAATACAAACTGGATACTGGGAAATGTGAAATTCATTCTAAAGTCCATTATTTCCCAAGGAATACAATGTAAGGCCTGCAGCTGAAAGAAGTATTATTCACAGCCCCAAAGCCTAGGAATACATACTGGATACTGAGAAATGTGAAATTCATCACAAAGTCCATTATTTCCCAAGGAATACAATATACACTCTACTAGTAATACAATGCGGTATCAATTTTTCTATTATTTCTATTGGAATGCAAGGAATACCATGTACAGCCTGATTTTTCATGAATGCAACATGATTGCCTTGACCGACAGTGGAGATTAATATTTTAACATTTTGGGTTTATTATTTCCAATGGAATAAAATTAACAAATCCCCTCTATAAAATGAATACTTATTAACTCTATAGCTGGAATACAATGTGGTAAGATTTGTTACATTATTTCCTTTGGAATATAATATAGAGCACACGTGTGCAAGGAGTACAATTCCCCATGTGAAGCAAGATTACAATCAGATCTCAATATCCATGGAATACAATTACAAATCTTTAAATCAAGGAAAGAGTTTGGAAATTGAAATTGTAACATTGTGGGTCAATTACATCCCAAGGAATACAATGTACGGCCTACAGCTGAAAGAAGGATTATTCAAAGCATCAAACCCCAGCAATACACACTGGAAACTGGGAAATGTGAAATTCATTGCAAAGTCCATTTTTTCCTACAGTGAATACAATATACACGCTACTGGTAATACAATGTGGTATGAATTTTATTTTTTTTTATTCCTATTGGAATTAAAGAAATACAATGCACAGCCTGATTTTTAAGGAATACAATGTGATTGCCTTGACTGACAGTGGAAATTCATATTTTAATATTTTGGGTCCATTATTTCCCATGGAATACAAAAAAAATCAGCGCTTCAACAGGAATACATAGTAACCCTATAGCAGGAATACAATGTGGTATGTTTATTTACTATTTCCTTTGGAATATAATATAGCACACACGTGTTCAAGGAGTACAATTCCCCATGTGACCCAAGACTACAATCAGATCTCAATATCCATGGAATACAATTACATATCTTGACTCAAGGAATGAGTTTGGAAATTCAAATTGTAACATTGTGGGTCCATTACATCCCAAGGAATACAATGTAAGGCCTGCAGCTGAAAGAAGGATTATTCACAGCATCAAACCCCAGCAATACACACTGGATACTGGGAAATGTGAAATTCATTGCAAAGTCCATTTTTTCCTACAGTGAATACAATATACACGCTACTGGAAATACAATGTGGTAATATTTTTTTTTTATTATTCCTATTGGAATTAAAGGAATACAATGTGATTGCCTTGACTGACATTGGAGATTCATATTTTAATATTTTGGGTCCATTATTTCCCGTGGAATACAAAAAAATCAGCGCTTCAACAGGAATACATAGTAACCCTATAGCAGGAATACAATGTGGTATGTTTATTTACTATTTCCTTTGGAATATAATATAGCACACACGTGTTCAAGGAGTACAATTCCCCATGTGACCCAAGACTACAATCAGATCTCAATATCCATGGAATACAATTACATATCTTTAGCTCAAAGAAAGAGATTGAAAATTGAAATCCTAACGTGGGTCCATTATTTGCCAAGGAATACAATGTTAGGCCTACAGCTATAAGAAGTATTATTCAATCCCAAAAGCCCAGCAATACAAACTGGATACTGGGAAATGTGAAATTCATCACAAAGTCCATTATTTCCCAAGGAATACAATATACACTCTACTAGTAATACAATGCGGTATCAATTCTTCTATTATTTCTATTGGAATGCAAGGAATACAATGTACAGCCTGATTTTTCATGAATGCAACGTGATTGCCTTGACCGACAGTGGACAATTCATATATTAATATTTTGGGTCCATTATTTCCCATGGAATACAAAAAAAATCAGCGCTTCAACAGGAATACATAGTAACCCTATAGCAGGAATACAATGTGGTATGTTTATTTATTATTTCCTTTGGAATATAATATAGAGCACACGTGTGCAAGGAGTACAATTCCCCATGTGAAGTAAGATTACAATCAGAACTCAATATCCATGGAATACAATTACATATCTTTAACTCAAGGAAAGAGTTTGGAAATTGAAATTGTAACATTGTGGGTCCATTACATCCCAAGGATTACAATGTAAGGCCTACAGCTGAAAGAAGTATTTCACAGCATCAAACCCCAGCAATACACACTGGATACTGGGAAATGTGAAATTCATCACAAAGTCCATTATTTCCCAAGGAATACAATATACACTCTACTAGTAATACAATGCGGTATCAATTATTCTATTATTTCTATTGGAATACAAGGAATACAATGTACAGTCTGATTTTTCATGAATGCAACGTGATTGCCTTGACCGACAGTGGAGATTCATATTTTAATATTTTGGGTCCATTATTTCCCATGGAATACAAAAAAAATCAGCGCTTCAACAGGAAAACATAGTAACCCTATAGCAGGAATACAATGTGGTATGTTTATTTACTATTTCCTTTGGAATATAATATAGAGCACACGTGTGCAAGGAGTATAATTCCCCATGTGAAGTAAGATTACAATCAGATCTCAATATCCATGGAATACAATTACATATCTTTAACTTAAGGAAAGAGTTTGGAAATTTAAATTGTAACATTGTGGGTCCATTACATCCCAAGGATTACAATGTAAGGCCTACAGCTAAAAGAAGTATTATTCACAGCATCAAACCCCAGCAATACACACTGGATACTGGGAAATGTGAAATTCATTGCAAAGTCCATTTTTTCCTACAGTGAATACAATATACACGCTACTGGAAATACAATGTGGTAATATTTTTTTTTTTTTTATTATTCCTATTGGAATTAAAGGAATACAATGTGATTGCCTTGACTGACAGTGGAGATTCATATTTTAACATTTTGGGTCCATTATTTCCCATGGAATACAATAAAAATAAGCGCTTCAACAGGAATACACAGTAACCCTATAGCAGGAATACAATGTGGTATGTTTTTTAATTTTTCCTTTGGAATATAATATAGAGCACACGTGTTCAAGGAATACAATTTCCCATGTGAAGCAAGATTACAATCAGATCTCAATATCCATGGAATACAATTACAAATCTTTAAATCAAGGAAAGAGTTTGGAAATTGAAATTGTAACATTGTGGGTCATTTACATCCCAAGGAATACAATGTACGGCCTACAGCTGAAAGAAGGATTATTCACAGCATCAAACCCCAGCAATACACACTGGAAACTGGGAAATGTGAAATTCATTGCAAAGTCCATTTTTTTTCCTACAGTGAATATAATATACACGCTACTGGTAAAACAATGTGGTATGAATTTTATTTTTTTTTTATTCCTATTGGAATTAAAGAAATACAATGCACAGCCTGATTTTTAAGGAATACAATGTGATTGCCTTGACTGACAGTGGAAATACATATTTTAATATTTTGGGTCCATTATTTCCCATGGAATACAAAAAAAATCAGCGCTTCAACAGGAATACATAGTAACCCTATAGCAGGAATACAATGTGGTATGTTTTTATGATTTCCTTTGGAATATAATAAGGGTAAAATGGGTCCATTATTTCCCAAGGAATACAATGTAAGGCCTGCAGCTGAAAGAAGTATTATTCAAAGCCCCAAAGCCTAGGAATACACACTGGATACTGAGAAATGTGAAATTCATCACAAAGTCCATTATTTCCCAAGGAATACAATATACACTCTACTAGTAATACAATGCGGTATCAATTTTTCTATTATTTCTATTGGAATACAAGGAATACAATGTACAGCCTGATTTTTCATGAATGCAACGTGATGGCCTTGACGGACAGTGGAGATTCATATTTTAATATTTTGGGTCCATTATTTCCCGTGAAATACAAAAAAATCAGCGCTTCAACAGGAATACATAGTAACCCTATAGCAGGAATACAATGTGGTATGTTTATTTACTATTTCCTTTGGAATATAATATAGCACACACGTGTGCAAGGAGTACAATTCCCCATGTGAAGTAAGATTACAATCAGAACTCAATATCCATGGAATACAATTACATATCTTTAACTCAAGGAAAGAGTTTGGAAATTGAAATTGTAACATTGTGGGTCCATTACATCCCAAGGATTACAATGTAAGGCCTACAGCTGAAAGAAGTATTTCACAGCATCAAACCCCAGCAATACACACTGGATACTGGGAAATGTGAAATTCATTGCAAAGTCCATTTTTTCCTACAGTGAATACAATATACACGCTACTGGAAATACAATGTGGTAATATTTTTTTTTTATTATTCTTATTGGAATTAAAGGAATACAATGTGATTGCCTTGACTGACAGTGGAGATTCATATTTTAACATTTTGGATCCATTATTTCCCATGGAATACAATAAAAATCAGCGCTTCAACAGGAATACACAGTAACCCTATAGCAGGAATACAATGTGGTATGTTTTCTAATTTTTCCTTTGGAATATAATATAGAGCACACGTGTGCAAGGAATAAAATTCTCCATGTGACCCAAGATTACAATCAGATCTCAATATCCATGGAATACAATTACATATCTTTAGCTCAAAGAAAGAGTTTCGAAATTGAAATTGTAACATTGTGGGTCCATTACATCCCAAGGATTACAATGTAAGGCCTAAAGCTAAAAGAAGGATTATTCACAGCATCAAACCCCAGCAATACACACTGGATACTGGGAAATGTGAAATGCATTGCAAAGTCCATTTTTTCCTACAGTGAATACAATATACACGCTACTGGAAATACAATGTGGTATTTTTTTTTTTCTTATTCCTATTGGAATTAAAGAAATACAATGCACAGCCTGATTTTTAAGGAATACAATGTAATTGCCTTGAGTGACAGTCGAGATTCATAATTTAACATTTTGGGTCCATTATTTCCCATGGAATACAATAAAAATAAGCGCTTCAACAGGAATACACAGTAACCCTATAGCAGGAATACAATGTGGTATGTTTTTTAATATTTCCTTTGGAATATAATATAGAGCACACATGTGCAAGGAGTATAATTCCCCATGTGACAAAAGATTACAATCAGATCTCAATATCCATGGAATACAATTACATATCTTTAGCTCAAAGAAGAAGTTTGGAAATTGAAATCCTAACGTGGGTTCATTATTTGCCAAGGAATACAATGTTAGGCCTACAGCTATAAGAAGTATTATTCAATCCCAAAAGCCAAGCAATACAAACTGGATACTGGGAAATGTGAAATTCATTCTAAAGTCCATTATTTCCCAAGGAATACAATGTAAGGCCTGCAGCTGAAAGAAGTATTATTCACAGCCCCAAAGCCTAGGAATACATACTGGATACTGAGAAATGTGAAATTCATCACAAAGTCCATTATTTCCCAAGGAATACAATATACACTCTACTAGTAATACAATGCGGTATCAATTTTTCTATTATTTCTATTGGAATGCAAGGAATACCATGTACAGCCTGATTTTTCATGAATGCAACATGATTGCCTTGACCGACAGTGGAGATTAATATTTTAACATTTTGGGTTTATTATTTCCAATGGAATAAAATTAACAAATCCCCTCTATAAAATGAATACTTATTAACTCTATAGCTGGAATACAATGTGGTAAGATTTGTTACATTATTTCCTTCGGAATATAATATAGAGCACACGTGTGCAAGGAGTACAATTCCCCATGTGAAGCAAGATTACAATCAGATCTCAATATCCATGGAATACAATTACAAATCTTTAAATCAAGGAAAGAGTTTGGAAATTGAAATTGTAACATTGTGGGTCAATTACATCCCAAGGAATACAATGTACGGCCTACAGCTGAAAGAAGGATTATTCAAAGCATCAAACCCCAGCAATACACACTGGAAACTGGGAAATGTGAAATTCATTGCAAAGTCCATTTTTTCCTACAGTGAATACAATATACACGCTACTGGTAATACAATGTGGTATGAATTTTATTTTTTTTTATTCCTATTGGAATTAAAGAAATACAATGCACAGCCTGATTTTTAAGGAATACAATGTGATTGCCTTGACTGACAGTGGAAATTCATATTTTAATATTTTGGGTCCATTATTTCCCATGGAATACAAAAAAAATCAGCGCTTCAACAGGAATACATAGTAACCCTATAGCAGGAATACAATGTGGTATGTTTATTTACTATTTCCTTTGGAATATAATATAGCACACACGTGTTCAAGGAGTACAATTCCCCATGTGACCCAAGACTACAATCAGATCTCAATATCCATGGAATACAATTACATATCTTTAACTCAAGGAAAGAGTTTGGAAATTGAAATTGTAACATTGTGGGTCCATTACATCCCAAGGAATACAATGTAAGGCCTGCAGCTGAAAGAAGGATTATTCACAGCATCAAACCCCAGCAATACACACTGGATACTGGGAAATGTGAAATTCATTGCAAAGTCCATTTTTTCCTACAGTGAATACAATATACACGCTACTGGAAATACAATGTGGTAATATTTTTTTTTTATTATTCCTATTGGAATTAAAGGAATACAATGTGATTGCCTTGACTGACATTGGAGATTCATATTTTAATATTTTGGGTCCATTATTTCCCGTGGAATACAAAAAAATCAGCGCTTCAACAGGAATACATAGTAACCCTATAGCAGGAATACAATGTGGTATGTTTATTTACTATTTCCTTTGGAATATAATATAGCACACACGTGTTCAAGGAGTACAATTCCCCATGTGACCCAAGACTACAATCAGATCTCAATATCCATGGAATACAATTACATATCTTTAGCTCAAAGAAAGAGATTGAAAATTGAAATCCTAACGTGGGTCCATTATTTGCCAAGGAATACAATGTTAGGCCTACAGCTATAAGAAGTATTATTCAATCCCAAAAGCCCAGCAATACAAACTGGATACTGGGAAATGTGAAATTCATCACAAAGTCCATTATTTCCCAAGGAATACAATATACACTCTACTAGTAATACAATGCGGTATCAATTCTTCTATTATTTCTATTGGAATGCAAGGAATACAATGTACAGCCTGATTTTTCATGAATGCAACGTGATTGCCTTGACCGACAGTGGACAATTCATATATTAATATTTTGGGTCCATTATTTCCCATGGAATACAAAAAAAATCAGCGCTTCAACAGGAATACATAGTAACCCTATAGCAGGAATACAATGTGGTATGTTTATTTACTATTTCCTTTGGAATATAATATAGAGCACACGTGTGCAAGGAGTATAATTCCCCATGTGAAGTAAGATTACAATCAGATCTCAATATCCATGGAATACAATTACATATCTTTAACTCAAGGAAAGAGTTTGGAAATTGAAATTGTAACATTGTGGGTCCATTACATCCCAAGGATTACAATGTAAGGCCTACAGCTGAAAGAAGTATTATTCACAGCATCAAACCCCAGCAATACACACTGGATACTGGGAAATGTGAAATTCATTGCAAAGTCCATTTTTTCCTACAGTGAATTCAATATACACGCTACTGGAAATACAATGTGGTAATATTTTTTTTTTTTATTATTCCTATTGGAATTAAAGGAATACAATGTGATTGCCTTGACTGACAGTGGAGATTCATATTTTAACATTTTGGGTCCATTATTTCCCATGGAATACAATAAAAATCAGCGCTTCAACAGGAATACACAGTAAGCCTATAGCAGGAATACAATGTGGTATGTTTTTTAATTTTTCCTTTGGAATATAATATAGAGCACACGTGTTCAAGGAGTACAATTCCCCATGTGAAGCAAGATTACAATCAGATCTCAATATCCATGGAATACAATTACATATCTTTAACTCAGGGAAAGTGTTTGAAAATACAGATCCTAACATTGTGGGTCAATTATTTTGAAAGGAATACAATATACACTCTACCAGTGATACAGTCTGGTATTATTTATTATTATCTCTATTGGAATTAAATGAATACAGTGCACAGCCTGATTCTTCATGAATGCAACGTTATTGCCTTGTCCGAGAGACGGGATTCATATTTTTTACATTCTGGGTTCATTATCTCCCATGGAATACAATTAATAAATCTTATCTACAAAAGGAATACATATTTCCTCTGTAGCTGGAATACAATGTGGTATGATTTGGTTTATTATTTCCTTTGGAACATAATATAGAGCACACGTGCGCAAGGAGTACAATTCCCCATGTGACCCAAGATTACAAGCAGATCTGAATATCCATGGAATACAATTACATATCTTGACTCAAGGAATGAGTTTGGAAATTGAAATTGTAACATTGTGGGTCCATTACATCCCAAGGATTACAATGTAAGGCCTACAGCTGAAAGAAGGATTATTCATAGCATGAAACCCCAGCAATACACACTGGAAACTGGGAAATGTGAAATTCATTGCAAAGTCCATTTTTTTCCTACAGTGAATACAATATACACGCTACTGGTATTACAATGTGGTAGTATTTTTTTTATTATTCCTATTGAGATTCAAGAAACACAATGCACAACCTGATTTTTAAGGTATATAATGTGATTGCCTTGACTGACAGTGGAGATTCATATTTTAATATTTTGGGTCAATTATTTCCCATGGAATACAATAAAAATCAGCTCTTCAAAAGGAATACATAGTAACCCTATAGCAGGAATACAATGTGGTATGATTTTATGATTTCCTTTGGAATATAATATGGGTTAAATGGGTCCATTATTTCCCAAGGAATACAATGTAAGGCCTGCAGCTAAAAGAAGTATTATTCAAAGTCCCAAAGCCTAGGAATACATACTGGATACTGAGAAATGTGAAATTCATCCATTATTTCCCAAGGAATATAATATACACTCTACCAGTAATACAATGCGGTATCAATTTTTCTGTTATTTCTATTGGAGTGCAAGGAATACCATGTACAGCCTGATTTTTCATGAATGCAACATGATTGCCTTGACCGACAGTGGAGATTCATATTTTAACATTTTGGGTTTATTATTTCCAATGGAATACAATTACCAAATCCCCTCTACAAAATGAATACTTATTAACTCTGTAGCTGGAATACAATGTGGTAAGATTTGTTTAATTATTTCCTTTGGAATATAATATAGCACACACGTGTGCAAGGAGTACAATTCCCCCTGTGAAGTAAGATTACAATCAAATCTCAATATCCATGGAATACAATTACATATCTTTAACTCAAGGAATGAGTTTGGAAATTGAAATTGTAACATTGTGGGTCCATTACATCCCAAGGAATACAATTTAAGGCCTACAGCTGAAAGAAGGATTATTCACAGCATCAAACCCCAGCAATACACACTGGATACTGGGAAATGTGAAATTCATTGCAAAGTCCATTTTTTCCTACAGTGAATATAATATACACGCTACTGGAAATACAATGTGGTAATATTTTTTTTTTTATTATTCCTATTGGAATTAAAGGAATACAATGTGATTGCCTTGACTGACAGTGAAGATTCATATTTTAACATTTTGGGTCCATTATTTCCCATGGAATACAATAAAAATCAGCGCTTCAACAGGAATACACAGTAACCCTATAGCAGGAATACAATGTGGTATGTTTTTTAATTTTTCCTTTGGAATATAATATAGAGCACATGTGTGCAAGGAGTACAATTCCCCATGTGAAGCAAGATTACAATCAGATCTCAATATCCATGGAATACAATTACATATCTTTAGCTCAAGAAAAGAGTTTGAAAATACAAATCCTAACATTGTGGGTCAATTATTTCCCAAGGAATACAATATACACTCTACCAGTGATACAGTCTGGTATTATTTATTATTATCTCTATTGGAATTAAACGAATACAGTGCACAGCCTGATTCTTCATGAATGCAACGTTATTGCCTTGTCTGAGAGTGGGGATTCATATTTTTTACATTCTGGGTTCATTATCTCCCATGGAATACAATTAATAAATCTCATCTACAAAAGGAATACATATTTCCTCTGTAGCTGGAATACAATGTGGTATGATTTGGTTTATTATTTCCTTTGGAATATAATATAGAGCACATGTGTGCAAGGAGTAAAATTCCCCATGTGACCCAAGATTACAATCAGATCTCAATATCCATGGAATACAATTACATATCTTGACTCAAGGAATGAGTTTGGAAATTCAAATTGTAACATTGTGGGTCCATTACTTCCCAAGGAATACAATGTAAGGCCTGCAGCTGAAAGAAGGATTATTCACAGCATCAAACCCCAGCAATACACACTGGATACTGGGAAATGTGAAATTCATTGCAAAGTCCATTTTTTCCTACAGTGAATACAATATACACGCTACTGGAAATACAATGTGGTAATATTTTTTTTTTTATTATTCCTATTGGAATTAAAGGAATACAATGTGATTGCCTTGACTGACATTGGAGATTCATATTTTAATATTTTGGGTCCATTATTTCCCGTGGAATACAAAAAAATCAGCGCTTCAACAGGAATACATAGTAACCCTATAGCAGGAATACAATGTGGTATGTTTATTTACTATTTCCTTTGGAATATAATATAGCACACACGTGTTCAAGGAGTACAATTCCCCATGTGACCCAAGACTACAATCAGATCTCAATATCCATGGAATACAATTACATATCTTTAGCTCAAAGAAAGAGATTGAAAATTGAAATCCTAACGTGGGTCCATTATTTGCCAAGGAATACAATGTTAGGCCTACAGCTATAAGAAGTATTATTCAATCCCAAAAGCCCAGCAATACAAACTGGATACTGGGAAATGTGAAATTCATCACAAAGTCCATTATTTCCCAAGGAATACAATATACACTCTACTAGTAATACAATGCGGTATCAATTCTTCTATTATTTCTATTGGAATGCAAGGAATACAATGTACAGCCTGATTTTTCATGAATGCAACGTGATTGCCTTGACCGACAGTGGACAATTCATATATTAATATTTTGGGTCCATTATTTCCCATGGAATACAAAAAAAATCAGCGCTTCAACAGGAATACATAGTAACCCTATAGCAGGAATACAATGTGGTATGTTTATTTACTATTTCTTTTGGAATATAATATAGAGCACACGTGTGCAAGGAGTATAATTCCCCATGTGAAGTAAGATTACAATCAGATCTCAATATCCATGGAATACAATTACATATCTTTAACTCAAGGAAAGAGTTTGGAAATTGAAATTGTAACATTGTGGGTCCATTACATCCCAAGGATTACAATGTAAGGCCTACAGCTGAAAGAAGTATTATTCACAGCATCAAACCCCAGCAATACACACTGGATACTGGGAAATGTGAAATTCATTGCAAAGTCCATTTTTTCCTACAGTGAATTCAATATACACGCTACTGGAAATACAATGTGGTAATATTTTTTTTTTTTATTATTCCTATTGGAATTAAAGGAATACAATGTGATTGCCTTGACAGACAGTGGAGATTCATATTTTAACATTTTGGGTCCATTATTTCCCATGGAATACAATAAAAATCAGCGCTTCAACAGGAATACACAGTAAGCCTATAGCAGGAATACAATGTGGTATGTTTTTTAATTTTTCCTTTGGAATATAATATAGAGCACACGTGTTCAAGGAGTACAATTCCCCATGTGAAGCAAGATTACAATCAGATCTCAATATCCATGGAATACAATTACATATCTTTAACTCAGGGAAAGTGTTTGAAAATACAGATCCTAACATTGTGGGTCAATTATTTTGAAAGGAATACAATATACACTCTACCAGTGATACAGTCTGGTATTATTTATTATTATCTCTATTGGAATTAAATGAATACAGTGCACAGCCTGATTCTTCATGAATGCAACGTTATTGCCTTGTCCGAGAGACGGGATTCATATTTTTTACATTCTGGGTTCATTATCTCCCATGGAATACAATTAATAAATCTTATCTACAAAAGGAATACATATTTCCTCTGTAGCTGGAATACAATGTGGTATGATTTGGTTTATTATTTCCTTTGGAACATAATATAGAGCACACGTGCGCAAGGAGTACAATTCCCCATGTGACCCAAGATTACAAGCAGATCTCAATATCCATGGAATACAATTACATATCTTGACTCAAGGAATGAGTTTGGAAATTCAAATTGTAACATTGTGGGTCCATTACATCCCAAGGATTACAATGTAAGGCCTACAGCTGAAAGAAGGATTATTCATAGCATGAAACCGCAGCAATACACACTGGAAACTGGGAAATGTGAAATTCATTGCAAAGTCCATTTTTTTCCTACAGTGAATACAATATACACGCTACTGGTATTACAATGTGGTAGTATTTTTTTTATTATTCCTATTGAGATTCAAGAAACACAATGCACAACCTGATTTTTAAGGTATATAATGTGATTGCCTTGACTGACAGTGGAGATTCATATTTTAATATTTTGGGTCAATTATTTCCCATGGAATACAATAAAAATCAGCTCTTCAAAAGGAATACATAGTAACCCTATAGCAGGAATACAATGTGGTATGATTTTATGATTTCCTTTGGAATATAATATGGGTTAAATGGGTCCATTATTTCCCAAGGAATACAATGTAAGGCCTGCAGCTAAAAGAAGTATTATTCAAAGTCCCAAAGCCTAGGAATACATACTGGATACTGAGAAATGTGAAATTCATCCATTATTTCCCAAGGAATATAATATACACTCTACCAGTAATACAATGCGGTATCAATTTTTCTGTTATTTCTATTGGAATGCAAGGAATACCATGTACAGCCTGATTTTTCATGAATGCAACATGATTGCCTTGACCGACAGTGGAGATTCATATTTTAACATTTTGGGTTTATTATTTCCAATGGAATACAATTACCAAATCCCCTCTACAAAATGAATACTTATTAACTCTGTAGCTGGAATACAATGTGGTAAGATTTGTTTAATTATTTCCTTTGGAATATAATATAGAGCACATGTGTGCAAGGAGTACAATTCCCCCTGTGAAGTAAGATTACAATCAAATCTCAATATCCATGGAATACAATTACATATCTTTAACTCAAGGAATGAGTTTGGAAATTGAAATTGTAACATTGTGGGTCCATTACATCCCAAGGAATACAATTTAAGGCCTACAGCTGAAAGAAGGATTATTCACAGCATCAAACCCCAGCAATACACACTGGATACTGGGAAATGTGAAATTCATTGCAAAGTCCATTTTTTCCTACAGTGAATATAATATACACGCTACTGGAAATACAATGTGGTAATATTTTTTTTTTTATTATTCCTATTGGAATTAAAGGAATACAATGCACAGTCTGATTCTTCATGAATGCAACGTGATTGCCTTCACTAAGTGGATATTCAAATTTTGGATCCATTAATTCTAGTGGAATACAATAAAAATCAGTTCTACTAAAGGAATACATTTTAACTCTCAGCAGGAATACAACGTATGTTTTTATGATTTCCTTTGGAATATAATATAAAGCACACGTGTGCAAGGAGTACAATTCCCCATGTGACCCAAGATTACAATCAGATCTCAATATCCATGGAATACAATTACATATCTTTAACTCAAGGAAAGAGTTTGGAAATTGAAATTGTAACATTGTGGGTCCATTACATCCCAAGGATTACAATGTAAGGCCTACAGCTAAAAGAAGTATTATTCACAGCATCAAACCCCAGCAATACACACTGGATACTGGGAAATGTGAAATTCATTGCAAAGTCCATTTTTTTCCTACAGTGAATACAATATACATGCTACTGGTAATACAATGTGGTAATTTTTTTTTTTTATTCCTATTGGAATTAAAGAAATACAATGCACAGCCTGATTTTTAAGGAATACAATTTGATTGCCTTGACTGACAGTGGAAATTCATATTTTAATATTTTGGGTCCATTATTTCCCGTGGAATACAAAAAAAAATCAGCGCTTCAACAGGAATACATAGTAACCCTATAGCAGGAATACAATGTGGTATGTTTTTATGATTTCCTTTGGAATATAATATGGGTAAAATGGGTCCATTATTTCCCAAGGAATACAATGTAAGGCCTGCAGCTGAAAGAAGTATTATTCAAAGACCCAAAGCCTAGGAATACATACTGGATACTGAGAAATGTGAAATTCATCACAAAGCCCATTATTTCCCAAGGAATACAATATACACTCTACTAGTAATACAATGCGGTATCAATTTTTCTATTATTTCTATTGGAATGCAAGGAATACAATGTACAGCCTGATTTTTCATGAATGCAACGTGATTGCCTTGACCGACAGTGGAGATTCATATTTTAATATTTTGGGTCCATTATTTCCCGTGGAATACAAAAAAAATCAGCGCTTCAACAGGAATACATAGTAACCCTATAGCAGGAATACAATGTGGTATGTTTATTTACTATTTCCTTTGGAATATAATATAGAGCACACATGTGCAAGGAGTATAATTCCCCATGTGAAGTAAGATTACAATCAGATCTCAATATCCATGGAATACAATTACATATCTTTAACTCAAGGAAAGAGTTTGGAAATTGAAATTGTAACATTGTGGGTCCATTACATCCCAAGGATTACAATGTAAGGCCTACAGCTAAAAGAAGTATTATTCACAGCATCAAACCCCAGCAAAACACACTGGATACTGGGAAATGTGAAATTCATTGCAAAGTCCATTTTTTCCTACAGTGAATACAATATACACGCTACTGGAAATACAATGTGGTAATATTTTTTTTTTTAATTATTCCTATTGGAATTAAAGGAATACAATGTGATTGCCTTGACTGACAGTCGAGATTCATATTTTAACATTTTGGGTCCATTATTTCCCATGGAATACAATAAAAATAAGCGCTTCAACAGGAATACACAGTAACCCTATAGCAGGAATACAATGTGGTATGTTTTTTAATATTTCCTTTGGAATATAATATAGAGCACACGTGTGCAAGGAGTACAATTCCCCATGTGACCCAAGATTACAATTAGATCTCAATATCCATGGAATACAATTACATATCTTTAGCTCAAAGAAAGAGATTGAAAATTGAAATCCTAACGTGGGTCCATTATTTGCCAAGGAATACAATGTTAGGCCTACAGCTATAAGAAGTATTATTCAATCCCAAAAGCCCAGCAATACATACTGGATACTGGGAAATGTGAAATTCATTCTAAAGTCCATTATTTCCCAAGGAATACAATATACACTCTACCAGTAATACAATGCGGTATCATTTTTCTGTTATTTCTATTGGAGTTAAAGGAATACAATGTACAGCCTGATTTTTCATCAATGCAAAGTGATTGCCTTCACTAAGTGGATATTAAAATTTTGGATCCATTAATTCTAGTGGAAAACAATAAAAATCAGTTCTACAAAAGGAATACATTTTAACTATCAGCAGGTATACAATGTAGTATGTTTTTATGATTTCCTTTGGAATATAATATGGGTAAAATGGGTCCATTATTTCCCAAGGAATACAATGTAAGGCCTGCAGCTGAAAGAAGTATTATTCACAGCCCCAAAGCCTAGGAATACACACTGGATACTGAGAAATGTGAAATTCATCACAAAGTCCATTATTTCCCAAGGAATAGAATATACACTCTACTAGTAATACAATGAGGTATCAATTTTTCTGTTATTTCTATTGGAATGCAAGGAATACCATGTACAGCCTGATTTTTCATGAATGCAACATGATTGCCTTGACGGACAGTGGAGATTCATATTTTAACATTTTGGGTTTATTATTTCCAATGGAATACAATTACCAAATCCCCCTCTACAAAATGAATACTTATTAACTCTATAGCTGGAATACAATGTGGTAAGATTTGTTACATTATTTCCTTCGGAATATAATATAGAGCACACGTGTGCAAGGAGTACAATTCCCCCTGTGAAGCAAGATTACAATCAGATCTCAATATCCATGGAATACAATTACATATCTTTAACTCAAGGAAAGAGTTTGGAAATTGAAATTGTAACATTGTGGGTCCATTACATCCCAAGGATTACAATGTAAGGCCTACAGCTAAAAGAAGTATTATTCACAGCATCAAACCCCAGCAATACACACTGGATACTGGGAAATGTGAAATTTATTGCAAAGTCCATTTTTTTCCTACAGTGAATACAATATACACGCTACTGGAAATACAATGTGGTAATATTTTTTTTTTTATTATTCCTATTGGAATTAAAGGAATACAATGTAATTGGCTTGACTGACAGTGGAGATTCATATTTTAATATTTTTGGTCAATTATTTCCCATGGAATACAATAAAAATAAGCGCTTCAACAGGAATACATAGTAACCCTATAGCAGGAATACAATGTGGTATGTTTTTTAATATTTCCTTTGGAATATAATATAGAGCACACGTGTGGAAGGAGTATAATTCCCCATGTGAAGCAAGATTACAATCAAATCATAATATCCATGGAATATAGTTACATATCTTTAGCTCAAGGAAAGAGTTTGAAAATACAAATCCTAACATTATTGGTCAATTATTTCCCAAGGAATACAATATACACTCTACCAGTGATACAGTCTGGTATTATTTATTATCTCTATTGGAATTCAAGGAATACAGTGCACAGCCTGATTCTTCATGAATGCAACGTTATTGCCTTGTCTGAGAGTGAACCAAGATTACAATCGGATCTTAATATCCATGGAATACAATTACATATCTTTAACTCAAGGAAAGAGTTTGGAAATTCAAATCCTAACAATGTGGGTCCATTATTTCTCAAGGAATACAATGTAAGGCCTGCAGATGAAAGAAGTATTATTCACAGCCCCAAAGCCCAGGAATACACACTGGATACTGAGAAATGTGAAATGTATTGTAAAGTCCATAATTTCCCAAGGAATACAATATACACTCTACCAGTAATACAATGTGGTATCATTTTTCTGTTATTTCTATTGGAATGCAAGGAATACAATGTACAGCCTGATTTTTCAGGTAGCAATGTGATTGCCTTAACTGACAGTTGAGATTCATATATTAATATATTGGATTCATTGTTTCCCATGGTATACAATAAAAAATCAGCTCTATGAAAGGCATACATATTAACTGTGAAGTAGGAATACAATGTGGTATGTTTTTTTTATGATTCTCTTTGGAATATAATTCCAATTTCTATTGGAATGCAAGGAATACAATGCACAGCCTGATTTTTCAATGTGATTGCCTTGAATGACAGGTGAAATTCATAGTTCAACATTTTGCGTTCATTATTTCCCGTGGAATATAATAAAAAATCAGCTCTACAAAAGGGATACATATTAATTTGTAGCTGGAATATAATGTGGTATGTTTTATTTAATTATTTCCTTTGGAATATGATGTAAAGCTTGCATGTATAAGGAGTACAACCCCATGTAAACCAAGTAAGAGCTTAATATCTATGGAATACAATTACATATCTTGAAACCAAGGAAAAGAATTCAGATGCTTACATTGTAGGTCTATTATTTCCCAAGGAATACCATATAAGTCCTACAGCTGAAAGAATTATTATTCACAGCCTCAAACCCCAGCAATACAGTCTGCCACTGATTCTCCACCATCTCCATCCTTCCCTGTCCAGCCACTGATTCTTCAAATGCTCTGTCCTGCTCTTATCATTTGTTGATTCTTCTTCATCATCACCCTGATCTTGCTCCAGTTCCTTTGCCACCCATACTCTCAGGGCTCTGTGGCAATAGGGGCACAGGGCCCTGAGGGAACCGTGGAGCTAGCACATCAATAGGTACAGCAGCACCTGATTCAGAACAGAAGGCAGAAAGGACTAAGTGCCGCCAAGCACAATTATATGGAAGAGTGAAGAGTGCATTGTGACACAAGTACCTTTAGAGAAAGTGATTTTAGGTGCAACTCCCTGTGGAGAGAATCCCACTGTGCTTGCGGATGAAATTAGCCCTATAGACTTTTTTTTTTTCAAAGGTTTCTATTTATGCATTTGTAACATAAACAACAATAAAGAATTTGACATTGGTTCTACAAGCGTGTTTCATTTCAAGGTACATTCAATGCATCAGTTTAAATCAATCAGTAACAAACTTACTTGGGATTATGGTTAATTATATAGTCGAGAGGAGGAGGGCTTTAGGATTCCCAATGGAGGTTTCATGTTCCCAAGGGTATACTGTTATTCTGTAGCCTCAACCCACTTTCCCCATACATTGTCTTATTTATAAGGGGAACTTTTTGCTGTATAAGTAAGTTGTATCAGTGGCAGAAGGGCTTTAAGTAGATTGAGCCAACTGGTAATTATCAGGGGAGAAGCATTGTCTAGCTCTGGTAGGTCTTGACGCCAAGCTGTTCGAGCTGTAAGGAAATTGAAGGGTACAGAGAAATAGGGAGTATAGAGTGGTGATCAACTTTTGGAGGAGGGGTTTAGGAGAGTGGTTTCAAGTTTAGTAAGCACTATGGTTCTTTGGAATTGTTGTTGGAAAGCCTGTTGGAATTGTAGGTATAAAAACCAGGGTAGCAGCTCTCTAGTACCTGTGTGCCTGATCTGGTCTCTGGATAACAGAACCCCAGCATTTCTCACATCTCTCAATGTGTGCATGTTCCATTGAGGCCACACTCAGAATGGTGCAATATGTTGGAAATTGGGTAGATAGGAATTTCCCCACAATGGCAAACCCAGAGATAGGATTGGTGGCTTCAGTTTTTACAAGAGTAGGATTTTCTGCCATGCTTTGTAAGGTGTCACAATGATTGGATGATTAGTTTACTATTTCAGTAATTCCATTAAAGGGAAACGAAAGGTAAAGTCACTTGGGGGTGCCAAAATGTTAGGCACCCCCAAGTGACTTTAACCGCTTACCTCGTACCCCGGGCTGGTGCCCCTGTTGGGAGAAAACAGCACCAGCCCGGGGCACCTGGAGCGCAGCGCTTCCGTGTTCTGGCTTCCTCTTCCTGAATGCCAGCGGTGGGCGCATGCGCAGTAGAGTGAAAAGCCGACTTTAATGTTTAAGTTCGGCTTTTCTCTCTACTGCGCATGCGCGCGCAGCGAAACAAGAGGAAGGAAGCGCCTGCAGCTACCCCGGGCTGGTGCTGTTCCCTCCTCACAGGGGCACCAGCCCGGGGTAAAAGGTAGGTGGTCAAAGTCACTTGGGGGTGCCTAACATTTTGGCACCCCCAAGTGACTTTGACTTTCTTTTCCCTTTAAGCTAGCTAAGGTTGCCTGTAATGGAACGTTGGGGTTGGTGGGATCAGGAGAGAACCACCAGTGGTCATAATAAACCTGTGCAGCTAAGAAATTAAACTGCCAGTGAGGGAGACCTAGGGCCCTTTTTTGTAATTGGTTCTCTAAGCTTGGCTCTAGCAAATCTGGGGGGTTTGTCCAATACACTTTTAGGCTTAAAAATGATAATCCTGTTTGTATCATTTCCAGAGGCACAAATGCAGGTTTACTGGAATTACTAAAAGGAACAGATAATTGAAGTATAGAATTATCCCAAGCACTTTTAGCATCTCACTTTGTTTTCATAAGCTTATTGTTTGTCTTATTACTTTCTACTGGAGACGCCCGAGGCTGCCCCCATTCTGCGTCCTCCTCCTCCTCTCAGTCGTCTGTGGAAACAAGATGGTAAAGATGATTATATTTAAACAAGTGAATGACACAATAACCACATTATTCCTTTAAAAATGAAGACTTTTATTTTTTGGTTTGGTTGCTACTAAGAACTGCACTTTAATTTAAAACTTGTATTCCTAACTAAGCTCTGTTTCCCTCTGTTTGGTGTGAAAAATGTACACCATGAGTTCAGTAGGAAGGCATCATCAGTTTACTGTTTACTGTACATACCAGGGGAAAGAAAATGGCCAAGAAGTTATGCCAATGCTGGCATATAGGTAATGGAGAAAGGAATATGGGCTACCTCAGGACCTTTAAGGCAACAGGGACCTAGCACTCAAAAGGGGGTTTGTTGTGATATGTGGTCTTAATACTGGAACACTGTGAATGAGCATTTGGATTTGATTATTTGCTATTAAGTGAGTGAACATCTGGCCTTTTCTTGCACTCATAATGGTCACTGCCAAACAGCCCTTGTTTAAAATGTCAATGAATAAATATAAAAATTAAATGTACTAATTGTGGGGCAGGTTGCAAAGTGGAAAAAATGGTGGTGATCACCTGCGCTAGATTCATGAGGGGCAGGTTGGGGGAGGTGTCCCCTTGGATGTCCCATAGTTTGTCCGTTATTTAGATGTGCAAGCTAGGGAGCAACAACAGATGCATTGCTCACTGGGGCCCTATATATATATATATATATTATATATATATATATATATTATATATATATATATATATATTATATATATATATATATATATATATACAGAAAAGAACTGAGCACACCCTAATAGTAATCAAATGCCCCAGGTGCTTGCAAAAACCATGTATATAGCAAGACAATGAGCCGCACACGCAGGGACTTTGTTAGAAAACAAAATTTTTTTTCATGAAAACGATCCAACGTTTCGAGCACCAACTGTGTTCTTCCTCTGAGGAAGAGCACAGTTGGTGCTCGAAACGTTGGATCGTTTTCATTAAAAAATTTTTTGTTTTCTAACAAAGTCCCTGCGTGTGCGGCTCATTGTCTTGATATATATATATATATATATATATATATATATCCACAGCACTGCAATTTGCAACTTGTGCTGCAGCGCCAGGTGTAAAGTGTAGGCTGCACCAACATTGTCCAAGAATTTAATGAATGAGGCCCAGCTCTGTTTGCAGTTAAAATGTAAAAGAAATGCTCCACAATCCGAAACATAGTTTACTTTGTTATTACTGTGTATAGCACTAATAAATCCACGTTATGATCTCATTATTGTTAGGTTAGTAGCTGACCTACTGCTTGATTGCCCATATTACTGGTCTTGTTATCAATCTGCTCACTTATTACAGCTCTCACTTGGACATATCTAATTGCTTTGTACAAAGACTTAATTAAGTAAATGAGCAAGGACTTATGATGAGGGCACAGTTCTGGGAATTAGCAAATGTTGTATTCAAGAGAATTAGGCAGGCAACTCAAAAAGTGAATGACATTCATGATACAGTAGTGAGGTTAGAGGGATCCCCTACTGAATACCTCTGTGGCATAATGAACTGAAACAGAGCTTTTCTGTTAAAGAGTATATTGGCTTTTTACTTACAATAATACTTGCTGTTTATTAGCATAATGTAGCCTTTTGGCCATGGAGTAATAAATGGATGCAGCTCTCCCACTGTATATGATTACAATACATGTGAGGATATTTTGGGAACACAAGCTGTTGGCTGTTTAGAGAGATGGAGCTCTGTTTATGGTGTTTGTTACTAAAATGAAATACACTAACCCCTGTATATTATTAAAAGGTGCTAAGTTTGTCTAGGAGCAGTAACCCATAGCAACCAATAAGATTCTTGCTTTTAAACAGGTAACCAGTAATTGCTACCTGCTAATTGGTTGCTATGGGTTGCTGCTCCTGGGCAAAATTTTGGCCTTTTATTACATAACCCCCTAAGTATCCTATATTTTATTAAAAACATTATTTTATGTACAGAGACTTAGGGGCTGATTTACTAATCCACGAATCCAAATGGGAAAAATTCGGATTGGAAAACGAACATTTTGCGACTTTTTCGTATGTTTTGCGGCTTTTTCGTAGCCGTTACGACTTGCGCGAATTGTCGCAACTTTTTCATAGCCATTACAAATTTTGTGAATTGTCGCAACTTTTTCATAGCCATTACGACTTTTGTGAATTGTCGCGACTTTTTCATAGCCATTATGACTTTTGTGAATTGTCGCGACTTTTTCATAGCCATTATGACTTTTGTGAATTGTCGCGACTTTTTCATAGCCATTATGACTTTTGTGAATTGTCGCGACTTTTTCATAGCCATTATAACTTTCGTGAATTGTCGCAACTTTTTCATAGCCATTACGAATTTCGCGAATTGTCGCGACTTTTTCGTATTGAGCACTCGAAAAAGTCGCAAAATACCGATCATTACGAAAAAAACGCATTCGGACGCTTTTTGGACGTTCGTGGATTAGTAAATGTGCCCCTAAGAAATATCTCCTTGACCTGTCTAAAATGTGCCCTGCCTTTTATAACCCCCTTTGTCTCCTCTCTTGTCACACCCCATCCCTCTCCCTTATCCTAAACAGCCCCCAGAATAACATACCCTTTTCTCTGCATGCAGATTTATGTTGTTGATCTATTACAAGCAGACTCCTGAAGATTGATGGTTGATTAGGTCATTTGCCATTTAGGGCAATTGCACACGGTGAGAATTGTTGCCCATGGTAAAAATGCGCTCCCACAAGCAACTAATCTCCTCAAAATAAAATCCATTTTAATAACATTAGAATTACCACAAATAAATGACATTTCTGGGGGTGAAGTGATTAAACCAAATCGCCACAAGAAATTTATTTGCAGTGATGCTAATGTTAGCAAAGAGGATGACATTTTAGAGAAATCTGTTGCCCGCAGTAGAGCTTTTTTTTTACCTCAGGTGACAAATCTCCCTGTGTTCCATTGCCCTTACACGCCAGTATAACAAGTGAAAATAGTAGTGTGTAACTACATGGGAACCTTCGCTATCATAAAATTTCACTAAATTGTAGTGAATGTTTAATAAATCTGTTTTAGGAATAGTTTTAATATTTGTTTTATCAATGCACGCATGCTGTGAGTCACTGACAGGTTTCAGCTGCTGTGATTGGCTGATTCCAGCAAGAGTCACAATTGCACTGCATTACTAAAACATTGTCAGAAAGAATTTCCCCTCCTCCCCCCCGTACTGTCCGTGGAAAAATTTTCCTGGTAGTAACCGGTCCGTGGCGCAAGAGAGGTTGGGGACCCCTGGTTTAGAGGATTCTTTTTATAACAGCAATAGTTTCCCTTTAATTCTAAAAGCTGGCTACACATACAAGTGTTACTTCATGTATTATTTGGGTTGCCACTATACACACTATACACATTTAAAAAGATCACCAACTTCTAACTGTGTAGTTGGTAAGCTTCTCTCCCATGACTTTCCACCCATGCTACTGCCAGTTTATATTTGGATTTGCCTTCTTCCCATTTACATGGGTATGTTACGTCTGGGCATTAAATTGCCACTGGACAAATAAAAAAGCTTATTAATGACATGGGGTAATGGGTAAACTGACAGGGCCCAGGAGTATATATGGCCTAGTAGAGAACTGACTAATGAGCAATTGTATTCTATGCTTTTGAAGCAGGGCCTCTACCTAATGTTTTGTAAAAGCCTTAATGGTTTTGCCATGGGGCCCAATATCTAAAGGCTCCACAGAGGTAGGATAAGGCAGGATAAATGCTCCTTTTATTAAGTAAAAAGGGGCAAAAAACACATATTTAAAAACATACTCTAAAATGTATGAGCCACTCCCAGGCTTTCCATGGCATTCTGGGATAGTTTTACAAGCCCTTGGAGGAGAGAAGACAGTATGGTTACTTCTGCACTCTCAGTGAGATTCATAAGGGACCCAAGAGAAATACCTTGAAAAGAACAGATATATACAATAACACCATAACTCTAGTGATAATTTAATCACATTTACATATGAAAATATTTTTCATCAAATTAACATTTCCCAAGGCAAACAACAGAATAAAAAGGCAAATCTAATTTCCACACTCCAACAGCTACCCACCCCCTGATTCTGAAAATAACAAAAAATGTGATACTGGGTATGTTAATAAAGTAACAATTCCTTTGTTATTCTCTCAAATGTGAAATTAAATGATTTGCCTGTATGACTGCCCAGGATTCCTTCATCAGCACACAGACCTGGTAATAATGTCTTTTAATTGGAGGCCAATACCCAGGGCTGCCTTTGGGGTGTTTCAGCTGGAAAGGTACACTGGGTGCTATATGATAGGGTGGCCAGACTCACGGTTTTGTTCCATACAACACACATAAATTCAATAAAATAAAAGTAAAGGGGAACACTGAATTTGCAGCACAACACACACGTGTGACATACGAGGGTGATTTACATTCACCGATCATACGTCAGACGCAATTGCATAGTAAGCGAGTGGGGGATTGCTTATTATGCGCATGCATACCAACCAACATGGCTGCCCACAACGGGAGCTCCATTCCAGTGCAGGTAGCTCAGCGCTGGCGGGGGGAGTTACGGTTTAAAAAAAACATTTTTGTTTTCCCCAACCGGAGTGTGGGCTCTATTAGGCCGGACCTAATATAGGGCTGATAGGTGCCCTTTGAACATTTCCTTACACAGCATTACAGTTATAGATATAATGTACTGACCACAAGAGGGCACTCTTACACTTATTTATAACCGACTCCTGTGTCTACACTCTGGACTGGCTGTAAAGCACCTGACTGAATGTTGGCATTGAATATTTTATATTTCTAGGTTCTTCAAAGAGTTCATTGGGAATAGTACAGGAATGTTCCAATACATGACCAACAAATACCAAGGGACATTTGCAATGCTTGTCTACACTACAAGGTCTATTATGCTGTGTAAAATTAAATTTAGCAGAAAACACGTTATAAAAAGTTTGCCGTTCGAACGCCAGATTTTATGCCGTTCTTCGCAAGTTCCCGCGGAAGAAAAAATTCAAACAAAAAATATGCGGATTTTAAGCATAGAGCTTACACTTGCCTATAAGTACATATGTTTAATGTAAATGCATTCTGCTTATCATACATTAAAAAAAGTGAAATAATTTACCAGGAGCTTCTTGGGACATTTTGCTGCTATTGCACCCTAGTACATAAAGGGGCTTAAAATCGGGCATTTAAAGTTACCTGTGAGCAGTTTTTCTGCCTTTGGTGCCAACTTAGGAAAGGTAATGCCCCAGCATATACTAACTTATCAAGAGGAAGTTCTGCCTTACCTTATTTACAGCTACCCTCACAGTTTCACAGAAGTGCAGTCATAGGGGCACATTTACTAATCCACAAATCCGAATCCCGAATGGGAAAAAATCGGATTGGAAACGAAAATTTTGCGACTTTTTCGTCGCCGTCACGACTTTATTGTATTTTGCGTGACTTTTTCGTTGCTGTCGCAATTTTTTCGTATTGAGCAATTGTAAACGGCGGAAAAACCAATCCGATTTTTTTCGCGACGGTGACAAAAAAGTTGTGGAATATATACGATAAAGTCGTAACGGTGACGAAAAGGTTGCGGAAAATACGAAAAAATTTACACTACTGTAAATTCAACCTACCTTGTGCCTGCACCCGAATTAATGGAATACACTTGGGTGCAGGCACATGTAGTCGATATCCGCCAAAAAATGAAAGACTTCATATTTTCGCCGGATATTGGCTACATGTGCCTGCACCCAAGCGTATTCAATTCATTCGGGTGCAGGCACAGGTAGGGGGAGTTTCAAGCGTATGGTGCATATTCTTAGCAAGCGTTTTTTTTGGCTTTCATAAAATATGCACCATACGCTTATGTGCACATTTACTAAAATCTGATTTTTGGGGGGCTTAAAACACGATATGGTAAAATTTTTGGAGTAACCACAATAATTTCTGATGTTCTAAAATGTCACAATAATGCTTAAATCGTTTGTACAAAAATTTAGAATTTACATCCTGAACATCCCGAATTTTTCGAGTTGAAAGCATTGTTAAAACTTGAAAAATTTGCATTTAAACAGACATTCGTTTCCATGAATCCTTTTCATTTTTCCCAAACAGAAATTGCTCCAGCAGCCATTTTAGGAGCATTGGCACTCATTCTTGGGAAACAATGTGTTTAAGTTTCAGTTGAAACTGGGTGAAACTGAAAATAATGATGGGATTAACTTTCCCTTGAAAGGTGTGAAACTGAAAACAATGAGAGGATTAAGTTCCCCTTTGAAGCTGGGTGAAACTGAAAACAATGAGGGGATTGATTTGTCCTTTAAGGACAGGCTGTCCCTGACTGTTCTTTTCCTCTGCTATTCTAATGGAACTCGACAGATCAAACAAAAAAAAGTTAACTAAACATTAATAAATCACGAATTATGGAAGTTATTTTCGTAAAACTCAAATTTATTCTGGGAATAATAATGAAAAAATCGAGTTCTGGTGAAAACCCACTTGTAAATCTCAAAATTATCTAGAAGTAAGAAAAAATCCAACTTTATCTCATAATTGCTTAATAAATGTGCCCCTTAGGGGCCCCCATTCATTAAAGCATGATTGACCATGAATGAGCACTAAAGCGCTCTTTAGAAGGCAGGTGTGTCTTTGTCAGACTATCCGCAGAAGACTTTATGAAGAGAAATACAGAGGCTGCACTGCAAGATGTAGACCAGATTACAGTTTGCAAAAAAGTACTTAAAGAGCCTGCAGAATTCTGGATAGACAGGACCAAGATTAACCTGTATCAGAGTGATGGCAAGAGGAAAGTGTGGAGACAAAAAGGAAATGCCCAAGATACAAAGCATACCAGCTAGGGATGCACCGAATCCAGGATTCGGCCTTTTTCAGCAAGATTTAGATTCACCATAATCCACGGTCCTGGGCGAACCGAATCTGAATCCAAAAAATAACATGACTTTTTGTCACATAAACATGGAAGTTGCTATACTAATTAGGGTTCGGATTCGGTTTGGTATTTGCTGAAACCTTTACGAAGGATTTGGGGGTTCATCCGAATCCAAAAAAGTGGATTCGGTGCTTCCCTAATACCAGCTCACCCGTTAAACATGATGGTAGGGATTTTATGGCTTGGGCATGTATGGCTGCCTCAGGTACTGGCACACTTAATTCATTGAAGATGTAACTGCTGGTGGTAGTTGCACAATGAATTCTGGTGTATAACATACAGACAGCAACAAGAGATCCTCTGCACTCACCTATTATTAATATATATAGGACATTAAGACATTCTGTGCATTAGGCTACCAAGCAATGCCCTCCCCTATAAGCACAACAGGGATTGTTTATCCAGCTGGCCAACTACGTCAAAGTCATCCCCTCTGGCCAGTCCTACACTCACATATCTTATTCATTATGAATTCCACTGCTTCAATATACATTTAACAAAGGGACTGAGTTTTACCAGCATCTTACTTTCTTTCAAAGGTAAAACCCCCAAATGGTCGCCCTTTTTATTGGTTCATAGGGATCATCCGACCGTAGCTGGAAAGGGTGTGAGCTACAACATGGACCTGGCCCCTGCTGTATAAACTATAGCAAAAAAAGTAAAGTTGTGCTCACCTCAAAATTTTTAACCATTAGGCAGGGCTGCAATGAGACCATGACCACAAAACAGGGATTGTTTGTCCATACATTGCAATATATACAAGCTGGCCAACAACTGTACGTTAAATTATCCACGGTGACTTTGAAGGTGCCCGAACTTCGTAACATTAATGCTGAATCGTCAGATGGGGTTTTATAACCTGCATATCTCTTAACGTTAGTAAAAAGAACGAAAAATCTTTCCCATGACCAATGGTCATAGGAAATATCATAATTGTACCGTGTATGGCCACCTTTACATACAATATGGCTTTGCACCAGAGTAGTGTATTGCAATGCACTGTTACAGTTATTATATGGCTTTGCATCAGGGCACTGAAGCAGTATATTGCAATGCACTGTTATAGTTATATAATGCATTGCAATTCACTTTTACAGTAACTATATTGCTTTGCACCAGACCACCAAAGTAGTGTATTGGAAAGCACTGTTACTGTTAGGATATGGCTTTGCACCAGAGCCCCGGAGTAGTGTATTGCAATGCACTCAGTTCACTGACTCAACCCGAGAAAACCACCGGAAACGTAACTTTTTCAGCATAGGTTTGCATGCAGCAGAGAAAGAGGAATAAAGCAGATGGAGGAGAGCTGGGGCTAGGAAGGTTCCTCTTGCCGAGCCTGTCAGGCCCAAGGTCCAGTGTGGGTGGGTGGGGTGTGTAGGGAAGGGGGTGCATGGAGGAGGACATCTGGCTTCCCTTCCTGTAAAGAAGGCTCTGGGCAGGGACAGCGTATCCCGGAGACAGGCTGACCATGGAAGATGTAAGTTACACACCACCCAATGTCTTAATTCTTCTCACATCTCACTTTCTGGTACCTGGATGCTTATAGAGATAGACTAGCTACAGGTAGTGTGTGTGTGTGGGGGGGGGGGGGGGGTAAATTTAACCTTTTCATTGTCTCACAGGCCTTTATTGCAGCAGCAATAAAGGGGTTTATTATAATAGGCTGAATGTAGGTAAAACCTAATCTTCTGTACTAAAACAAAATTAATTTACCCCTGCTGTATTTGTGTGTTATCTATGTAATTGTAAACCAGTTCTCTTCCACCTGCGGCTCTCAAGATGCTGCTGAACTACAACTTCCAACATGGGAGTTTAACAGCAGGAAAGCTATAGTGTAAGGACTCCCTGCTATAAACTGTGACACAGAAGAAGAGGGAGAGGAAGCCTTCCCGGCAAGCAGCTAATTCTCAGTATTGCGCTTTGCTACAACAGCTGCCTATTTCCTCTAAAAGTCCTCAAAGTGCAAGTTATTCAGAAGGCAGGCATTTGGAGGTCTCAGTGCAGGAGGGGTTAATGCAGGAGCTGCTGTGTTTCAAGCTGTTGTAGGGTTTCCTGGGTTGCCAAGATTGTACTCTCTAATCATAAATGTTTTGTAGCTGATAAAAAGTTTCCATCTCTGCCCTTGAAGTGGAACATAACACATTAACCCCTTCATTGCTGCACTTGCGGTTGTAAAAATAATGCTGAATACTGTGAAAGTAAAGCGCTTCTACACTGCAGCTAGACTTTTAGCATCTCCTTATGCTTCATTTAACGCTCTTGTGCCATATGTGGAGTAAATCTGGGGAAATCCAACTGCCAGCCAGTTCTCATCATGTGCCATATGACCTGCTCCCATAATGCTTCTTATTTCTTTACACATATTCTCTAGCTAGAACCCCCTCCTATTCCTCTATATAACCTCCCTTTTTACATACAAAGTGGAGTTTGCCCGCAAGTGGAGTAAAATGATTGTTTATGTCTAAAAATCATCTAATGCCAAATTCGGAAATCTCTTAGCTCCAGGTTCAGTTTTTTTTTTTTTTTTAATCACCCTACACTGAAATGTTTTTATTGTCAAAAAGTCAAAGTAAAAAGGGGTCATTTATAAGATGCTAGAGCACTAAGGGGCTCATTCACTTAGCACAACACTGGCAGACAGGACAGACTCCCTAGTACCCGCCGATGCTTCCGAACTTACATGATGTCTGAATGATCTGCAAGTTAGTTGGCAGTTAAGGGTGGAAGGGGGGATACATACATACCTCCCCCAGTACGCCCTTCATGAATACAGCTAAGCCGAATGCTAGTAGCTGTATATTAAATTAAAGGAGGCTCTCGTGCATACTGCATAGCAATAAATGTTCCACTATAAGAAAATAGCAGCACTGTATCTAGGTGCTCCATTTGCAATTAGGCAATTTAAGATTTAGTTAGGAATTATAGCTGTTGACTAGTTTGTAGGGCCCCCTTACCATAGCAAGACCAAACCTAGACCAGTGTCCCTTTAGGGCTGGCTTCCGCCTAAGGCAGAGCTGATGAAAAACCAGGGCCATATTTGTGGGAAGGGGCAGGGTGCCACCCAGCCGTAATTAAATTGGGTCAGAAGTACTGGGGATGTGAAAGAGAAATGAGAGAATTTGTGCGTGTGCATATGGGAGGGGGGCAGGTGCAACAAGTGGCGACAGGGGCCTAGAATCGCTATGTAAAGTCAGGTCAGTGCAAAACCCCATGTTAGGAGTGTTAGTGCAGAGAGTGCAACTGTTCTGTCTATACTAGGAAGTGATACAATTCCAGTGAAAGGGGTAGTTCACCTTTAAATTCTTCTTTCAGAATGATGCAGACAATGATATGCTGTTACAATTTGCAAATGGTCTTCCTCAGATTCCTGAGCTTTCAGCTCAACAGCTCTTGTGGAAGGTCAGCGTGTCAGTGACCCAAATTGTCTATGCACTTTCTATATAGTCATTTACTGACTCTATAACTTTTAGAGACAGACGCTGAGCAGAAAGCTTGGTGCTTCTAGTCTAAATGCCAAATATCTTAGAAATCACATACAATTGAAAATTAATATTGAGAGTGCTTCTCTGAGCACTTTTGTAATTTTCGTTTTGGAGGTTTAGGTCCATTTATGCATCTCACAATTCTAGCACTTCTTCATAAAGTGTGTTATCCAAGGCTGTTTAAGGTACCAGCGGATCCAGGGCATAATTTATTGGTGGGCCCCCACTGTCCCAAGAAACAGAACAGAATAACCCTCAAGCACATGAGGTTCAATATAGTAAGGCAGGCGGTGAAGAAATGGTCTGCACTAACTGCAGTAGGTATAATTCGGTTGATTAAAATGAGAGGCCTTGCAAGACGCTTTCGCCAAAAGTTATCCTAGATGAAAGGTGTGCTAGTGGGCCCCCTATCCTGGTGGGTCCTGGGCAAATGCCCCTTTTGCCCATTTTTTAAAACGGCTCTGGTGCTATCTGTGTATATATCTGTATGTGCACAAAGCACAGGCTGTATAGCAAAAGAAAATCCACTGTCAGATACATTCAAGATTTGTCAGACTGAGTTGTTAATTTCTCTGCCTGTGACTTTGTTATTAGGGTGAGAAGGACACCCCTCCTGGGAAGCCGGTGACATATAAAGCTGGATGGCTGAAGAAAAGCAGTGGGTTGCTGGGACTGTGGAAAGATTGGCACATTGTGCTTCTAAAAACCCAGCTGTTGCTGTGCGAGAGTGAGGTAAGTTACCCCAGGAACCTCCAGGATGTAGGAACACTGCTTTTTTTTGCAACTGTTGCCCTGAGAACTTTTTTAAGTGAAAACGCAGAATAGAAGCAGTTTCCATTCCAACAGAATAGCAAACCTATAGCACTCTAGACAGAACTGCAACTCTAATCACCACCTCCATCAGTTGGCTGTGCTTCATTGTCTGCCCGAACTCTGTAAATTTACCCTGAAAATGTCTCAGTTGTCATTTATACATAATTATAGGAATGGAATATCAAAAATGCTTGGAAACTGGGGTTTACTGAAAATGGGTCCTTCTGTAACATGGATCACCATGCCTTAAGGCTATAAAACAATGTAAACTCTAAGGGAGAAATTTATTAATATAAGAGTTATGTGTTTTTAAAATTTGAGTATTGAACTAAACTCTTTAGCAATTAAAAACTGACAACATTCGATAGAAGTCCGTGGAAAGCTTAAGTGAGTCAGAGATTTGACAGTCACATCAGTGGTAGACTGACATAAAGGAGGCCAGGTGTCCTTATGTCCAAGAGGGCCCAATGCCAGGAAAGGGAGGGGGGCTGGGGCACAGCCAGGGGCCACAGGAATATTTAATCGTACTGAAAATTAATGGAACAATACTTTTTTTGTGACTTTCTCCCAGTAATTTATAGTTTTTGGTTTAGCCATCAACATGGGTTAGCTTAGTTTAGTTACCATTAGCTACATGGCACTGTCTCATTATTACAAAAAAACAAGTCAGAAATGACAGAATGTTTAATAAAATATAAGACTATGGGAGATGGCTTTACCATATTTCTGGATAATTTGCCCATTAAGGTACTGGTGTTTCTATTTCCTCTATTGTACTCTCCTGCTTCTTCATTTACCAGCTCAGACTGTCAGGTTATATATCACACGACAATATATTATATATATATATATATATATATATATATATAATTATCTATCCTTGACCTTTGCATTTTCTGCCACCTTCCCTATTTGCCATTTTCTCTTCTGCTCTTTATTTTTTGGTTGTTGCTTTTGTCCCTTTCCCTTCTGCTGCCACCTTGTGTCCTGTTTTTCACTTCTTGGTTTCTATTGCTTTGAAGCAGAGAGAGATCACCCCAATCACAAATGTGAGTGTCTGGGCTTGTTTGTGCCCCTGTGTGGATGGGGAGGTATAATCTATGCTTAATGTGGAGGTGTACTATATACATGGACTACATACATGTATAAATCTGCCGCAGTACAGTTAGCATAATGATACAGATAGCAAGTAACTGGTTTTATATCATGCTACTCCTTTAACATGAATCACATTCTTGTGACAAGTGAACAAAGATTCACTGTGTCCAACCGGCAGCCATCCAGCTGGTGCTAAAATGACAACTCCTAGCATCTTCCCACAGCATCTGGATTGTAATGGAAGCTCAGCTACATCTGGAGGGCTGCAGGGTGGGGACTGACCTAGAACCAATAAAGCAAAGGAATTCACCAGCCTCCAACTTCACTTTACAATCACTATGTAAAGGCTGTGCCAGAAAACACTGGCAGGTCGGAATATCACCCTGAGTAAAACCATTTCAACACAACTAAAAAGTGCACACACACACTTCTGCTCCATTTGAAGGGGAAGTTTGTCACAAAATTAAACTTTTCATATATGTGACAGTGGTATGCTACGTTAGTTTGCATCTGATCTTTATGTGTGTGTGTGTTGGGGAGTTGTCTTGTTTGCCTTTCATTCTCTTCAACCAGAAATGTCAAATTTTGTCTTGTAACAGAGCTTAGCAATGAGAAAGCAGATTAACTGTAGATATTAAATTATACAGCAAATGTTTCAGTTTCTTTCTGTTGAAGCCAAACATCTATGTAAAAAGTGCTATATTTATGGGGGCATGGCCAGGATGTGAAGGAGAACAGTCGCATAGGAAGACCGCTCCCGCTATATCATTATCCTGAGGAACTTAGCCGTGACTTTAAGCTCTAAATCTTGCAACCACGCAACGCAATAAGCAACCTAGGCATCCACAATGCCCCCAAAGAACCCTCCTAAAGCCTAACCAGACGGAGTACAAAAGTTTTTCTCCAAAACGGCGCTCCAAGATGGCGGCTGCGAGATCGAAAATACAGCACCCGAACTCCAAGTACATTCGCCGCAACTACCAACTGAACCTGCTGAAGCTACACTGCACACTCTTATGTCGGCAATAATTGACTCCAAAGCCGCTTTATCGACTAAAATTGCCGAGACGACAGCAACTGTTACAACAAAGATCGAGGAGTTGCAAGTAGACTTATCACTCTTACGACAGGATCTGCAAACTTTAAGGGAGCAGACAACCGAAACTGAACGGCGTATAAGCACCATGGAGGATAGCCTTCCCCCAATACAAAGGCAAGTACAACAACTACAGCGGGAACAGGCTAACCTGATAGCTCATGTGGACGACCTAGAAAATAGGCAACGGAGGTCCAATCTGCGCATAATAGGCCTCCCAGAGGGCATGGAAGGCCAAGATGTGGCGACATTTATTGAAACCTGGTTAAAGGATACGCTGGGACCAGAAACCTTCTCCCCGTATTTTGCAGTGGAAAGGGCCCACAGAGTACCAGCCCGTAAACCACCACCAGGCACCCCGCCAAGGCCCATGCTTCTCAAGCTCCTTAATTTCAAAGACAGAGACGCAGCCCTGAGAGCAGCTAGAGTGAAAGGGGACATAATATGCAGCAACGCCAAAGTATCACTATTCCTGGATTTTTCTACCGCAATTCAAAAACGATGCAGCACTTTCATTGAAGTCAAACAGTGCCTCCGGAACAATAACATTAAATACGCCATGTTATTTCCAGCGAAACTGCGAGTAATCGACGGAGACAACACATTATTCTTCGATCACCCTGAATCAGCCATACAGTGGCTTGAAAGCAAACCAAGGGCTCCAGGACCGATGAGACCTCCTCAGAGACCCCGTCATTAAATATTGCCAGAAATGGAAAGAATGTAAAGCCAAGACCGACCGGGTAACAGAACAGAGACTAAGATCCTCTACCTCCATCCCAGCTGGACTCCTTCATCTACCTCTAAACCACAACGAGAAAGCCTAAGTATAATAATATGGTTGCAAGTCAGATATGGCTAAGTTCCTAATATGCTTTATTAAAAATCCAAGTAGCGGACTAGGTACACTTTTAAGTCAGCTACTGATCACTACCAATATACACCAAGTTCTAAGATTGGGCAGGGGAGGGTAAGGGTTTGGGATTCAGTTTGGGAAGTTACTGTTTATATATGTTTATTGTACCTATGCTATAAAAAAAATCGTCAGTTTTGCAACTGTTGAACTAAACAGAACACCAACCGGTCAACAAGTATTCATATGGTTATACAATGACAAGTATCTCCCTATGCTCCTGGAATGTCAGGGGACTTAACTCTAAATATAAAAGGGCCCAACTATTCACCTACCTCAAAAAACACAGCCCAACAATACTTTTATTGCAAGAAACTCACTTGGTGGGCTCCAAAATCCTTGCACTACAAAAGCCTTGGGTTGCCCATCACTTCCACTCGCCATTTCCTCCCATGCGAAAGGAGTAGCGATTCTAATCAGGAAAAATGTAATGTATGAAACTTTGCATGTATGTTTAGATGTCCAGGGAAGGTATGTGATACTGCAATGCAAAACCAATTCCATTCCAATTACAATTGTCAACCTATATAACCCCCCTCCAGGTAACCTAGATGTACGATAATTTTCTCCAAAATAGCGAGCCTACCTCCAGCTCCACTCTATATATTGGGAGACTTTAATGCCCTGCTTCATCCAAGCCTGGACAAGCTAAATTCACTAAATCACACTCCCACCGCCCTAGCAAACTGGGCAACCAACGTGAATCTCACCCAAATTTGGAGATGGAAACATCCCAATACCATTCAATACTCCTGCCATTCCGCCACCCACAAAACACTTTCCCGAATAGATTTAGCATTTGCTTCCCCAGAAGCATTAGCCCTAGTGGATGACATCACATACCTTCCCAGAGCATTCTCTGACCACTCACCCCTAATGCTACAACTAAGAATAGGCCAAATCCCCTCCTCCAAAATATGGAGACTTAGCCCCCTTTGGTTGGCAAACGATATGGTAAAGGAGAAAAATGCTAGTGACTATAAAGAATTCTGGGAAAACAATAATGGTACAGCCTCCATCCCCACAAGGGGAAACCTAATTAACGCTATAACAGCAGCCAGCAACACAACTAAACAATTATGTAAGGAAGCTGAAAACCAGTTTAATAGTGCGGAACAAGCCCACGTAATAAACCCCAACGTTGAAACCCACACTAACCTTACTAAGGCCCAACAACAATTAAAACTTATATACACCCCCCTAACGAATAAGAAACTCCTATATACAGCTCAACGAATATTTGATCAAGGGGAAAAGAATCGTAAAACCCTTGCGCACCTAGCAGCCACCGCAAACTCAGTCACAGTTATTCCTAGAGCGATATCAGAAACAGGGAATGCAGCTACTAAACCCCAAGACATAATGCGAGTGTTCTATGAATACTATGTCACACTGTACAAATCAAAAACCACACAGTCCGCTCATACTATTGCCGACTACCTAGCCAAACTACCAATTCCAAAATTCGATAGACAACAAACAACTTACTTAAATAACCCTATCACTAAACAGGAAATCATCTACGCCATACAAGCACTTCCATCAAACAAAACCCCTGGACCAGACGGTCTACCACCAGAATGGTACCGATCAGTAATAGACGATCTAGCCCCTCAACTTCTCAACATGTACGAGGAGGCCTTTAACGCCCAGCAATTACCCCCCTCAGTGTACTCAGCTCTCATTATACTCATTCTCAAACCCGGGAAGAATCCCAGCTCATACCTCATACCGTCCTATCTCGCTAATGAATACAGATGGGAAAATACTGGCTAAAATCCTAGCAAATAGACTTATTAAAATGATCACTGCAATAATCCACCCGGACCAATCTGGTTTTATGCCCAACAAATCTACTACATGTAACCTTAGGAGACTATATACAAACCTACTAATTGCCCACGAGAACAGTGGACCCAGAATTATAGTCTCACTTGACTCCGCAAAGGCCTTCGACACCGTCGAATGGCCTTATCTCTGGAAAACACTAAAAGCATTCGGATGCGGCCCCAATTTCATAACATGGATAAAAATTTTGTACAAGGCGCCCCAAGCCCAAATTAGAGTAAATAATCTCATCTCTCCACCCTTCAGCCTACATAGGGGAACACGTCAGGGGTGCCCCCTCTCTCCACTTTTGTTTGCCATGGCAATAGAGCCATTAGCGATAGCCATCCGACACTCTATCAATATCAGCGGGTTTAGACTTCACAACATTGAAGAGCGTATAGCCCTATACGCAGATGATATCCTATTATTCTTAGCTGACCCACACAATTCACTCCAAGAAATTCTTAAACTCGTACAAGAATTTGGCTTATACTCAGGGCTGCGGGTAAATTGGGACAAGTCCCAAATAATGCCAGTTGACACAATCCCAATTATAGATAGGCCAACGACCAACCAACTAACCTGGGCAGACGAAATCAAATACCTAGGTATCACAGTATCCCCACTATGCTCCCTGTTCCAGGAACAGAACCTAGAACCACTATATGCAAATTTCACCTCTACAACAGCTACCTGGCAAAATCTCCCTCTGACGCTACGGGGGAGAATAAACTTATTTAAAATGATATTCCTCCCCAAATTCCTATATTTTTTCCGAAACACACCAACTACAATTCCCAAAAAGTTTTTCAGTAAAATAAGTGGAACCATCTCCTCCTTCCTATGGGCAGGCAAGCAACCAAGGTTTTTATGGAAATCACTTACCGCACCCCTAGAGAAAGGAGGCCTCCAACTACCTGATATGTATCTATACCATATAGCGGCCCAACTATCCCATTTACATCCCTGGTTTCTCCCAATTCTACTATTCTCCTGCTAGATTGAACCGAATTTACTCAGATAGAACATCAGCATGTCCCAAGTGTCAAGAGGCTCAAGCCAATTTCCATCATATCATATGGTCTTGCCCCCAGATTCAGAAATATTGGAAAGGAATTATGAAATGTCTAAATGATAACCTAGCCATACCACATATTGTAGCAATTGAATTCTGTCTATTCGGGGTAATAGATGAAGTTATACCACTTAATAAAACCCGCATACTGTGTAGAACACTATTATTTTATGCTAAAAAGAATATAATTCTGAACTGGTTGAAACCCACCACCCCCACTATCTCCCAATGGTTGAACCTAGTGAATAAAATGCTACCAATGATCAAGCTAACGTACGAAGCTAGAGGAATCCCCGACAAATTTGATAGAGTCTGGGGCACATGGGTAGATGTCTATCCTATCTCTTAAACACTACTGACTAGGGCCTGACCCACAAGATTGATAGAGAAATGCCTTTTCATTAACATATGGTATAAAGAAAGACCAATAACACACAATGACTGGAAACTTGTTTAATGTACAGCTCCTAGGTAAATATGCTTGATTTGCATTCTGTATAGATATCCTCTGTATACTGACAATTTAATGCTCTGAATAAGAAACGATTGTTAGTAAATGTCATATGTCTTGTCTGTTTTGAAATAAAAATAAATACTTTAAAAAAAAAAAAAAGTGCTATATTTATAAAGCTCAGTTACTGTCCACAATTGTTGATATTATAAATAGACAATTATAGTATAATTAATGTATATATATTTTTTTTATGTGAGACTAATTCTTACAATGACTTATTATTATAGCCCCCCAGACCTGGTACAGCCCATTGAAACCAATAGAACAACATGACAGCTAGTTGGCAACTAGTTTCAAGCCAATATGCATCCCATAGCTTTATAACTACCTGCGATTTTACATGGCATTCCGTCACCTTAAGGTGGTAAAGTTTGGTGTATTTCAGTGGTATTTCTTTTTTTTTTATATACAGAATTATAAATATACCCCATACATTTTTCCATTGGGCAGCTGTTCCAGGTAAAGAGTGGGGTGATGGAAAGGGTGTGCCTGTTGTGCTATGCACGGACATCTCTTTCTCTCTTACAAGTCCAAGGCACCTGCTGCTGTGCCAAGGGGAATGTTTTGGAAAAAGAGACATTGGTAGAAGAGCCAGGAAAATCTCTTAGCATTGCTATAGAGCATGACTGCATGAGATTAGCTGGCCTGGCCCCTCTCAGTTATTTAATAACAGGGCAGCTGTTTGGAACTGACCCACAGCACTGACACTCATGTGTGTAGCTCTGTACAGACAATGATTGTTTTTTTTATACAACACTTGCAGCTGGCCACAAAACCTAAAAAAAAAAAAAAAAAATTATATATAATATATATATATAAAATATATATTATATATATATATATATATATATTATACATTTATGCAGCGAGGGCTCATTTCCAAAGGCAGCACGAGTGCGACCAGAATGTTTATTAACACCATTAATTAAAAATACTTGAATACTGTATTGCTGCGCTAAGGCATATGTCCTGACTCCTGCATTGAACAGCATGTAAGTGCAACTGTAAACCCTGGGGAACCTGGAGCTACCGCCTCCCACAGCAATTTGGTTCGATACTCTTGCCCCAAATGAATCCCATGCAAAAATTATTCGAATGGCAAGTGCCATAAGTAATTTATGTCTACTATAGACAAAAATAACAACATTCATTTTGAGGTATCAGGTGCAACTCTCTTCATGGCAACCATTACAATGGAATTATAAGAAAAATGCACCAATGGGTAAAAAAAACTTGACAATTTGAGTTCTAAATTAACTGCATTAACAAATTAAGAGCTGAAAGGGCCTGGAGCTGAAAATGTATGAAGCAGGCTTTGTGTTATTACAATTATTAGAGCGATTTGGATAAAGCTTGCAGTTAAACTGCCCCCTGTCCTGAATGTAAAGGTGGCCATACACGGGCAGATTTCAGCTGCCGATTCTGGTCCTTCAGAACTATTCTTATCTGCCCATGAATGGGCACCCCCAATAGGCCAACCCGACTGACATCTGGCCAGACCTTGATTGGGCAGGTTTTTCTGTCGGATCGGGGACTGCATTGGCTCGTTAAGGTGCCAAGCAGGTTTGGGGAGGAATAGGCTCCCCCTAGCCATATTGAAAATCTCCCTATGTCCAGCAGACATTTTCCTTATGACATTTACATAGTTTGTGCAATGAAAAATGCAGGCTTACACAGGCAAAACTTACTTTGATTAAAAAAAGCCCTGCTTGGATTGATCACTGTAATGGATAAGCTGAGCTTTGGAGAGGAGTTTAGGAGAAAAAAACATATTTCTCCAGCAGAGTGCAAAGAGTCTGATCACTGTTTACATTTTTTTTGCAGGGGGTTTACATGTCCCCCACGTAATATAATCTGGGTTTTTTTTATTGTGAAAATAAGCATAGGAAGCACTTCTGCCAAAGTCCAGCCATTTACATGCAAGCTGAATGTATACATTCATATAAACAGCAACTAGCTGAGATCTCTGCAGTGGAACCTGACATCCTTCTGGGGTACCTGTTTGTCCCTCAATTACCGACACAATAATATAAAATAAATTAACTTTAGGGGATGTGTAACCCCTGAAAACAAATATCAAGTTGCTTACTAATTTTTTTTCATGTTCATTTCCAAGATCAGACATTTTAGACAATTAAAAACTATTAATATAATGAATTTTGGAACAACAGTGCCACCTGCAAGTCTTTGTTGAGAATGCATCCATATAAAGCCCCACGCATGCACAGTGGAGGGGGGGTGCGCGTTGATCACATGTTTGCGCATGTGCGCGGGGGTGGCCTCGGGGCGCCTGGATTACAAATCCGGCGCTGCCAAAGAGACCTTGGTGTATAAAGCAGAACTTTATTGGGCATCTATCCAAATAGATCACTACTGCAACCCCACTGTCCAGCAGTGCTGCAGTGCTTACTTACTCTCATTTACCTGGCATTCTCAAGTATATAAATCAGTGAAGTGGGTCAGTCAAAACCAGCACTGCGGGCCAGTTGAAAAATCGGCAGGCATAAGACCATATGGTCATGGGACCAGAATGACTCATATGTTGAAAAATCTTATTTGCTACTGTTATACAGTCCTACACATAATCTATGGAATCTCTGCCTGATGTATGTATATATATATATATATATATATATATATATATCTTTATTTATAAAGCACTACTTATGTACGCAGCACTGTAGAACTATAGAGTAATACAGCAGGGGGTTGTTAAAATAATAGATAAATACAAAGTATAACAATAAATAGAAATAAATACAAGGTACACTTGCTATAAGTTAAGAATCAAAGAGACAAAAGGATGGAGGTCCCTGTCCAATAGAGCTTACAATCTAAATAATTGAGTGCTATATCCTAAGCGTGAATCATGCTTTGCAGTTCAGTATGCATTAATTATTGTATTGGTCATCTCTGAGACAAAGTATTGTATATAATGAATAAACTGATAATTTTACACATTATTACTTTATGCACACATTACAGTGACACCTTGTGGTGAGAACAGTAAATGGTAATAGCTATGAATAACGTGGAGATAGAACCAAATCCCTTGGAGCCACATAGAATTCATAGTACTATAGAACTATTGTTCTGTGATCTTACAATTTTATTATTATTGTTACTTTATATTACTTATCTTTCTATTCAATCAGTCACTCTCCTATATATATTTCAGTCTTTTATTTAAACCACTGCCTGGTCGCTAAGGTAAACAAGCAACCAGAAACTGCTGAAATTCTAAACTAAAGAGCTGATGAACACCAAGCGAAATAACTGAAAAACCACACAAAAAAAGATGAACACCATTCGCAAATTTTCTAAGAATATTGGTGTCTTTATCCTACTAAAAGTTATTTTAAAGGCCGCCAAATGCCTACTGGATCCACGTCTTGTGCATTGCATTTTCCTACTTGGAGGCTAACTAGCTTGATCATGAGGCCTACAAGACTGGTATAACAAATAACATGCATAATACATAAATACAAAACCACTGCTGACCTACAAATGTGTTTGTTGTATAAATTTGCCACATCCAGTCCAACATACAATCACTGTGGCCATACGCTTTTTGTGTCTAATAAACGGAAGTCACAAACTGCTGTACATAGGCCTAACTAGTCCTGTACTGTACACAATGCAGGCAATTATAAAAAATCCTAACTGTACAGCCAACATAACCTGGCCACACATTTTCAGACATGAAAACCACAGTGACACACATTTTTATATTTGTAATTAAAAGAACTGACTGATTCCTATGCCCTAACCAGCCCTCTACTACACACAAATGAGGAGGTTATAGAACCATCCTAACTATATAGCAATGTATAACATGTAAGCCGACCACACCCATTCTGATATAGCAACTGCCATGGCAAACATTTTGATATTCCAATAAACATAATTTGCCAATTTCTTTACAATGGCCTAACAAACCATTCACTACAGAACAATGTAGGCATATAAATCAGTCCAAACTATAGGAAAAAGTAAAGGTGGCCATACACGAGCAGATCCGCTCGCTTGGCGATGTCGCCAAGCGAGCGGATCTTCCCCCGATATCCCCACCTACGGGTGGGCGATATCGGGGACCATTTAGGTAAAAAAAATAATAATCCGATCGTTTGGCCCTGGGGCCAGACGATCGGATAATGTGGGCGGCAATGGGGCAGTCGGATCGGGGACCGCATCAACGAGCCGATGCGGTCCCCGATCCGACCAGATTTTCTAACCTGGCCGATCGAGATCTGGCCAATTTCAGGCCAGATATCGGTCGGCCAGGCCGATCTGCTCTCCCCATACACGGGCCGATTAGCTGCCGAATCGGTCCAAGGGACCGATATCGGCAGCTATAGTCGGCCCGTGTATGGCCACCTTAAGCTGGCACATAAAAACCACAGTTGCACACAAATTCTGATATGTCTAATAATACAAATAACCAACTACCATGCATAGGCTATAGTAATCATTATATTATTTACTGGCAAGTACACATGTTAAAAAGGGGGTTAACATGATACTATACTTACACATACACTTTGTACCATATCCTTCTATGCCTACTGGATGGTCTGGGATTCCAGGAGCTTCCTTGAAATGATGGCACTTTCCTGTGTTCTTTATAAGCCACTGTCTTGCTTTTTCCTAAGGAGAATTTACATTCAGCTTCTGTCCAAACTGCATTTCTTGCTGTTGCTGCTCCATTCTTCAGGTAGTTTTTAGCTCTGGGTCAATGTATGTGTCTGCAGAGAAAAAACACAAGTTAGTTATGATCCCTTTCTGTGTGCCACCACTTTACATACCCCTGATACACCAAATCCCTCCCCCAGATTTTTCCCAGCCTCTTAAACAGCCTATTGTTAAAATTCTTTTTTAATCAACAAAAAGCCCCCATAGAGCCCACTTCTTATAGCTTACCCACACAGCCCTTATGGGGCTTCTTTTGCAGACGCTGCACTCAGCCTCTTATTTCCCATCGCCCATTGTGCATCAGTTAATAAACACCCCCAGACTGATTTCATCCGGCCTATTACCCACACAGCCCTTATGGGGCTTCTTTTGTATTCACTGCACTCAGCCTCTTATAGAAAAAGCAGTCCCTAGTAGCAGGGAAGCACAGAATCCAGGTTGCAGCCAAGATTCTGAAGATCGCCCTGTCAATTTCACCAACTAGTGTTTTTATAAATGTTTTTCGTCCCTTAGTTGTGAAATTTTTTCCCCTAGTTTATATATAATACCGTGGACAAAACTCGATTACGAGTTGCTCTTTTGTTCCCTGAAACCCTTTGAAGCTGAAAGAGGAGAAAAAAAGTACTTTCGGTCAAATATTGGAGGATGGGAGGTTCTGGCGACAGCAGTGAGGAATATGGTGACATTTGCTGATTCCTGGTAAAAGTTTGGCTCTCAGCAGAGAAAAATAAATTACTGGGAACTGAGGAACTCGTTGCCCCGATACGGCTGACAAACAGTATGAAAAACGCAAAGTTAGGTTTTATTTCTTATTTTCTTCCGTGGCAAAACTATGGGCTGTAAGCACATAACAAAACTATACAGCCGCCACAGCCCGCCTATTAAGTCCATCGCGTTACTGGCAGCCTATTTTGCCAGTCTATTTTATAATACCAACATGACGCTCCAACCTTGCTCGTCATGTGACTACGTACGCGTCATTGCGCAGATAGGCTATGAAGTTGTGCCGCCATAGTCTCATCTCGCGATATTTTAGGGGAAATTCTCCTGGAACTGTTCTGCAGAGCTGGGTATTTAAACAGCGTTGTGGACACTGAAATAGCCATTGTGTTATGAAAATTGGGGCTGTCCCGCGAAAAGCGGGGCTGTTGGGTGGTATGCATGCCCCCTAGTATGCGTTGCTCATTTTTCAGGGTGGCACTTATTGCCCTTCTTCTTGTTGCCCTCCTCCAACTACTTTATCTCTCTCTGCTATCTAACCTCCATGGCCAGCAGCAGCGCTCTGCCTACCCGGTGCCTGTGGGCACGTCTCATACAGGCTCCCAGTCGCACAGGGAACTGAAGGAACATCTTAGGGCTGCTAAAGTAGGTGGTATTTTGGATTCCAGCGGGCAGTACTGGATCTACCGCCATCTGTTGCCTCATGAGAAGGGCAACTGGAAAGACTTGGACGTGGTTTTGGCTTCTCACGCAAGTGTGAATAACCTGGGACATTTGCAGGATCTAGTGCAGCACTGGGATGGAAGGATATCACTGGCACTATTTGCTTCTAATGCCGTGCAAGCAAAACTGGCTGTCATGTTTGTGTATGCCCTCTCTCAGCTGTGCCCACATGTAAGGCAGAGGGTGTCTTTCCATCTAGTATGCAAATCTAGTGATAGGGTAACTTTCCCAGAACTGGAAGATCTTTCTGACTTTGCCACTCTCCCTAACTGTGAGGCAGTTTTCTCCAAGGCAGCAGACATGGGAATTAAGGTCGTTAATTATGCAGGTAATGCTTCTTACCCCAACAACTTACTGAGAAATGTCGCCAGAGCAGGTATTGAAAGTGCCGCTTATGTTCTGGTGGTTGATATTGATATGGTGCCTAGTGAAGGCCTAAGGTCAGGGTTTGTAAATCTTGCTACTGGGGGAGTGGATCAGCATTTGGTTTTTGTGGTACCTGCCTTTGAAATCCGCCATACAAGACGCCTTCCTAGCACTAAGGAGGAACTGATGCGGCTGTATCAGGTGGGCGAAGTACGAGCATTCTATGAAGAGTTGTGTCCACGGTGTCAGGCACCTACTAATTATTCTCTCTGGATAAACTTGCCGGAAAAGAAACCAGCTGCAAAACTTGGAGTTGCATATGTTGTTGAGTGGAAGGATCCCTGGGAGCCATTTTACATAGGGCGTGCTGATGTTCCAGCCTATGATGAGAGGTTTAAGCAGTATGGCTTCAACAGGATAAGTCAGGTATGAATGCACATGCTTTGTGGGGAAAAAGCTAGAGATAATGTTTTGCTGCATGTGTCAGTGAGACACAGTGTTTAGGTGGGCAGCCTTATTACTGAAATGTTGTGTTCTCTGCTACAAAGTAGTAAACCCATTGCTTGTCTTCTAGCACCTGCAGCCTGTGTGCACGGTATTTATTTTATGCCCCAGTAAAGTTTGCTTTTATCATAAATATAAAGTCCAGTAATCGGACAAAACTTTAGGCTAATGCCAGGTGGGGCTAATTCTTGGCCTATAGGTAAACGCAGGCTGAGGATTTAGCCTTATTAGCCTAATCTAGCTGGGTGCAGGGACACAGAGCTAACATGTTATGATTTGCCCCCACCCAGAGTTGGGGAGAGTAATAACACAATGGGTAGTTGTAGTAAGACATGGTCATTGTCCGACAAGACCAGTAGATGATTATAAAGCTTCAAACAGACTTTATTTTCTTTTTTACAGGCTTGTGAATTGAATATGGCGGGCTTCTCATTTGCTGTACTTGACTCAGCCTTCCTGCTTCATAAGGGCCACAAGCTTCCAGGTGACTTCCACAGTCAGAAAGATGCAGAAAATCGAAGAAATCGGCAACTGTACAGAGGCTTCAAGGAGGAGCTAAGACTCCGATATCCGGAGTCTTCCCGTCGTTGCTGAAAGGGTTCTGGAGATGGCAGTGCTGGGCACGCATGTTGAACGTTTCATGGTCATGTCTAGGTTTTAGGAATTGATATCATAGGTTTGGTCTTCAAGTCTGTGATAAAGATCAACATGTTTTCTATACAGGTATTCTGGGTGAAGTAGAGTATATTGTTACTACTGGTTATTGTTATGGTTATCACTGAATATTACTTCTGGTCTGGAAATTGTCAGACTTAATTACATGTTTTCCTGACTCAGGAAAACTCTTATGCTCATGAGAATATCTACAAACTTTTGGACCTTCAGCTGTTGCTAAATTACAACTAAAATTGCTCCTAACCCCACTCTTAGGCATCGGTACTACCTGCATTTTCCCTGTTTGCATAGAAACACAGGCGTTGAACAGGCCAATCGCCTCTCTGTCTTCCCCATCTTCAGTGTACACTGACAGGCACAGGATCAGCCTGGGGCAGAAAGTGTTGCAGAAACTGGAAATTCTGCAGGATGGTAGTGAATCTGCCTTCTCGATGCAAGCTAGAAAGTGGCAAGTGTGTCATTGGCCTTAACTATTGGGTATGGTGTGAACTGTACTTGGGCAACAACTGGAAGTCCACAGGTTTTAAGGGCATCATTTCTTAACCACTGATTTTGTCGCTGAAAAGATAAAGGATTTTTTATTTATAAAATCATTTCACAGATTATGAAACAAAACATAACCAAAACAAATCCCACAAAAACACCCATCCCTCTGTCCATTGGCAACTCTCCACCAAACACACCAAATCAAAGGCTGGTTTGCAAAGTCTTGTGTTTGTCCATACAACCTTCCTTCCACCACCTCCCAACCAATTCATGATCCCCAGAAAAGTATTTCCTGGTCCAACCCTCTCCAGTTTCCATCCCCCAACAAAAACACAGCCAATAGCATTTAAGCAACACATTAATAAAATGATCCACATAACATATATATCTATGCCAAACTGAGCAGATTGCCCCAGGCCACAGAAAGCTGCACCTCCAGCCTATAGAGAGGGAACTGAGAAGATATAGGGACTAATGAAAGGTGCAGGCTACCTATCAACATGAGTTTAATGAGTAGGACTTCTACTGAACATAATTTTTGCCTATTGTTATTAATAGGAAAATCTATGTTTTTTTTCTTGAACAGTTGTGGGAGCAGAAGCAGGAGAAAGCAGTTTATCAGGTGACACTTCACAGATAAACACTGTCTTATCTGCTTATTAGACATCTGCTCATCTGTAAGCTAAAACAGAAACAACAAAGGTGGCCGTATACGTTAAAATCCATTGTTTGGCGAGGTTTCCAATTGAACAAATCTTCTTGCGATATGTCCACCTAAGGTGGCTGATATCGGGCTGATTCGATCATCGATGGCTCCTATGCCCATTACAGTGATAACTATAGGGTCCGTCAGACCGAGGACCACATAAATGACCCAATGCAGTCCCCGATCGGATAGGAAAATCAAACCTGTTTGATCAATACCTGGCTGATTTTTAGCCAAATATCAATAAGGAAGGCCTGTTGGGGGTGCCCCATACATGAGCAGATAATCTGTTCAATCGGTCTAAAGGACTCTAATCGGCAGCTCAAATCTGCCTGTGAATGGCACACTTAAGGGCTCTGGCACACGGGGAGATTAGTCGCCTGCGACAAATCTCCCTTGTCACGGGCGATTAATCTCGCAAGGCATTTTCGGCGATTTGCCGAAATCGCCTGCGCAGCATGTGCCATCCCACCGGCGACTTACATTTTCGCCGGTGGGATGGTACTTCGGGGAGATTAGTCGCCCGTGACAAGGGAGATTTGTCGCGGGCGACTAATCTCCCCGTGTGCTAGAGCCCTAAGGGGGTTGTCTATACAGAGCTCATTATCTCTATTTAAAAATACATCCATTCTTAATTAGTGCTTTTTTTTCACTAAAAAGATGGGAAGTTTACACTAAAAATGGGAGCATGTACCCTTTCCTCTATGGTGTTTTTTTTTCCTTTACAGTTAAAGGCATTATTCTGTGCACAGATTATACCTTTTTTGCTTACATCTCTAGAAAAGAGCAGGAGCTGCCTTATTGCTTAGGCTTATGCCACATGTGTTGGATTCTTGGTGTGCAGATAAGCACAGGCCAAGGATCCGCCCCATGTTTGAAACAGCACTCACATCGGCCTGGGTGCAGGCACATACAGTGAATATTAGTGGAGAAATGCATACTCATGCATTCTGGAGCCGAAATCTGCTTCATGTGCCAGCAAATGGGCCATAGCAGTGGCTCCGAGAACCAACACAGGTTTAAAACGAGTAAAGCTGTTTGGTAGTTCCCATGCTCTATTTTATTATAGAAAAGGTAATCTGCGCACACTGAAAGCTTTGCCAACATACACTACATTTTAAAGGGCCAATAATGCCAAAAAGAAAAATCATACTGTTAATAATTTTATCAAGCAAATACAGGTGCAGTAATTGTTGGCTGCCAAATACATTTTCTTTTGACTAGCTTGGTATGGCAATTTTATTTTGATAAGCATCAGTGGAATGTATTGGCATTAATGGCCCTCTGCAACCATACACTACATTGTAGACTAGTAAGGTGGCAGGTCACTGTGTGAGCAGAATATCTTTCTCTAAATTAGAATTTAGTTTAAAAGCTGCTTCACTCCACTGTGTATAACCTCTGATTAAGATGGTGTGTAATGTTTACTTTTTCGTTCTAGAGTTTTGATGAAAATTATGATTATTGGATAGGATAGTATAGTGAAACAGCACCACACACAAACCCCTATACTGCCCCATTTGCCCGTACCTGTTGCTCAAATGATATCATATTATTACACTTGGCAGTTGTAGCCAGTCTGGTCCTGACTTTAACTGAGCATGCTTATAGTTGGTGATTGCCACTAGAGAGCTGGAAAAAGGACATCAATGACTAGAGATGGTGCTGCCAACTCTGCTGCTCTTCTCTGCATTATGATTTGGTATGGGTAAATTAATCGGCAGATCAGCAAAGCACAAGCTTTTCAATGTAAAGAAATATAATTATAAATGAGTGTAACCCTCATCCGTAGTTAGGTGCCAGCCAATGAACCAAAGGTATAATGTAGCTCAATAGTGTACAAGTATACATAGTAGATACAGTTGAAAAAATGCACAAGTCCAGCAAGTTTAACCACCCGTCCATGTGAAACCCACCTTGCAGTAGTAGCAGTGTTTCATTAAGCAGAATTTTAAGGGGTATTGGTACTAATAATTCAGTGTAGTGGTAACTAAAACCAAATGTGACATAAAAAAAAGAAATGTTATTCAATGGTATTCAGTTCTGCATGTGTTGACATTTAGCAGGATTGGGAAACCATTTCTGGACTAGGCTTGTTTTGTCTGCTGCCGTCCAGCTTCTGTGTAAGCACCAGGAGTGCAAAGGATTTGTTTATATATATGACAACATGCAACTGTCACCTACTGTTAATGAAAATATGTGATTTTTTTGCTGTGTCAGTACCTAGAGTCCCATGTGCTCTGCAAGATGGAATATTTATTGGTTTGAGTGACTACTACTAATCTGAATTAGTCCTATCTCTGCCTATTTATATTGTTGTTTGTTCAGCTTTCATATGCATAAAGCTGTTTCATGTTGTAATTTAATAAGCTGCTTACCTGACAGTATTATGTTTGGCTATTAAACATATGAAATATGAAAAGTGGTTCACTTTAAAAGGGCAACCTGTCAAGCAAAAAAGATTCTACTTGTTGCAAGTTTTGGCTGCTGATACTACAATGGAGCTTATACTGGTCTTTTTGAAACTGGAGCACCTGGATGGATCCCACACAAACATAGGGAGAACATACAAACTCCTTGAACATAGGACCCCAGTGCTGCAAGGCAGCAATGCCAGCTGCATCAACAGCATGCTGCCCATATTGATTTGGACAGGCAGAAAATTCCACAGACAAAGTGCATCATCAGGTTATGATGTATCCCAAGGACTCCCATATAATGCAGCCTGAGGATGGAATGATCGTATCAGCCCAGTTTTGCAGTGTAAATTGTGGGCCAAACTGATCAGCTTGTTTAGAGACCTAGCTGAATAAGAAGGTCTAGCTAGCTGTAATCAGCGTAACAGCAATAAAAACATTTCTTTTCTTTTCATTGATGGTTTAAATTAATTTAAAAATATACTACAACATATTACATGTACTCAAGTGTAGTACTATTTCTTCTAGGATTAGAGAGATATTTACACATTGTGGCACTGGAAAAAATAAATTTTTATTACAGCCAATTTATTTTTGAATATTTCCTGGTACACACTATCTGCTATGAGTCTAGCTTGTTAGCATATAAAAGATAAAATTCACAATGGAGATCAATGTCAGACCCATCTGCCATATCACACAGCGTTCTGCATGCTGACCTTGCTCAGCCTCCAACAACAACTTTTTGCCTTCTCAGTTGGCCAGACTACAGATATATCAACTATCCTCCATCTGAAACTCCTGCAATGCCTTGCACACTGTTATTCTCTTTCTCCCAAGGTTTGTTAATAATGGAACATGCAAAGCATTGAAGGGAACTGTAAGAGAAAGACAAACTGCTTTTAATTGCACTTACATTAATGAATTGATGTCTTAATGGAAAGTTGTTTTAAAATATATCATTATGGTAAAAGCACCCCTTTAAAATATTTAGTCAACAGTATTTCTTTTTTGGAGCCCTAAATGGATGACCTGGTCTCAAAACCTGCTAGAGAAGACTAACTCCACCCAGGGCTGCTCCTGGTAACTTTAAGAGACTCATTTTGAAAATGAACATCCTTTTTGCTTTAAATAGGCAGTATACCCATATTTCCAACATAAGTGCAATGAACAGGCACTATGCTAAACATAGGTTTTTGCCTATTGCATATCTCCCAACTGTCCTGATTTTCGCGGGACAGTCCCTCTTTTGACAGCTCGACCTGCAGTCCCGGATTCTTACTGAAAAGTCCCTCATTTCCCTTTGATCTCCTGCACTGAAGCTAAATAAGATACAAATTTAATTAAAAAGTAGCTTTTGTCAGTGAGCCCAGAAAGTTAACAAACTTCACCTGCTCTTAGAAACATTGTTTTTCATATTTAATTAAAAAGTAGCTTTTGGTACAGAGCCCAGAAATAACAGGACCCCAAAACCCCCAGAAATATGTTCAAACTTTAAATAACCTACCAAATTTAGTCAAATGGGAGTGGTATTTAGGCGGTGTGGTTGCAAAAATGGGCGTGGGATTTCTTTTTGTCCCTCTTTCCATTTTCAAAATGTTGGCAGGTATGCTATTGTCTTAATGAGGAAACGTGTATGCAAAACATGTATGTCTGAAACTGAGATTAAAGATATTATACTTCCTGACTCATATGAGCAGAATCAAAACACATTAGCAGTCCACTCAGAAGCCTCCATATAAAAAAAAAAAAACCTCTCTCCTCCCACTTGCAGCATTTTAAATGGGCAGTATATACATCAAACGATAAAGAAAAAGGGACACAACAATCTGCCATGTGTAGCGTGGCAAAATTGTTGTTTGACCACACCAATTTGGTGGCCTTACTCCCAATACAATGTCCATTTTACAAAAACACATCCTTTTCCATGTTTCGAATGACAGCATTAGAAGTACAAAGTGCACCAGAAGACACAGCGGCTCTCACCATTTCATGACATATTGTGGCCCAAAACATTCCGCAACACACTGTGGCACCTGCATTTCATCACGGTAAGATCACTGCAGAAATGGTCTTGAGAACTCCACTAACCACAGACCTGCTACTGTAGTAAGATGAGTCCCAGCCAGCTCCCACTCCCATACACCCAGTTAGAGTCACACAGACAGTCCTGTCCCTTACAATTAATTTGCAGGTAGATGAGATAATTCAAGAGTAGCAGAGACTGTTTTGCTCAGTTGTAGCCTAACTTCACTCCCTCCCAGACCCAGTCACACAGTCCTGGACCCTTAAAATTTGCCAGATAACATGAGATAACTAGAGTGAGACTGTTTTGCTCAGGTTTAGCTTGGTCCTGCAGCCTGGCCTCACTTCCTTTTACTCCCAGACCCAGTCAGACTATAAAGGTGGCCATACATGAACCAATTCTAGTTGCCGATATTGGTCCTTTAGAACGTTTCGGCAGCTTATCTGGGCGTGTATGGGCACGAACGACGGTCCTGCCCGACCGACATCTGGCCTGAAATCAGCCAGATATCGATCCTGCCGGTTTGATTTTTCTGTCACATCGGGGAGTGCATCACCTTGTTGATAAGGTCCCTGAACTGACGGTGCCTATACCCACCGTTCAATTGTTTGACCCCAGGGCCAAATGACTGAATTAGCCCGATATTGCCCAGCCGTAGGTGGGGATATCGGGAGAAGATTAGCAAGAGCAATCATCTGATGTTAAGTTGCCCAGCTAAGCTGTAGCATGTACAGTAGCCTTGGGGGGGATTATTGATGGCAGTAGCACTGACAGGTACAGTGGGCCGCAGACAGGGAGCAGAAGCGTAGCACAATGAGCTATGTTCCACCCAGGCATTTTCACTCAAATAAAGGCTTCAGCGTGCCTGAGTATGCCATTTATAGGCCTCTTGCTCCCCTGTGTGACATCATGTAGACTACTTCACTTATGTGGCTGGATCCCTCAAGTCATGTTTTCTCATGTTTCACTTTAGTACTTTCTGTCTCTGATTCCAACAAACTTTAAAGGAGCTTATAAAACTAATTACCAGTCCACTAAGAAGCCCTTGATTATGAGCTGCTCAAAGCTGCAAAAGGGGCAGGGTGATGAAGGGGTGGTGTGGGACAGACTGGCTCCTGTACACAGTAGAGGGCAGAGTTGTGTGCAGGAATTGGGGGCAGAACAACACAAATACATTGACAGTAAATGTAAATGCCGGACAGGTGGCAAGCCTACCTATAAAGGAAGGGGGGTGAAGTCAGTAAAAAAAGACCAATTTTCAAACGAGTGCTTTATAATAGTAATAAACATATGAAAATATGCTTTTTTTTTAATTAAAACAATAGGCAGAACGAACAGACTTTTTGTCAGTTAATGTCACATTCTATTTCCTGATCTGAGCACAATTACATCAAACAAACAATCCGCTAAGAAGTCTTTTATGTAATGAGCTGCTCCTTTATCCTAAAGCTTAATGTAACAGCAGACAACCAAAAACACATTTGCCAAAACAATACATAGGACCTGTGTTGAAATTACAATACAAGTGCTATTTAATGTTGACAAAGAGAGCACACTGTCACTTTAAGTGTCTCTTCCCTCCGAGGGGAGAGCGCCTGGCATTATGGGTAGAGTAAGCGGGGAAGCCTAGGCTGGATCCTCTCGCGAGATTTAGATTTCCCCTTCCCTGCATCGGTTACAGAAGTTTGAGAAGGAAGCGGAGAGAAACTACGGAGCTGATGTGATCGGGTGCCAGCTGAAAAGCATTACAGGCAGCAGCAGCAGCAACAATCTGTCTGTTTGTCTGCCTGTTAGGTAATGAGCTAGAATAGCTGCTCGATCAAGTTACTGTGCGGTCCATCCCACTTCCCTTCCCTCTCTTACCTTTTATTCCTAAAAAATGAACCCGATTTTGTTATTTTGCCAGTTTCTGTGTTCTCCCTTTCTCTTCTTCTTTCGCTGCGTTTTTTGATCTAGAACCTCATATTCAATGATATTTGCATAGTAGTTTCACAGAAATCACACCTGGATGGATGTCAAACAGCATTCTCCTCTCTAAAAACCCTTTTCAAAGTGACCAACTGCATAGAACTTTTCTGAGGACAGTAATCATTCCTGGATGTCAAATATCCTTCTCCACCACCTTTAAATCTTTTACAAAGAGACCAACCATAAAGAAGTAATTCAAAGAGCAGCTCCAGGTCACATGACATTTGCTGCTTTGCCCCCTGTAGTACATTGCCAATGGGCCACGGGAACCTTCTCTGCAGTCTGCTATTGCCATAGGGCTATTGCACAGATAAAAATAAAAAGTATTATTGCTCCAGTCAAGCCCAGCAATATATTATTAGCAGTGCCGAAAGGGTGGCAAAAAAATACATGCCAACTATATACTGCAGAGGGGAGTGCTGATGGCCACCCAAAATTAACTGGAGGACTGATCATTTTATATAGAGTTTCATTCATTTCCAAGCTTTTAATCTGTTTTAGAATTTTTGGAGAGCACACACAGTAGAGTCTGCAGAGTCTGTCTATATCAGATTATACCCATGACCTTGTAAACATGGACAGTATCAAGTGTCCCAATGGACAGTACCAATGCGATCGGTAGGCCGAAGCCCCCTGTCCTGCTCCCACTGCCTCACTGGCTCAGTCTGATGCTGACAAGATCTGTCAGTTTAGCAGACGGAAAACGGAGCTCTTTATAGCCCCTTTTGTGTTTTCAAAATCATTGTCTAATATAAACAAAAACTGCCTATAGGATTTGATTAAACATGGAAAACACAGGTATAGGATCCATTATTTGGAAACCTGTTATTGAGAAAGTTCTGAATTACGGGAAGGCAATTCCAATAAGCAAATATTTCTATTTTATAAAAGTGATTTCCTTTTTCTCTAATTATAGCACTACCTTTACTTGTGATACATACTGGGCTGTGTCAATCTATAGAAGTGTCCAAAAAATCCTGTTTGTTTTATTTAATATTTAATATATTTTTAGCAGACTTAAGGTCTGGTGATCCAAATTATGTAAAGATTTCTTATCTGGAAAACCCTTATCTGGATAATGGTCCCTATACCTGTATAATTCATTTTATAAAGGTGACTGGTCCTGTTTGAATATCTGTACTAGTAGAATGGTTATTATATGGTTAATACAGGAAAGAATTTCAAGATGTGTTGTTTCTTTATAAATGGGGACAGGAATATGTGTGATTAAGACCTGTAAGATGTTAAGAAACTTAATATGTATTCCTTATAAATGTGCGTAAGTGCTTAAAGGAGAAAGAAAGGTAAAAACTAAGTAAGCTTTATCAGAAAGGTCTATGTAAATACAGCAATAAGCACTCACAGAAACGCTGCACTGACTTCTCTGTAAAAAGATTTCTTGTCTGTAATTCATGTGCCACAGACACACAGCTCTCTCCTCTCTCCCCCAAGAATGCTAAGAACTCACTCCCCCCCTTAGGAATGTGGATCTGAGCCAATCAGCAGGAAGCTGACTCATAGTCTAACTAACTGAGCATGTACACTTGGTCTGGGTGTCTGTGCAGGAGTGAGGCATTATGGGAACTTTCATTACACAGCTCAGCATTTTTTCTTCCTGTTTGGCTTCTGATCATCTGAACAGGTGAAATATGGGGAGACTTAAGGGCACTATTGAGACAACTGAAGGTATGCCTGCAGCTTGAGATTAACTCTTTACTAGTCTGTCCTTCTCCTTTAAACTGTCTGCTAGGTTTTGCATTTGGGAAACAGACTGATGTAAAGTATAAAAGCATGCCAATCTGAGTATTTTTGGATAGGGGCTGATCATCTTAAGTTAAAGTTGCATTATAGTGGCCGGAATGAAGCTGCCATATTGGTCTATTGGTCACTTGAATATTTTGAGTATCTTTCCATGTAGAAAATCATCCTCCATGATGGAGGCAGAGGCAGACTCTGCTGCAGAGATGAATGGACAAGAGGAAGCCGACACTGATGGGGAGGACAGCGCTAGCCAGTCCGATTCGGAAGAGGAGAGTTCTGGTATGTATTCACATTGTGAAACTTTTCGTTCATACTGCATAGACCTCTGAATTATATTTATCATACAGAGGATTGAAGGCCCTGCCTACAGGAAGGTTTAGGGGACAAATTAAATATATGGTTGTTGGAGAGAAGTGGTGATTATGATGTCTTGACTTTAGAGAATCAGGCAAAGAGGGCCATTATATCCACCCCTGTTTTTCTTTGGATGGCAGCAGCTGCCAAACGGCCTCATGTGCCTTTAGCCTTAATCTTCAAGGGATAAAATGATGTAAATCAGGGTTGTCCATCCCGTAGCTCTTCATCTGTTCAAGTATAGCTCCCAGCTTTGGCTGTTATTGGGATACTGTATGGACATTCCTGATATACATATTTGGAAGGAAAAACTGCACCAAAATATCATGCTGTTTCTTCTTAATCCTTATTATAGAATTATTCCTAATGGGTCAGTTTGTATTTGGAATTTACAGGGTAATGCAATGATAATATCTACCCACTGGTCCTCGAACAGATGACCAGTAAATGCTATCTGCTGATTGTTTGCTATGGGTTACTGGACAAGTAGCAAATTTAAGACTATTTATTACACTACCCCTTAAATATTTAATTCTTTATGGGAAAAGTAATTGGAGTGAAATGATAAATTATTGTGAACATGTAAAGCATTGTAACATGTTTAATTCCAGTTACACATGGCTGGAATGCTTTTTTAGGGAACACACATGTACACTACCTCTACAATTAATATTCAGTAATTTTCAAAAAAAACATTTTGTAATGCCAGATATGGATGACCTCGATTGTGAACGCCGAAGAAACGAATGTTTAGATGAGATGTGTCACTTGGAAAAGCAATTTTCAGAACTTAAAGAGAAGTAAGTATCCCCTACCATCAAAAACTATTTTTCATTTGTTTTGTTTTAATTTCCTTTAAGCTGGTCATACATGTACAGAGAAATTATTTCAGAGGATGTTCTTTGCATGTATGCCATGTACTGTGGATATCGTCTGGTTTGGGAAATGGTTCTGCTTGCAAATCATATCTGCCAATGCACCATATTAGATAGTATATATAGTAATATATAGATGACCATACTGTGTATGTCTCCTAGTATGATATACATGTGTTCAGGCTCCTCACCAATCAGTCAGATAACACATGTGTTTGCCATATGTATGGCTGCTAAAAAAGTTTTTTTTAGCCTTGAAGGACAATATTCTTTCTTTAAGTTTTTCTTTCTGTAACTGATTATTAGTTGAGGGCAATATGGTCATTCCTGTGATTCTTTGGGAACATTCTTTGCTTCCAGAAATCAAAATGTGAATAGCGTTTACCACAGAAAAATGAACTTTCTATTCATTCCTGTGGGATCAATGGGTAAAATTTTATCCAGGGAGTTTATTATTTGATGAATATGCTTCTAAAAATCCCATAGGAATGAATAGAAAACGTGTGTTTTTCTGTGGGGAGCTCTAATGTTAGGTGTAGATTGATCTGCCCTTTAGGAGCTGTTCAAGAATATTATGTATAGTATAGTGAAAATTGACTGCTTTTTAGACATAAGTTGGCCATACACCTCAAGTTTTTTCTTATGCTGGGCCAAATGGTATTGCAGGCATACATAGACCTGTCAAGCAAGGACAGCATCAATGAGGCAATGCAGTTTCCACCCATGATGATCAGGCAGGCAGTTGTGGGCCCCTATTTATGGGCCAATAAGTTGCTGATTCAGTCTGGATGGGCAGCTTATATAGGTCTGTGTATTGCCACCTTAAGGCAGCACACAAATTATATCATGTATAACTGCAACTAGCTGCAAGGCTGATCTTTCTGTTTGGAACTCTAGATCAATAACATAAAGACTTTTCCCTTGCAAATATGATCGTTTTTAGGAGAGATCAGTTGACAGACTAGCTATGAATGCCGGCTAGAAAACTGTCACCCCTTTGCCATTGTTGCATCATTATCATCACATTGACTATATATATGAACAGATAGTAATTTTTTAGCCAGACTGACCAGAGTGTTTTACCCTGCAAACTGACTAATTGACCGTTATAAATGGTACAATGCTGTACCCCATATGTAATAACAATATTTGTGCATGTTTGGCAAATTTTGTTTATATGATGTATTCTTCAGTTTGTATAGCCTAGTAGTGAGATAACCAGGGTCATTGGGTTCCAGGTAATTCTTCTGCAGGAAACAAACCACTGATGCCCATTGTCTGGTTTCTGTCTTGTTTCATAGATTGTTTAAGGAACGCCTAAATGAACTAAAGGCCAAATTGGAGGAAGTAAATTCAGGCAGAGCTATGGAGTATATTAACCCTTTAGCAGAACTGCAGAAGAACATGAAAATTAGGATAGAAGTTGCAGGTAACACAATGCTTTTGTTTAACCCTATGCCAGATTGGCAATACATGTAAAGGAGTATAATTATGTTTATAACAGAATCTAAAGCCAAACTACCTTATTTTTTTTAACCCTACCCAAGTTTTATAATGTCATCCAGTGGCCATTCTCTGACATTTTTTTTGTATAAAGCTAATTTTGGCCATTCATTCTTAACATAATAGAACCATTAGTCTAGCTGGTAAAATGCAAGTGACTTGTCTTTTGTAGGTATTTACAAGGGCTTCTGTCTGGATGTCATAAAACATCGCTATGAGTGTGAGGTGCAGGGAGCTAAGCAGCACTTGGAGGTTAGATTGAATTTGATTTTATAAATATAAATGTTTTTGAATAGTAGATATATTTGAAGATATTTTTGCTCATTCCTTATATATTTGCAGAGTGAGAAGGTTCTCCTGTTTGATAACATGCAATGTGAGCTTCTGGAGCGCATCCAAAGACTAGAGGAGGACCGACAGAGTATTGACATCTCATCAGGTATCCAAAGGAAACACTGACATCTTTATTTTTGTCTTTCCTTGAGTGACCACCAGTATTTACTACAAATTAGAGGAAGTGTACGCTTTATGTCTGTGTTGCAAAACTTCCGTTACCATTTGATTTCCGTTTTGAATTTGATTTTCTTTCCATTTCATTCTGTTTGTAGAATGGTGGGATGAAGAACTGAGATCCAAAAGGAACCGCAAAAAGTGGGATCCCTTCCGGTCAGAGAAAAAGAGGAGAGTTCCCTTAGTCTCTGGTATCCTTTCATATAATCAGATAATGCATAAGCAGAAACTAGCTCATCAGTATTATTTCTAATTTCACTGCTGCATTTCTGTTTTTTCCTCAATGTATTTTCTTTAAATAGTGGCTAAAGGACTCCCTATTGTAAAATATAAGGATATTATAAGTCACCATGGAGTTCAATGACCATGAAGCATGAGGCCAAAGGCTGGGTTATTATACAGATAATGGAACTGAGAGGTGACTTCTAATATCCTTATATTTTACAACAGCGGGTACATAATTTATTATAATACACAAGTTCTAGTGAGTCATGTGACAGAAAGCACAGATCATAACTTATGACAGGATATTCATGACTCTTGTGTATAAATGTTATCACATAACTTATATATGCATACAAACACCTATCTATAATAACTCAGTGGCATTTTTAACTGCATGGTGGTTATGGTTAAGTGCAAAAAAGACTTTCATTCCAGGATAAAATGCTTGAAAATGGAAGCTCAGCATTAAATTGCAATGTTTATCATGGCTAGCAATAAGCCAGCCCTTAACATCACACACAGTAGAATCAGTGGGTGTTTTGTATGGCTGTTCTTGACAACTTATACATTCCAGATAGCATTAGATTTTTTCTTAAGACTGCTTTCAGGTCCATATATTGTTTACATGCTGCGGGATTTGGATATCCTAGAAGACTGGACTGCTATCAAAAAGGTAACAAAAACCACAATAAAAATGGCCTTAAAGGGTAATTTACCTTTAAATTAACTTTTAGTATAATGTAGTGGGTGCTATTATCAGAACATTTGCAGTTGGTCTTCATTGACATTCAATTCAATCTATTTTTGTTTCTTGTCAGTTCTTAAATATTCTTTTGGTTTCAGGCCAAAGCAGCGGTTTCACCACAAAAGAGGAAATCTGATAGTGAGTACATGGGAAGAATTGGGTACCAAACCTTTAAACCAAATCTGCTTCTTTTAATTCAATACATCATATGCGTTATTCTTTTTTAGGAAATGTGTTTTCTATGTGTTCCAAAATTCATACCTGTACTTTTTTTTTTTTTTTTCCTAAAATGTAGATGTAAAAGCTGAGAAGCAGCATTTCAGTGCTCGCTGTGAAGATGGCTGTCTTTATTATGAGGGAGAGAGCTTCACCAAAGGAGAGGCTATTATCTTAGATATGAAGGATGAACCGCCATCACAGTAAGATTCTTTCAGTCCTTGTGATGACACTATTCAGACGGCAGCTAAACATACACAGAGCAATATGTCTGAGTATTTTGACAATATTGCATGACCCTGGAATGTAGGGAGTCCAATGTGTTATGGCATGCTTTGATCCTTGGACTATAAATAATCTGTCTGAAAACCTGGTGTATTGACAACACCTCTTTTAGCCCAAATATCTATGTGTAGAGAATCTGTCTCGTATATGGAGCTGGGCCTAGATATTCAGGCACCCAAGGAATCCCTCCAGTGACTGTTCGCCGTACCCCTCACTCGTCTGGCAGACTTGCCCCTTCCACTCCGTGCTATCTGCCCGGCCTGCTCTGCTCCCTCTACACATGCTGCTCTCGCCCTCCTTCATTATCTCTGACTTCAAAGGTCAGTATGCAAGTTTGTCTGTAGAGGGAGCAGAGCCTCATGTTCCAGCATCATTAACCCTTCCTCCACTCCATCCCACAAACGTTTTTTTTATTTTTATTTGCTTGGAATTGTTCCTTACCCTAAGTACTTGCCTCTTCTTCTGGCCCTGCCTGTGTACCTTAAAATTCTGTGAACCTTATCTGTTTTTACAGTGACCTTTGAAGGTTCTCTGTTTTGTTTTATATTAAATGATGAATCCACATATTCCATGTCATGTCCAGGACTTCATAGGGCTCTTTTACCAAGTACAGGGCAGGTTGTTTGAAAAAAGAGCACAGAGAACCATGTGTGGCCCATGAATACAAAACTGCCTGCATGTAGTTGCACTGTATTCATGAGGGGCAACAGAGGGTGGCACATAGGTGGCCCCTTCTCTTACAATGACATACAAGTTAGGGGGCTTAAGTTAAATTAAGGGATGTTTTTGGTACACAGTAAAGCTATGCTTTTATCGATTCCTATTTCAATGACTAATTCACCTTTAAATGAGCTTTAGTAATAATGTATTCTGCAGATATTCTGAGAACATAATTAGCATTTGTTTTTATAAATGACAGACCGGAAAGTAAATAGGAGAGGCCTGAAAAGAAAAGTGATAAAATGTAACAATACCAATAAATTTGTAGACTTGCAGAATGATTTACGGTTGGGCTTGGGTTAACTTTTTGTCAACCCGCATATCACTAGTGACTTGCATCCTTACCATTAGCATCATTGCTTAAGGCAAAGTTCTGGTTAGTTGCAAATGGGGCCCACACATCAACCAATCAGTAAAAAGTTATTTTAAAAATATCTGTATCTGTTAAAAGAGTTTGTAGCTAACTAAACTAATGACACATTTTCTTCTCTCTACAGGGCAGTTATCACGGCAGTCAGCACAGGAGAAGTATGGCTCAGGAGAGGAGACAGCAGCAAGACAAAGATCTATGTGTCACAGCTACAGAAAGGCAAATACTCAGTTAGACGAGCAGGAAAATAAAACTTGGTTCTCTTTTGTTTTATATTTTTCCAATTTCTGGCTTCCTGCTTTTTGGGCAATTGATGGATGTAATATTGATTAGTTAATGTATAAATATAGCTAGAATACATAATGCCCCTATGTAACAACATTCTTATTTAAATGGAGGCTAGTGAAGTATATGACCCCATTTATTGCCATTGTCCTTGTAATGTTACATCTGTAACTCACCTGGGCGAGTCGAGAGCTTGTCTGTATTGCTGGGGCAGTCAGGCAGTAGATCTTTTGTAAGCTTCTTAGTGTTTTTTCACATAGAACAGGTTTGTATTTAATTGCGGTATATCAATATTGTGGATGCATAAGTAAATTCTTAAATAGGCATTCCAGAAATAACTCCTCTGCATTTCCCAAGCTCGGGGAGGGGCTCCCTTACATTATAAACACAGCCACTTCTCATTAATAATAAGAGTCAATCAATCTGGGATCAAAAGTAATATTTAAAAATGATAAAATTGTGCTTCTTTCCATTCTGAAATATTAATGATTTGGCTAATTAATGATCAACAATGACAGTGAATCAGACTTTAGCACTGTTGCTTAACAACCGTAAAATATATTTTATTTCTCAGTAGCGTAACAATAGACTCCATTTACTCAAATAACATTTTAATAATTGATTTCCTTTTTTCTGTAGAAATTAAACTGACCTTATACCTAATCCAGTCTAATATATAATTAATTCTTATTGGTAGCAGAACAATCCTATTAATTAATATTTTTAATTAATATTTAAATGATTTTTAGCATGATTATAGGACTGAGATCCAAATTATGAAAAGACCCCTTATCCAGAAAACCCCAGATCCCATGCATCCTGGATTACAGTTCCCATACATATGCACATTTGGAGTGCTAGCGGGTTCCAGTGATGAAAATGCTGCGACATGTCCCTAACTTGCAATCTTCTTAATCAGTTACAAGGTTATAAAATACAAGGAGTCATTTTTTTAAAGGTTATAAATTACTAGAAGTTACAGCAATAATTAATATATTGTATATATTATACAATATTTATACTATTTTATAAATATAATTGTATTAACATTATTTATTACATAGTTATAATATGCAATTTTTACAGTAGATTGTAGCGGGTCTCTGATTTATTGTTTTTATTGATCAGTAATTAAAAGTATGTCAAGGACTTATAAATTGGTTTTATGGAAAGACGCTTAACAAAAGCAAAGTTTAATATGGTTACAAAAAGACTTTTCTTCTGTAGAAAATCCACATTCTTTCCTTGCACTTGGCTGTTTCTAAAGAGAAAGTTTTTATAACTCAATTTCTATTGAACTGTAAAAATGAATTTGTAAATGTTATAATATGCCGTTTCAGGGGACAGCTTAGATCTTCCCTGTAGCTATGTTTTAAGGTAGAAGATTTCTAGAAAAGCATCTGGCTTTGCCACTAGAAGAGGTGAATGTATGGAAGATATTGTTGGATGGTATAAAAAAGTGGAGTTGTAAATCTGGTTTCAAAGCGATTGCTCCATATGTATAAAAGAAACATGGCCTCATTTCCTATGAATGGGTAAGATGCTTATAGCAAAAAACAGTTCAATATTTTTTTGTAAATAATGTGCAGATAGCTACAGTGTTTGCACCACTGTCTATAGTCTGCAGTTTTCATTTCTGTCACAATGGGAGTCATGCCAGCATGATTTGGACATTTTCTTGTGGCTACCTTTTGCATTAAGTGCATGTGAATAATAAGAAAAGCTGAGTGCAAAGGGAACACTGTGCTTAATGTCTGATCAATGGCAAGTGTAAATTACAGGGCACATTCCGCCTTAATCAAAATCAGTAGGCACGAAAAGCACTTACAATTGTGCTGCTAAATTGAGTCATTGGGCAAGATATACCGATACACATATGGGCCAGTTTTTGGGCCCTGAAGTGCACCTACTCATAGGGGCCCATTTATCAAAGTCTGAATTTCGTGCACGAAAATATTGTGGTACAATCCGTAAGTTCTGAAATTTTCGTATCCGAACGATCGTAAATGGAACGAAAAACTTTCTGACTTTGAACCTTCAGTGCATGATTTTGGAAGCCTCCCATAGGACTCAATGGCACTCAGCAGCTCCAACCTGGCTCAAGGAAAGTCACAATACCAAAGCTTGAATGAATCCTAAACTTTCATAGTTGTTGTGACAAATATGATTTTGTTGCAGAAATTCACGCAAAGTACGAAAAAGTCACGGAAATTAACGAAAAAAAGGCAAAAATACGCACAGTTCTAAAACTTAGGAAAAATACAAATTTTTCCCATACATTGATAAATGTGCCCCTTAGTAAATGAGGCCTACAAGCTCCATATAAATCAGTGAAATGGTTTCACTTTCTTTACAGTGAGCAATTGCTTTAATTCCTCTTCATTTTTATATGCAATACCATTAGAATGTTAAAATGTTCTACACTATTTTGTGTGTTCCCCTGTTTAATGTAGATGGGTTAGTTAGGAAGAGGTGATTTGGGTATAAATATATATGAGAAGGCATGCCAAGTAATAGAGCACAGACTTGGATTACATAATACATAGGAGCAAAGGCAAAATTCATTTTTTCCTCAAGCTGGAATAGAACAGAACCATACTTTCTAGAGAAGCCAATGCACACAATATAATAATACCTGTTAGGAAAAGAGGTATGTTTTCAATCTATGTTTTAAATCTATGTTTTATATCTTTAGTATCAAAAGCTAGTAATACAAAACCCATATATCTGGAGCTGCACATACCACCCGGCCTACAGAAAGCTAAGAAATGAGCAAAGCGAACACAAATGAGAAACCCAAACTCTTTAGAACAAAACCCTATATCAGTGGGGTTCTAGTGTGCAGAATTAGCAGGCATGTCTCAATACATTAATGAAGCAAAGAGTAGTTTCATATTGCATCCTAGCAGAGCTTCAGTTGCAGTTGACTTGCACCGTGTCACTTCTGCCTATACTAATAATAGGCTCACATATGATCAACTTATATTGGGTTTGATTTGATTGTATGCTAGTGCCTATTAGAATGGGCTGTCCCATACGATATAAGGTATGCGACAAAGAATAACGTAGAGCTAGTAATATCTGGTAAATAATTAGTAATAAATGGCTGGCTCTGTTTATGGATGATTGTTGTGGTGCAGTTGCTGTAAAATTTTGTTACACAGGTTCTAAATGTGGCACTGTGCATTAGTTTCCCCATTTCGGTGCAAAATAGGTGCCCTTTTTATTTGATTTTTTAAAATTTAAAGGATCTACAATACAGTCCAGAAGGAACACATTTGTTTCTTGTAATACAATAGATGGAACTTACAGGCATGTGGAGATGCTGAATTTACATTCAACTAAAATATGGCTGTGTATGGTGAAGCACCGAGTCCAGCAGGAACTCCAGTCTGTGCCGGCTCCCAGCTCCAGTGTGGAAACAATTTGGGTGGAAAATAGGTGGCATGTAAATATCTTGTTCAGGGGATGTGTGTAAGTACTATATGCAGAAACGGATGGGAATTAGAATAATGTTATTATGCAGTTTTCCTAATATTGTATAATTATTTTACTATATTTACATTGCTTCTGGCAAAATGAAAGATATGTATTTTTTTTAACCAGCTGAAGTAGTGCTTAATAAATAGTAGTGTTTTAAATATGGACTGTTCTTTTCATGGTGATGGGGGTGAGATATCATATATAAAATCTCAAATGGGGAATGGCTATAAAATATTACACAAGTCTTTCTGTATATAATATAACATGATCATTGCAAGTCCTCTCCTGATGACCTGCATTGGCCTCCGTTGTGATCTGATCATTGACCTGAAAGGAGAAGTAAAGGTAAAAACTAAGTAAGCTTTATCAGAAAGGTCTACTTCGGTATCAGACTTTTTCTCTTTTAGGGCTCCTTTAGGTTTGGGGATTGAGTCTGCTCAGTTCTCTCCTCTCCCCCACCCTTCTCCTGCTCCCCCCTCCCATAAGAATGCATAAGACCTCACCCCCACCCTTAAAAATGTGTGATCTGAGCTTCTAACAGCTATAACTGCAGCAGGAAGCTACCAAAACCAAGCTAAAATGGCAGCTACTATCAGAGGGAGCTTCTAGGGCTCTTAACTCAGGTATAGTAAAGCTTTCTGCTGAATAAATATAGCATTCTAGTTGGCACTAATGTGGCAAATCTATTGGCAGTAAAATACCAAAATGACTTTCCTTCTCTTTTAAGATCAAATGACCAGATTAGCCTGACATGGCTTAGCACATAGGTGGCCATATTGGGCAAAGATCTGCTCATTTGGCAACCTTGTGGATGTTCAGGTGTATGGCCACCATCAGACATTATAACTTTTTATATGCACAACAAATTATCTTTTTAAAGAAGGAGAAAAAGTACAATCACTGGGGGGTGCCTCCCAATGATTATAATCACTTACCTGATACACAGGACCGGTGCCGCTGTTAGCAGAAAACTCCACCAGCCTGGTTTACCTGAGAGCGAGCAATGCTTATTTGCACCACTTACACATCTGCAGAGTGAAAAGATGAACTATAACAAAACTGCTTTTTCACTCTACTGTGCATGCATTGCCCCCAGGATTTACGAAGAAAGAAGATGGAAGGAAAAAGATTGCTTGCTCGCAGATACCCTGGGTCGGTGCAGTTTTTAGCTTACAGAAGCACCGGTCTGGGGTGTCAGGTAAGTTTACAATCATTGGGGGGTGCTTAACTTTTGGCACTCCCCAGTGATTCTACCTTTCCTTTCTGCTTGAGTACATAGAAATAGGAGTGTTGCCATATTCCATGCCATTAATTAAGCTGGAAAATTCTTTAGAAGACAAGAATAGCAACTACTTCCCACATGTTACATTTTTATGGAGCATGCTTTAGTCTTACTAAGCTGTGCATAAATGCAAAGAAAAAAACAAATGTTCTTTACACTTCTTTAACTTCTTTACAAGTTATAGCTTTATACTGTACTTTTATTTGGTTTATTTAGGACCAAAGAAATGAAAATGAAGACCCTAGGTTTTAATTGGTCTCTTTCCAAGTTACATCAACAAGTGTTACATCCACCTCTGAAGTATTCTGTTTATGTCAGATTTAGACTTAAGAAAAGGCAGTGCTTGCATGAATGGAACTTTATGTTCTATGTAAAGAAAAGAATGTGGCTTAAAATGCATTTCATACACAGGTATGGGACCTGGTACCCAGAATGCTTTGGGGTTTTCTGGATTAGGGATCTCACTTATTTGGATCTACTAAAAAATTAATTTTCTCATTAAATAGACCCAATCGGATTGTTTTGCCTCAATAAGGATGAATTATATCGTAGCTGGGATCAAGTACAAGGTACTGTTTAAATATTACAGGAAATCATTTTTTACATTTTAAATTATTCGATTGAAATGGAGTCTATGTGAGATGGCATTCCATTTATTTGGAGCTTTCTGGATAGTTGATTTCCACATCTGGAAACCCATTATCCAGAAAGCACAGAATTACGGGAAGACCATGTCCCATAGACTACGTTTTAATAAAACAGTACCTTGTGCTTGATCCCAACTAAGATATAATTAATCCTTCTATTGGGTTTATTTAATGTTTAAATTATTTGTTAGTAGACTTAAGGTATGGAGATCCAATTGCAGAAAGATTCCTTATCTGGAAATCCCCAGGTCCCATACATGTACTGAACTTACTGTACCAGCTCTGAAGTTTAGCAATACCATAGTTGTAATGATCAAGGCCTTCAAAGTTGTCTACAGCTTCTGATCTTGTTAGCCTGTCTCTTAAGTGTCAGTGGAACTGCACATGCTCATTGTGCTCTGGGCTACTGTAAAGAAGTTAAACTTATGGATCATGTTAAATAATCAAGAATCCTATAACCTTTTTCTATGTATACAAACATCACACTGTATTTGGCTGAAGCAGTGAATGCTATCAAGAATTAATTTTTGAGAACCTTGCAAAGTGGAATGCTTTAATACACATAAACGTCACTTTTGCAAGGAAAGTGCTGCAAAGAACACCGGCTTTGGTCTGCTGAGCAGTGGAAAACACTTGTGGCTCATGCGTTATATTGTTCTCAACAAGTGGATGTTACACTGCCAAAGGAGCCTAGAGCTTGAATGCTGTTTTCCACATCTGTATAGCAACTCATTATTTTTCTAGGGTTTTCTAGCCTCTGCAACTTAATCAGATCAGTGAGCCAAGTGATTAGTATAGAGAGCAGTAGGAATCCCCTACGTCAGGGGTCCCCAACCTGCCTTACTTGTGAGCCACAGTTAAAAATAAAAAGAATTGGGGAGCAACACAAGCATCATAGAAGTTCATGGAGGTGCCAAATAAGGGCTGTGATTGGCTATTAGGTAACCTCTATGCACACTATCTGCTTACAGGAAACAGGTAGTAAATCTTATTTTTATTCAACCAAAAACTTGCCACCAAGTCTGAAATTGAAAAATAACTACCTGGTTTGGGGGCACTGAGAGCATCATCCAAGGGGTTGGTGAGCAACATATTGCCCCCGAGCCACTGGTTGGGGATCACTGCCCTAAGTTCCTAAAGTATAAGTAGGTTGGTAAAAGTATCTTGTAAATATAGGTTTTACTGGTTTCTGTGGGGACTTTACAGACTCTATACCTCAGTAAGCAGCTCAGTGTGGCAGAAACATGGAGAAATGTTTTCTGTAGTTTTAATTCAAAAGTACAAATAGACTGATAAAACTCCCAGGCTGGAAGCATGGTATCCTCCCACATACACAAAGGAAATATTCAGTACCTGGAAGATCAATATTTCTAACTGGTTTTATTACATCAAAGCAGCTTTAGATATTCTTAAATAGAAGGTGGAAACCATCTTATTTAAACATGGATTTATACAGATTAAAAAAGGAAATCAATGAAATTTTTTTTTTTTGCTTTTTTGCTCCATATTTTGGAGCTTTCTAGAGACCAAGTTTCTGGATAATAGATTCCAAAGGTAAGCATACAGCATGACTTAAGTGGCCATACACGTTAAGATCTTTCTCCCAGGGGGATATCAGGCTAATTTGATTGGTTGGCCCTATCAAATTACAATAACGGGTATAGGAGCCGTTGGTGCAAGGACTGCATTAATGAGCCAATGCGGTTCCCGATCTGATGGGAAAATCAAGCCTGCCCAATTGAATCCTGGCCAATTTTTCCCCAATTTTTCATGGTAGTCAAGGTTTTTAGATTTTTTGAACGCTCTATTTATTAAAAAACACCAAAAAATGTGTTTTTCGCATTTTTCTGTGTTTTTTGTTTGTGCTTTTTCAATTTGGATCTTTTAATAAATGACTAGACATTTGTAGTTTTAGTGGAAATTAGTTTATTTGTGTTTACAAAAAACTCAAAAGCCATAGATCTATCATCCATCTACCTGAAAAGCCCACAGTGCCAGCAGGGAGCATGGCACTAGCTGCAAAAGAAATGCTGTAAGGAGAAAGCAGGTCAGCACTCAGGTCTTATGAAGAACAAAATGGCACTTTATTTCAAGGAAACTAATGTTTTGGCTAGTGAGCTAGCTCCTTAAATAAAGTGCCATTTTGTTCTTCTTAAGACCTGTGAGTGCAGATATGTATATATGAGGATATGTTCCTCTATGGTTCATGAACATTATCAGAAAGTATAGTAGGTGATACCTTTTATTGGTTAATTTGGTAGGTAATAATAACATTGGTTATCATACCTGAAGCAGGGACCTAAGTTGTCCAGAAAGCTCACATTTCATAATCCACTAAATTAGCCAATACGAGGTATGACCTACTCTATATTTTCTGGTTTTGATTTATGGCTAACATGGTAGAACACTCTGCTACTATGGGTATAAACATTCTTTGAGCACAGCTGACAGTATTATCTATAAAGAACATAAGGTATTGCCCACAGCAGCAGTGCTGTCATCTCTGTGTGCAGCTGGCTGCCTGTTTTATGGAGTAGTTAAGAAGAATCCTCTTTATGATCCTGCTGGCTATATGTGATGTGCCCAGGCGTGCAGGCCAGGCGCACCTTCATTACGTCACTACAGGATTTGTTTAATCAGTAGTTATAGGAAAGGAATGTGATATCTCCAGGAGGCGAGAGCAGGTTGTGGGTGGTGAAAAAAGTACAGCCGTTAATTCCATAATTTATTTGGGTGCACTGGGGCAGGAAGTTTTAACACAGTATGAGATACCATGGAATAATACATGCTTTCCATGCTGGGATTCATATCCTTTCTCTGCGACTTACTAGGAGCTATATTTGCATTGCACAACATTTTAATCATAACATGTTAAATATCCATTTTGTCCTCTGACCCATTTACTGTAGAAATCCCTCCTTTATCTTCTCACTCCAGTCCTTTACAATCATTCCCGGATTTCACTCTTACTCATACTATGAAAATGCAGCTCCTTCCACTAAACTCATTCTTCTCCAATTCATTTCCTTTCCTTTTGTAGCTCAGAGTCTTTTTGCACTCTTTCTCTTTAAAATTTCTCCTTTGTCTCTCTCTTATGCACTCCCTCATTCTCTCTCTCCCTCACTCTCTTTCTTCCCCGCTAATGAAATGAATCTCTAAAGCTGCTTTGATTTAACAAGTCTCTGCAAAGCAGTCATGTGGGGAAGAAGAACAGTGAAAGAAAAACTGTAAGAGGGAGAAAAGGAGGGAGGAGAGTGCATGGAAATCATGAGTGAGCAAGGAGCCGCGTGTATACCTTGCAACACCCTAAGGGTTAGTCACCCTGGGAACACCCATGGGGGTGGGAAAAAGAGCAAGAAGGAGAATCTGGACTCACTGTCCCAGGCCGGAGCAAGGCAAGGTATGTACAACATAAAAGCTTAGACTTCTTTTGGATAAAAGAAAGCTTCTTTAGTTATTCTTAAGATTGTACATTCCTTTGAATGCCAGGTGATAAGCAGCAAATGCCCAGGAAAAGACACTTAAAGAAATACTTTTATAGTACTGAGGCTGTTTATATATTATATATATATATATATATACCAAGGATGAGTGAAAATAATTGCTGATAGGGAGCATAAAAATAGTTAATATACACTGGCATGTTTCACTTACGAAGTGGCAGATGTAAGTTGCAGGCTTCTGACATAAATAGTAGAAACAGATATACACTAAAAGCAATGTTGTCTGCAAAGCTTGCACTCTGTATAAATCTCATTTACACTACAGAACTTGCAGTATTGACATCATAAAGAGGGAAACTGAACCAGAGTTCCCAATTTTTAAGCTGTTTTATAAGTTTATATTCACTTCATTTTTAAATAAATATTTATTTACAATGAGATGTTTCTCTACATAACAGGGCTCATTTACTAATCACATGGGCACAATGTGTGGAATTTCAGTGCAATCTGCAATCTGCGCCTTGTACCAGACTAAAAGTCCTGGGCATGATGCAGAACGCTCCTGGTCCCTGATGGCTCTCCCTAGTTAGCCTGTCATTCAGATGCACAAGCTAAGCAATATCAAAGGAGATGCCCACCACTTGTCCCCTTATGAATTCAGTGCTGCTAAATTTAGGCAGCTTTGTACTCGGAGAAGTGAACACAGGATCTCAAGAGCTGTACCTTTGGGCACAATCCAAATTGGAAAGAACCAAAACATGGAACTTCCACATTTACATTTTGCATCTTGCCTTGTGTATAGGAAATGAGGACTAAGGACTCTATATGAGTCATTACAAATGCAGGTAAGGTGCTTTCAAGCTTGCTCCTTGCACTCGCATATAGTTGCATTAAGCGACATTAGGGCTCATTTTTGTTTGTGCAGTGGGCAACTTGTGCTTTTCTCTGCCATCAGTTAAACCTAAAACCACTTTTATTAAAGGTATTTGCATCAAGTAACTTCTCTATAGTTCCTTCAGTCCTTCCTGCCTTCCATTCAGAAACAGGCTGTGCTGCACTTGTTGATACAGGGGAACCCTGACCAGGGGGTAGCTCCAGGGTTCCCTCAGTCAGGGGCGCTGCTACCAGCAGCTATGGCAAGTGCCCCCATAGTTACCAGGGGCAGCAAAAAGTTGCTCCTAGTAACTTTAAGAGCCAAATTTCTATTTTTTTAAAACGGAAATTCGGCTCTTCTAGTGTAGAGAGCGCAATTGCACTCCCCCCCTGGACCCCCTTCAGTGCTGTAAAGCTAAGTGATGGGGGGCGGCATCGGAGGGGCCGCCTCAGGGGCCGAAAATGTCCCTGCCCTCAGCGCCCTGTATAAATAGGCGCAGCACACTTGCACCTAAAGTACTGGTCACTGGAAATGATGCCGGGCAGACTTAGAAAATATTTGCCACAACAACAACCGATTTGCAATGAAGTGCATGCATCTTATTGAATCGCTATAGCAACTGTGGTGGGCACAGCCCAATTGTGTCAAAAGAACAGCCAGTTTGTGCCTGCAATGATGCCAGAATTATGCCAAAAAAAAGCATTGTGGGAAAAACATGGTAATTGTACTTGATATTGCACTTTGTACACTGCATCTAAGTAAGTGAATGTGCTCTTTTGTGTCCACCCTGCCTCTCTTACTGAATTATGCACATTTGTAGTGGTAAATCTAGTGGGGTGCATTGGTTGGGGTAGAAGAATTGCTCCAAAAAATCACACAATAATTCTGTTTTAACCCCATGTCCCAGAAGTGCCAGAATCTCTGCTTTGAAAATGCTAGCATCTGATTTGCTAACATGCACATGTGCAGTTTTGATTAATTGGGTACAATTGTGCTAGAGCACTGCATTTAGAAATTACTCTGCTATCGGTCATTCAGAAACAGCACTCTCTATTGGGCAAATTATTAAGTACTACTAAGATACTGGAGAAAACAAAGCAATAAGGAAATACTTATGCTAGGTCTTAAAGTTATACTGACACCAGAAATTAACCTTTTTTATACATCTATCATAATATTGTCTTTGCATGCTATTTATAATTTTGCCTTAAAAGTATTTGCCTGATGTTTTTACATTACCTATCTGATGCCCCTCGTTCTTCTATGAGAGGGAGGCCATATTTGTGCAGCAGGGGTCCGTTAGCATTAGAAGTTGTAACTGACTGGATGAGAAGAGACAGTCAGGTTGGCAAAACAGTCAAGTTTAGGAACTTCAAATAACAATTACATACAAAAGCAGCCCTGTTAGCAAAAAATGATCAACATGACCTATAGGTAACTTTAATTAACATTATTATTTTGAAAAAAGTGTTTTTGGGTCAGTATCTCTTTAATAATAAACAGGCAAAAGTTCAAAAAGAAGGTATAGTGACCCTTATCTGATCCCCTACAGGAACAGACTGAAACCCACATCATTGATATAAAAAAACATGATAGCAAACTGTATATTGTTCTTTTTTACAGCTGCAAAGCAAACAGGTGAGCACGTAGTTAGTCATCAATAGAAAGCAATAGTTCCATTGCCATGATAACCCCTTAAGGGTTATGGCAGCCTTATCCTTGCTAATTCCAATTTTTCCATGTGGTTTGCACCATTGACACAACTGTCATTACTAACTCTGACACGTTGGCACAGGGGAAGTTATACCATCCCATTACAAAAAGGCAAACTGTGCTACATTATTTCCTGTCAGGTGATCTCTTAGGGAGCCCTCAGACCATCACAAAATGGTGGCTCAAGATGTAAAAGGGCAATATTTACTGATATACTGTATATATTCCAGATAAGTAAGATTATTTAATAGAGCACTTAATATGTTATAAACTATAATCTGTTGGTTAAGTACTCATTCTGAAGATATAAATTGACAAATTGATTAAGGTGTGCTACACAATGGACAAACCAGCTAATTGTAGCCCCAGGTGCAAGCTGAACCCTCAGCCAGGGTAAAACAATATCCAGGATAAAATGAAAAAACAGCAGCACTCCGGAAATGTTGTAGAAAAAAGTGACTTTACTCAAGTGCACACAGCACTGTGCACTTGAGTAAAGTCACTTTTTTCTACAACATTTCCGGAGTGCTGCTGTTTTTTCATTTTATCCTGGATATCATTTCATTCTGAAGATATAGTTTTCCTTTAAACTCTGGGGAAAAACACTGCATTGTGGGTAAAAAGCATGGCAATTTGATTCTGAGTTGCACTTTGCACATTGCACTGTGTTCCTCATTAAGCCCGTATTTTAATGTACACTTTCAAATCTCTTTTAATTTGAGTTTTGTTTATAATCTGTCTGGATATAATTGCAATGTGATCGTGTAATCCTGTCCCTAATTTCAGATCACACTGGCTGGAGTAAAATCAGGCAGACACAGTGGAATTTACTTGGACACAGTCTGAGCAGCGGCACTGAGGGGGCAAATCAAGAGAAATATTCCCTTTGCAGGGTAGGACCTTCTTGCACAAGGTATGCTACTCAGCACTTCTGCTCAAATGTTGGCATTGTATAGTCTTACTAAATGTATTAGTAGCTAAGAAAATAAGCTTAGAGAGGCAAAAAGAAAACTCCACAGTAGTTTTAAAATCTGAAAAGCACTGAATGCATTTATCAAGAAGGAAATGTTTGGAACAGCATACAAGCTAAACATAAATATTTTAAAGGGGCAATGTGGGATATCAATAACTTTTAGCTAACTTTGTTGTTGCAGCCATCATCCTGCTATGTTTTCTCTTTTGGATTTTAATTAGTTTAACCATTAAGTAAAGGGGACAGCTTTTAAAAAAGATTATGGTCACCTGGATGGCATAATACTGATATACAGGTATCGGACCCCTTATCCGGAAACCCATTTTCCAGAAAGTTTCGAATAACGGAAAGGCCATCTCCCATAGACTCCATTTTAATCAAATAATTCAGAAATTTAAAACTGATTTCCTTTTTTCTGTAGTAATAAAACATGTTATTGATCCTAACTAAGATATAAATAATCCTTATTGAATGCAAAACAATCCTTTTAGTAGACTTAAGGTATGGAGATCCAAATTACGGAAAGACCTCTTATCTGGAATACCCTTTGGACCCCGTATAGGACCCCTTATCCAGAATGCTTGGGACAAAGGGTATTCCGGATAAGAGGTTATTTGAATATTATTATTAGTGAATAATTTTTCCGAGCATTCTGGATAATGGATTCCTATTACATACAGTAAGCATGTTATACAGTGCTTCATTATTAGACATAGCATGGTATATTACATGGCATTACATGGCGTACTGTTGAAAGACAATGTAATTCTTAAGAAAATTTTATATATACAGTATATACTATATTTAGTATATATATATATATATATTTTTTTTTTTTTTTTTTTTTTAAATTCTATGAGTGTATGGGACCTGTTATCCAAAATGCTCAGAACTTGAGGTTTTCCAGATAAGGTTGTCTTTCCATAATTTGGATCTTCATACATTAAGGGGCAGATTTATCAAATCACGAGTTCGAATCCCGAATGGGAAAAATTCAGATTGGAAACGAAAATTTCTGAAGATCACAAATATCACGAAAATGCTTACGAGAAAATCGTATTAGTCACGATAATATCGTATTGGCGATTCGAAAGTCACGAAATTTTCATACCGTACAATTGTAAACAGCAGTAAAACCTTTCCGATTTTTTCGTGCAAGCGTTTGTGCAGCGTACAGATAGTCGTGCGCCGTACGAAAAAATCGCATGGACGTACGAAAAAATCGGCGAAATACGCTCAAAGCATTCGAATGAACGCTCCAAGCGTTTGTGATTTGGTAAATGTGCCCCTAAGTCAACTAAAAAATTATTTAAACAGTAATTATATCTTAGTTGGGTACAAGTTACTGTCTCATCATAGAGAGAAAAAATAAATAATTTTTAAAAATTTTAATTATTTAATTATTTGATTAAAATTCAGTCATTGGGAGATGGCCTTTCTGTAATTCAGAAAACTTGTTGGATAATGGATTTTTGGATAATAGGTCCCATACCTGTAATTTTAAAATCCCATAATATATATATATATAGTACTTCACGCTGTGCATCAGTTCCCAGAATGAATATTCAGTGCAACTTATTAAAAATATATGGAACAAGCATTATTTTACAGCATAGAACAGTATGCTTATTATTAGTACATTTGTAGTGCAGTAGAGAATTTAAAGCAAACTTACTCAGCATGATTTTACAGAACTGCCTGGTAAGTATGTGTATGTGTGTGGGCAGATGGATGGCACTCAATGTAGAACTATACAAGTGTTAACAATAAATGAGAGCTCCCAACATCTATACTTTCTGTTGTTCGGTTGAGTTCACCTTGCCAAGATGTTAGCTTTCTTGCATTTATGGCCAGACTCCCAGATGTTCTCGGAGATCTTATTCTTCCCATCACCTCCTGAGATCAGAGCCAATGTAATAAATAGACAAACAGAGCACTTGCCCAGGGCCCACAAGGACAGGGAGCCCACAAACGGTCTTTTTATATGGTATCATTTTTAATGGAAGCATCCCCCAGAGATGTCAGGCCCCTCATTTTAATCAAGTGGAAATGGAGCTCTACAGCATGGCCATTTTTATGTTTTTTTATTCACTTTACCTTTATATTGGAGCCTATGTTCATTAGGGATCGTTTTAATAAAAAGCTGTTATCTTTATTTAAGACATTTTTTTTAAGCTGAGTGTTTAAAGCATTCAAACTGTTTACAACAGAGAAGAGAAAAGAAGTGGTTAAAGTACCTAGGCTGATAGAGTGTCTAGGCAGGATGATAAGATAAAAAAGTATCTGTGGTGCCAGTATCCCATATTTTGGTGTATTTAGCTTGGGGGTCGTGGTAACCATTTTTTTCCATGGTTGTTCTAAAGTCCAGTTGCTGGACTGGGTGATGGCAGGTTTTTTGTCTTCTTATTCCAAACTTTTTCTATTAAAAAGCCAGCTGTGTTAAATACATAAAATAGAAGCTTTTTGGTTGTATTTGGAAGGCCCATTGGATATAACTACAGTAGTGCTATTTGAGGTTGTTGATGTAGGTCACAGTGCAATGTGTTGTTATTCAGTTTGAAGACTTCCTTCCAGAAGAGATATACCAAGGGGCAATGCCACCACATGGGTAACAGTGACCCTTGCTAACTGCTCAGTCTCCAGCATTGGCTTGAATAGGGAGGGGTAATTTAAGCTACAGATTTTGGTGTAAGTAACCACCTGTGGGTCAATTTGATATGCTTCTCTATGTGGTTTGTACAACAGGTAGCTCCTTTTGGAGCTGAAAGAATGTCTTGCCATTGATTAGATATGATGTGGAATTGCTTTTCCATTCCAGGCTTTTACGTACAGATACTCCATTATAGTGGCTTGTATCAAAGTATGGATATCAGGGAGGAATGTTTTAGTAAATGCAGATGCTGCATATGGATACATTTTTGAGTTTGTGGTAAGATATATTTTTGCACCAAATCCTAAAACCACCGTAGGGAGGTTGCAGAGTAGAGATGGCCTATGGTAGATAGTCCTCTAATGACCCATTCTTGTATGGAAATATTGAAGTTCACCTATTTGAGGGTAGGTCATCACAAATGTTTGGGGCAGTTGGGGCCTACCAATGGGATCTTTACCCTGGGCCCACTGATACCTTAAAGCTGCCCTGCCTGACATTCGGGTAATTTGAGGTGCACCTTGAAAGAGAGCAAAATAACTGAGAGGGATGCTGGGAAAGCAATGGGTACTTCACCTTTAAATGAACTTTTATTATGACATAGACATTGATATTCTAAGATAATTTGCAAGTTTTCATTTTTTATTTTATCATTTTTTTTATTTTATAAATATGCTTCGACACCATTATTCTCATATTTAATATTGCCATAGTAAAAGAAAAAGTTAAGATACGGGTATGGGATCTGTAACCTGGTAACCCACTATGCAGATGAAAATGGAATCTCCCATAGACTCAATTGAAATAAAATAATTAAAATTTTTAAAAATAATTTCCTTTTTCTCTGTAATAATAAAACAGTACCTTGTACTTGATCCCAACTAAGATATAATGAATCCTTATTGGAGGCAAAACAATCCTGTTTGGCTTATTTAATGTTTAAATTCTTTTTTAGTTGACCTAAGCTATGGTGATCGAAATTACAGAAGGATCCCTTATCCAGAAAACGACAGGTCCTGAGCATTCTGGATAATAGGCCCCATACCTGTACTAGACTTCACTTCTAGGTTCATTCCTGTCACATTTATATGGGCACGGAACTCCTTGGTGAAAGCAAATGCTGTCCATCAAATGTTTCCATCAAATGCTGGCTGCGGTGATATAATGTAGAGCACTTTGCTGCCAGGTTGGCACATCTGAGTCTTAACTTGTTCTTAGATGTCACAGGGAACATGTAAATTCTCTCCCTGAAGCAATTGTACTAACATTGCATAGTTTCAAGTAAGGATAGGTTTTATTTGCGCAAAAGGGTGAATTTGACAGACATATCTTTTTATTGCCAATTGTATTTAGCTTTTGTATTGTAACCGCAGTAACCTAGATTTGGCATCTCCTCTGGGTCTGCACAAGCTGCAAGCTGTTTTTTAATATCTATGTATACTGCCTTTATCAGAATGCAGAAGAAAGGTCTTGCTACTGAGAGAGTGGTGTTTTGGGGGTTCATTTATTAACACTGGGCAAATTTGCTCCTGGGCAGTTACCTGTGGCAGCTAATCAAATTTTTGCTTTAAAACTGATTATTAGTTAAAGGCCCCTCCGTGGGCGCGCACATATGTGCAAGTGAGTGAACGCACACAGGGGTTGTTGAGGCTGCTGGTGGGGGGTGATGCAGTGGGGGGAAAGGCACGGAAATAGGGGTAAGTGAAAGGAGAGGCACCTGCCTGGCGCCCCCTGCTGTTGCGCCCTAGGCAGGTGCCTCTTCTGCCTACCCCTAGTTCCGGCCCTTCTCAGCAGCAAATTTGTTGTTCTGCTTCAAAAATACTTTCTACCAGTCAGTTAAAATTAGCTTCACTTGACTTTCTTTAACCTGTCAGCTAATACCCACCCAGGGGCTGTATATATTTGTGGAACTTTTGAAAAATCTCATTTGTTGTGGAATACAACAACCAAACTTTCAGGCTTTTGAAGTGACAGTGAACATTAGCTGAATGCATTTCTGCTGGAGTGATTCTAGCATTTCTGCAGCCTGAAGTAACGGATGGAAACTAGAGATGCACCAAACCCTGCAACCGTCTCTCTGGGGCAAATCTGAGCCTTTTTTGCAGGGTTCAGATTTGGTAGAATCCAGAGTGATCCAGAATCCAGATTTGATTCAGGATTCAGCCAAATCTTTTGCAGTGGATTTGGTATTTGGACAAATCCTGAAATTGTGGACTTGGAGCATCTGTGTTGGAAATCCAACCCTTAGAACTACAAACAACTGTACAAACACTGAATCTTCATTCAGTTTGAGATGGGTAGGACAGGATGGGATCCCAAACCCATTATAGAAATTAACCCTACATTTTTCACATAGTGACATGGGGGGAAGTGGGGGATGCAAGGGGGGACTATTGTCTTGGGAAGCCACATGGTAACCCTATGCCAATTCTACTCTCCTGTACACACTAGCTCAGAGTAGTGCACTGCCCTAGACCTAGGAAAGCACATGTGAAGTCACTGCCAGGGTAGGCACCCTAGGCAACCCTGCGGCCATCATGCCCCCTTCCCCCGCACATATGCGCAAATGAGTGTAGTGATAATGTGTGAGCCAAAGGGAGTGCGCAGGGGAGAGAATGACCTTGGGCCTAGACCAGGGGTACACAGAAAAAAGAGTTATGTGCCTAATGCCCCTCCACCCTAGACACGTGCTTCTTCTACTGACCTCTAGTTCTAGCGTATTGAAGTATAGTCATTTTTACAACTTTAATATATTGCACATGCTCCAGCCCAGTGCAGCAGAAAAACTCCCTTGGAAATTCAAGGAAAACAAAACCCTAATTTATAGGAGTTTTGTTGTCCTTTAAACAATTCTGATTTTTTTTAACAGTTTTCTTTATTCTCTAATAATAATAAAGCAACGCCATTTACTTTATATTTAAGCAGCCTTTAAGTTTATGTTGCTGGCAAAACAAAGCTGTTGCTTTCTTTTAATGTTTTAATGTTTTGTAGCTTTTAGGAAAGGTGCTCTAAGTTACAGAAAGACCCCTCATCTGGAAACCCTAAGTTCCAAGCATTCTGGGCATAGATCCTCAATTTGTATCACAAGCATAAAGAAGGGCCTGGACTAATGGATTTTAAAAGGAAGTTGAATGTGTACCAGGAAAAAGCTGCCCAAGGGAGGCCTGCAGCATATAACCAAAAAAAGCTAAAACGCATTGCACTTAATGGTACTGGATGTTGTTCACCTTTATATTCACTTTTCACACACAATGATATTTGCACTTGGTCTTATTTTTTATTGTTTATTAATGTATTTATTTATTGCTGCAAGTTTGTTTTTGGATTATTTCGCTTTTTTTAATTAGTAGCTCTCAAGTTTAGAATTTCAGCAGCTATCTGGTTGCTAGGGCCCAATATACAGTACATCTATAAACTGTGATCTTTCTGTTCCTGCAGGATGACTGAACCGGTATATGATTTCCCATATCAGGAATCCTCTCCAACTCCAATCCGCAAGGGGTCGCCAACATCAGTCAGCATCACAGACAGACTGCTACTCACCCAAAGTGTTTGGCTCCACCGCACAGTCAACTCGGCAACTGCACTGCATATATTGCAAAGGGAGCCTCCAGGGGTAGGTAATTTACAGAAATAGATGTTAAAGGGGCTGCTTTAAGGTATTTGAGATACCAGGAATAAATAAAGTAGTCCCGAACTCACCACAGTCGAGGGGAGGCTCAGGTGCACCGCCTAAGCCCTACCTAGGGGCGCAGAAACAACCGTATGGGTGAGAGCAAGCACTCAATGAGCAGTCCTATAAACAGGCATGTAAAAATCAAAGTTGAAATCTATTTAAGTACAAAATAGTGGTTGAGTTACCAGGGATTGCACCCCTGCCCAAACCCCCTCAGGCCCTATTGGAACCTTGCGCATGTCCTGCATCCAGGCCCTACCAATAATAATTTCGTTAATCGTACAGAAAGAGGTACTTCAGACATATTTGTACCGAGAATAATATACAGAACCTGACTGAAAATTTGATATCTTCTTCATGATCAAACATGTCTTTATCTTACAGACATTCCTAGTGAGAAAGTCCAATACTCGCCAGAAGATGGTTTTATGTGTGAGACTGTCAGATGATTCTGGTCCAAGCTTCATTCATCAGGCATATATACACAAAAGCCCTGCAGGTAGGCATGTGGAACACTTAAATCAACAGTTCAGTGTAAAAATGAAACTGGGTAAAATGGATAGACATTGCAAAATAAAAAATATTTCTAATATAGTTAGTTAGGCAAAAATGTAATCTATTAAGGATGAAGTGACCAGATGTCTTATATGACCAGAACTTAGTTAGTCAGTGACTGGGGGCAGGGTCGGACTGGGCCGCCGGGACACCGGGAAAAATCCCGGTGGGCCCCAGCCCTAGTGGGCCCCGGAGGCCCAGTCCGACCTTTGCCGGCGCTCCCCCTACTGACGCGTTCAATTTATATGCGCTCGGGGAGGACGTCAGGTGGGGGCCCTGTGGGGGGGTTAGGGGGGCCCCTTGGGGGGTTAGGGGACGCGGCTGGGGCACCTGCGGGAGCCCCGGTGGGCCCTGCACCCCCCAGTCCGACCCTGACTGGGGGGGGCACGCTTGCTCCCCATTGGATGTTGCTCCCAGTGGTGTCAAACAGGTGCTTGAACCAGTTGTACTGCCAAACAGAGCCTCCTGTAGGTTGCAAGTCCACATAGGGGCTACCAAATAGCAAATCACAGTCCTTATTTGGCACCCACAGGAATATTTTTCATGTTTTTATCACTTCCCATTATTTTTTTTTTACATTTGAATAAGGCTTACTTGTAAAAACGGTTGGAGACCCCTGCAATTGAGGAGTAATACTAATAATAAAACCCACACACCTTACACATGTATAAATGAACAAGCACACATATAGACTTGGGCATGCATATTTCAGGTATACAGGAAATAATACACCAGCTAAAAGGTGTTCCAGTTCCATATAAAGGCCTGTTTTTATACATGTCATGGAACTGTGAGCTGACTTCTAATATCCTATAGGTACAATATTTTTATAATTCATAATCAGCCATGTGACACAAAACATCCGTAAGCATTGACTATAAATGGTAATATCACTAAGCACCATTTATAAGGATATTTCTTATATGTTAATCCTGGCTCTTTGTTATGTTGCAGAGAAAAATACACCTACCTTTAAAGCATGACTCATAAATAAACATTACTTATGCATTTTCGTGACCTGTGATGATGTATCTAATTAAATGCATTGTTTTCTATCTCTGTAGGCATTTATCTGGAAGAGTCAGAGCTCACTTTCCCTGATCTGATAAGGCTTGTAGCTCACTACAGCAGTGAAAAGTGAGTCTGGGGAATGAGTTTCTCGTTTTCTTGCATTTATAATTAGGGGGAGCAATCACCGATGTTGTTTGGATAAACAGTATTTAGTAATGTTTAGTATAACAAAGAGTGCACCAGCCCATTATAATGACAAGTGTCCGCATTGATAAGTCATTGATAAATCATTTTATTAGACTATCATAATATATATCTAGAGGACCGATATCAGCAGCTGAAATTGGCTGTGTATGGCCACCTTGAGTCTGTTAGACTGCGGAGATTGACACGGGCTGCTGTGGGAAGCCTGAAGCTACCAACTGGTTTGGTTTTCCTACACCAATACATGCAACTGCCTGCAATTCAGAACAGGAAGCAGGAGGAAGGCAACAGCACTAAGCACAACTATACAGAAGCACAAGGAGCACTTGTTGGCTGACTACCTTTAATAAATGTTTTTTTTTGTGGGAAACTTACTGCACTTGGAATAATAAGAGACTCCTATTATTGTTTTTCAAACTTTCAGACTGGGGATTTACAGAAACAGTTCAGTGTAAAAATAAAACCAGGCAAATAAAAAATGTTTTCAATATAGTTATTTAGCCAAAAATGTAATCTATAAAGGTTGGAGTGAGCAGATTTTTAACGTAATAGCCAGAACATAACTCTTCCTTTGCATCTCTCTAACCTGTTAGTCAGCGACTTGATTTTTTTTTTGGTCCTGAACACACAGGTCAGATTGAAAAAACACCTAACTTAAATATTTGAATCAGGTATTGCTAACATACACAACAGAACTCCCACATGGGGGTCAGAATTAAAGATCCAATAATGGTTATAGAAGTTAAAGCAATAGCAAGTGTGTGTGCTGCCATAGCAAATGCACAATGTAAATCCTGTGTTTACTATAAAGTGTAGACTAGTATAAAATACAAAGCCCACTATATGATGGCTAAGACTTTAGTGAAGTCTGCCAAGGCACTAGTCTTTTTGGTGCATTCTATGTTAGACAGCATGCCAAGTTGATAAATGAATTTTTATTCAGCATACATGCTTTGGCCCAACATGCTACCATGAGAAAAATGTTGGATTAAGCAAGTCTGCTGAATAATAACTTATCTGCCTGGGTCTGGAGTGTTTGCTTATAAATAAGGGAAGGATATGTGCCACTCCTCTCTACAGATGCCCAGAACACAAGTCATTTTCAATGAGTCTTGATGTAGCCTTTACCTATTTTGTGTGGATACTAATGATTTTGTTGCATAGCACTTCCATTTTACTTTTCTTTGTTACCATATAACTTTGCTACTATATAACTATATAACTTTTGTACAATTCAAGTACATTATTTACCCTGTATCCTATTTCTTTTCTTTATATTTTTTAAATTCTTTTTACTATCTTTGTATTTCCTATGTGCACCTCATTCGCTTCTTTATTCTGACAGGGATGTTCTGCCATATACACTCAGACTTCCTGCAGCCATAGAAAAAGTACCTTCCAGAAAGCAATTAGAAGCCATTTCTCACCTGGGCCTTGGTAAGTGACAAGGATCATGACAATGATTGTGACAAGGAACTTATTTTTTATCTCTAGTGCAAAATATTATTTTATATCAACAGACAACTTTTATATTTTTCTGTGTTTTCCTGTTTCTTTGTTTTTATTTGTATTAATGTGTGCTGTTTTCTCACTTTTATTTATTATTGCGTAGAGTTCTGGAGATCTGCCCTCAATGCACGTGACCCTCTGTTACCATCAGCAAGCCCTTCTCCATCCCCTTCTCCTCCCCTACCTCTTCTGTCTCCAAATCCCTCTGAGATCCCAGATATTATTACTCCAAGTCTCATTCCTTCTCTTAAGACACGCAGCCCACTGGAAGTTTCTAGTGGTGGAGGTGAAGGAGCCCTCTGTTTTTTTAATCCATTATTTAAACCCAAGGTCTCTGGAGCACTCAAGCGTTCTCAGTTTCAAAGGAGCATTAAAGTTAGGGTGTCAACAGAAAACTCAGGGTCCTTGTCACCACCTATAAATCCACCTCCGCCTGTACCCTCACAGGAGGTAGTGAAGGAGGAAGAGGAGGAGCGAATAGCACCTTTATTGGCTTCTCAAGAGGCTGAAGTTGAACAGTGTCAACTATCATCAGACCAAAACTACAGAAAACCAAGGTCATCTCTTAGACAACGTCTGAAGAAAAGCTTGAGCAAAGGCAGTATGGAGCTTGGATTAAAGATATCACAGTTGCGCTCTACAGATGGAGGGGACTACAAGGTGCCTGTGCCACTGACCAGGACGCAAGAGTCAAAGGAAATAGAACAATCTAGCTCAAACGGTCTGTCTCCTGTGGAAGTGCAGGACAGTGGATCCAGTAGCAGTGAAGAGGGAACATCTGAAGACTTTGGAAAGTTTTCTCCCCAGCTTACAAGAAGGAGGAAGATAAAGAAAAAAAGTGGGCGGTCCTCTTTTCGAGCAGTCAGTGGGGCCTTCCTGTCACTGCTTTCCCCAGAAAGAAAAGTCCTAATGTTCATAGAAGAAATGTCAAGAGATATCCAAACAGAATTTGGAAAGGAATTACAAGATTTTTTGAGAAGAGTGACAGATGGAGAAAGTATGGGTGGAAAGGAGAAGGATACAGAGGATGAAGAAGGATCATACAAAACACTGTTGAAGGAGGTGAGAGATTTCATGGATAAGGTGAAGCATGTCCTGAGGGAAAGCGCAGAGTTACAACTAGAGACTCTTTCTCTGGAAGAACAAGGTAAAGGGCTGTTATATGCAGAATGAATATAGTTTATTAATAGGGATACAGCGAATCAAGTACTTGGCCAAAAGGATTTGGCCGAATACCAGACCAAATCTGAATCCTAATTCGTATATGCAAATCAAGCTCCCAAAGGGGTAAAAAATAACCAAAGGCATGGCGTGTTTATGTGACAAAAAGTTACATGATTTTAAGGATTCGGATTTGTTTTGGACAGGACCATGGATTTGGCCGAATCCTGTTGGAAAAGGCCAAATCTTGCCTGAATCCTGAACTAAATCCTGGGTTTGGTGCATACCTACTTATTAAGAAATTATTTTTGGATTTAACAAGGATCTTTCTCTTAATTAAGGGCGGTCAGAAATAAAGGTACATTTATTAATAAAATATATGGATAAAAATTATTTTTAGTGCATGAACTTCTTTTATGTTGAATGTTCTTCTTACTGACTACACCTAAACAGCATAATATAAACTACATTCTATTTCTGCTTGAATATACGTATATGAATGTTGCTGCCTACTGCTATACATATTTGTTTATTCAGTATAACATTCACTATAACATTATATATTATGCTTGTCCAAGATGTCATCCAAGCCACTCTTAAAGGTTTTAATATAATCTCCCATCATAACTTCACTGACTTCACCATTCACCAAGAACCATTCAGTCCTAAAAGTCTAAAGGGTTGGCCTCTTGTTCTTTTTTATGTGAAAAAAGATTCCACACTATCAGTCTATGATTTCTTCTTCTGTACTTGTAAAGAGCATTCATGTCCCCTCACAAGCTTTCCTTTTTTGCAGAAAAAACAACCCCAACCTTGATAGTCTTTCCTCATAATTGTATTTTTCGTTCCCCTTTACCAGTTTAGTTGCCGTCTCTGCACCTTCTCCACCTCATTGATATCCCTCTTAATGACTGTGGCCCAAACCCATGAGCAATATTTTGTTTTCATCCCTCGATTTAATGCCTTTTTATGCAAGACAGTACTTTGATTTAGTAGCCACTGACTGATAATGCCTAGAGGTGTGCATTTTGTTATCCACAAAAAACCCAAAACCTTCTCAATTAAGGAGGACCCCAACATCACTACTATTTAGTGTATAACTAACAAATATATTATTTCTACCAAAGTGCATAGCCTTACATTTATCAACACTGAAATTCATTTGCCAGTTTTTATGCCCAGTTCGCTAATTTAGTGTAATCTGCAAAGTGGCAGCATTCTGCATGGAACTTATAGTTTTGCACAATTTTGATCATAAGCTAAAACAGCAACAGTATTTACAAGGCCGACTTCAGGGTCATTAATAAACATTAAACAAATTAAAAGGAAAAGCACCCAGAGGTACACTGGTCCAGTTAGAAAATATTCCATTTACTACCACTCCAGCCAGTTCTTTATGGCCAAAAAGTCCTTATTTAACCATCTCTGTGGTATTGTATCAAATGCTTTAAGAAAACGCTAAGTGGATCAAATCTTTATAGAAGGCAATTCAATTTGTACTGCAAGATCTGTTGTGCATAAAAGCATGCTGGCGCAAACTCATAATATTGTGATTTGCAAAATGTTTCATTATCTTTTCCCTTATTAACCCCTTCCAAAAATCACTTATGTCAGACTAACAGGCCTTTAATTTTCAGGCTGAGACTTTGTTACATCGTACTTTGCTAAAAAGGTGAAAATATTGTCAGGTAAATTTGTTAAGCAGCACTTTTGCTTCTGTGTGAAAAGTATTTCCCAATGAATATGTTGCAGAGATGCCCTTATACCACGGGTCGGCAACCCGCAGCTCCAGAGCCGCATGCGGCCCGTTTTGGCCTTAGGTGAGGCTCCGGTGCAGCGAGCAGCGCCTGAAAAGCCACTGAAAGACTAGTGACTAGTCTTTCAGTGGCTTTTCAGGCGCTGCTTGCCGCGGAGGATGATGTGTGTGCTGCCGCTTGCCGGCAGCCTATCAGAGAGGCCGCCGGACCGTGATGACGTCATCGCGCCGCCAGACGTGGTTTTGCGGCTCCAAGTTTTTTTTTCTTTTGGAAAACGGGTCCAAGTGGCTCTTTATGTATTAAAGGTTGCAGACCCCTGCCTTATACTGACAAAATATTTTGATATTACAGTGGGAAAAGTAATTATTTTTACAAACTGACCCCCCCCTTCATTTCATGTCACAGATCGAGTTTTAGAGAAGTCCCTTCATCGGTTGATCTTGAAGCCATTAAACGCTCATCTTGTATCTGTGATCCATAAGGGAGTGGAAGAAAGTGGAGATCTTGAGAGACTTGGAAAGAACATGCAAGCAGTGAAGAACAGTGGTTCCTCCCTTCTTGGTGTGAGCCTGATGGCGCCCACAGCTCCAGAGCTGGAAAAGATACGACACAAACTGCTGAGAATGCAGGAAAAATATTCACCAACTGATAAAGTCCGTCTTTTGCTGCAAGCGTGCAGACTTGTCTACAGAAATATTGATGCACAGCAAGGTGAGGAATGGGCTAATATAAATTATGGAGTGAAAGAGTAACTGTGGATGGAAAAACAAGGGTCTGGTACCTCATATGGCAGTTAGGTAGGTTTCATATAGACATAAAAGGTTGAATTTGATGGATGTGTGTTATTTTTCAACCTAGCTTACTACTGTCTAAATGAGTTACTATATGATAAAAAAACCTAGGATGACTAAAATACTGTACACATAAGGCTAACCATAGAACAGCATGCCAAAGCCCTCATTTCAATAGGAAAAGATATCATGCTATACACTATATGGCCAAAACTATCCACACCCTCTGTGGCTTATGTACTAAAGTACATTGTTTTACTTGTTTAAGTTCACCAAAGTTTGACTTAGTTCTTCAGGTAAATTTTTACAAAACATTACATATTTACTGAAAATCACAAGTACCCTATTGCAGTGGTCCACAAACTTTTTTGCGCCACGGACCATTCTTAATTAAGAAAATTTTCCCACGGACCAGTGTGCAGTGTGTAGAGGGGGGGGGGCGCATTTCAATTACTGGGGGGGAATGGTAATAAGCAGGTCCCGATTTGTGGAGAGGCCAGAAAGGCCCAGCCCTAGGGCGGCAGAAGTTTAGGGGCGGCATGCCGCCCCACCACAAGAAAAATGTTAAATTTGGCTCCCATACGGAGCAGTCGGGACCTCTCCCCACTGCTCCGTATGGGAGTTTGAAGGAGCGTTTGCGCATGCGCACGGGGGTCGCGTTTGCGCATGCGCACGGGGGTCGCGTTCGCGCATGAACACTGGGGGGCGCGTTCGCACATGCGCAGAGGGGGACACCTAAAGGGGCGGCCTCGGGGCGCCTCAGAGAGAAATCCGGCCCTGGTAATAAGCATGCAAAGCAATATCTGTATGACACTTGTGACTCACTGACATGGTGTTCTGCATGTCGCCAAGTCACATGCAGCAGTGCTATACGCATTGGTGTATCATCATGTCATACACAGCACATCTTCCAAACGCCACTTTGTAAGCAGGGATCAGAGGCGGCCCATTGTAACACAGCCCACGGCCCGGCACTGGTCCACGGCCCGGTGGTTGGGGACCCCTGCTCTATTGTGAATGAAATTTTTTTCCTGGCTTCATTTCTCCGTAAAAATTTGTCAGCGTATTTTCCCCATACAGTTGTAGAAGGGGAATTCTCAGGACATTTTTTGCCATGAATAAATGACACATGTGGCAAATTAGCATAGAGGAGGTGATGTAGATAATGAAATGCTAAAGCGCCAATCTTTAAAATGGCAGTTCTCCAGCCTAAACATGTAGAAAGCTCTCTTGGCAAAAAAACATTTTTGTGCTCTTAGTAAACTAGCAAACATTTACTCGAAAAATTTTGCCTGGTGAAAATACATGGGTTTTCACAAATTCGAAGAGAACGATCAGCAGTGTGAAGTTACTTTGCTCTAATTCGATCATTACGAAAAAACGCATTCGGGCGCTTTTCAGACGTTCGTGGATTAGTAAATGTGCCCCAAGGAGTAGTAGAACTTTGTAAGCTTGATGCCTAAATAGTCAACTGATTCACATATTCAATGAAATGGAAAATTCAACTCCAGAAGCTTTACCTGTGCTTGTGGGATATTTACTGTGAGCGCCTCAGTTTAAGGTTAACTTTCAGGCCCAAAATTCTGTGAAACAAATTAGGGAGGCTTGTCAGGGGTTTGGTATGCAATGTATTTTAATAAAGACCTTCATGCTCGGGGGTATAGTTTTCCATTAAATGATTGCTCATGAAATCAATGATAAATTGAACAGGAAAGCAGAACTCTTTCAAAACCCATCCTGTCAAAATTCCCTCTAGTCGCAGAATGAAGGAATTTTTGAGAATCACACCCTAAACTGAATTATCAGTCCCGTTGTCTCTGGATCTGATGTGACTGCAATTTCTCTGTGATAAATAGCAACTGCTGTGTTTAAAAAGTATTACTTTATTAAATCATTAAGCATAATTCAGGTATGGGACCTCTTATCCAGAATACTTGGGACCTGGGGCTTTCCAGAGAAGGGATCTTTTTGCAACTGGGATCACCTGATTTTAAGGGAGGGATTATATTTGGATATTCATAGTTTTAGGTGTTCTCTATGAGCCAATGTTGTAGGAGGGCATCAACTATATAGGCAGAACCTAAAGAACACACCTCTCAAGTCATGCCCAAATGGACGTGCGTATGGACACTATTCATTAAAGGTACTTGTGCTCTATCGTCACCCCCAAGTCTGTTTGATTAATCAAGTGCAAGGGTTCCAGGGGAACCTGTCGATACCATAGCAACTCAGAGCTATGACTAATACACAAAAAAAACATATTTTGTTTCTGTTTTCAATAGATGATGCATGTGGAGCGGACGAGTTTCTCCCTGCGCTGTGCTATGTGCTGGCACTGTGTGACCTGCCTCAGCTTCTGATTCACACCTACTATACAGGAGAGCTGCTGCCACAGGACACCCTGGTTGGGGAAGGTGAGTGACATTTTTGTGTCTTTGTTTGACTGGTATAATACTTACACTATTTGAATTGTTGTCATACTTAATATAATGCATATCCTTTTTCTCTTGTTACCTACCTTTTATCTTCATTTTTTATACCATGCCCCTTCTCCCTCTCATTTTGAATAGAACTGTTATCCAAAATCCTTGGGACATGGGGTTTTCCAGATAAGGGGTCTTTCCCTAATTTGGATCTCCATACCTTAAAGGAGACATATTGGAAAAATAAAAAAAAACCCTAATTTTGTAGGCAATTATGGATAATATATGGTGCTGGTTTTACTTTGCTTTAAAAATGAGGGGTGGGTGTGTCCTAACGGTCCCTGCCAGAAGCAAAGTAAGAGGGGAATAGCCAATCACAGCCCTGCAGTCACACAAGGAAAGACAGGCTGCTGTTTCATATCAGGTCAGCCTAGCCACTGATTGGTTCCTACCCTACAGTGCTGAGTGCCACCTCCTTCCCTGCACATCCACAGAATTCAGCCAGCAGGAAGTGGAACAGATGGGCGGGACTAGTAGGGTTTGGGGGAATTTCTCAATTTTCAATCCTTCTATTTTTAGAGGAGTATTCACTGGTACATTCTTAATTTTAACATGATTTGTCTCCTTTAAATGTTGTAAAAATTATTTAAGCATTAAATAAACCCAACAGGATTGTTTTTCCTCCAGTAAGGATACATTAAATCATAGTTGGGATCAAGAACAAATTTCTGTTTTATTATTACAGAGAAAAAGGATATAATTAGAAAATGTGAATTATTTTTTTAAGGGCAGTTGGATGTGTGGGATGGCATGTCGGGGAGATTAGTCACCCGCAATAGCAAAGATATATCACAGACGACTAATCTCCCTGGGTGCCACTGCCCTTGAATAAAGTCTATGAGAGATGAACTTCCCATAATTTGTCGCTTTCTGGATAACAGGTTTCTGGATAATGGATCCTATACCAGTACTATGTAATATTGCTTCCCCCCAATTTCCAAAAATCTCTTATCACTTTGCCTCATCTTGATGCTTTTCCTTCTATTTTTTTTACTCTCATATCTTTTTATTTTCCTTTTCTGTTGCTTTCATTTTGACCCCTTCCTATAATAACTGTTTGTTTATCCTAATTTGCTCTTTCACAGGGGGATATTATCTCACTAGTGTGTCTGCCTCGTTATCTGTTTTGTCTTCGTTACACACTCATCCACCAGACATGGGGCTCTCATTAAGTGAATGGCATCGCAAGAGACAAGGGTTGCCTTCCCTCAATGATTTACAGGTATGATTTATAAGAGTGGATTATAGAGAAAATGGTATTAGAGTGTCAGTGTGGAGGGGCTTAGGCTAATGCTACATGGGGCTGATTCTGGATCAGTGGTGTAACTACATATACAGCAGACCCTGCGGTTGGGGGGGCAGGGGTGTTCCATACTGTGTGATCTGCTCTATTGTTGTCCACTTTCCCCAGCCTCCCTCCAACTTAAAATTTAGCCATCCACCACAATCTAGCAGGGGTGGGCAGTAGCAAGCAGCCACAGGCGGGGGGTGCCCTCAGGGGGCACAATATGTGCTGGGCCCCTCTGAAGATTATTTGTGGGGGTCTCTATTTGTTCTTGTTATGCCACTGTTCTCAGCAGGCCAAGAATCATCCCCTATGCTGGCATCAACCTTTTCCCTTTGTGTTGGCCTGGTAGCTCGCACACAGAGCAGATTTCGGAGCTGAAATGCATACTTTATATGAGTATAGGAAATGTGGTGTGGTTAACAGTTTTTATTTTCATTGTAGAATTTTCTACGTGTTGCTCATCAAGACCCAGTGAATGGCTGCACTACTAAAACTATCCTTCTACGCCCTTCTCAGACAGTGGTGGATCTCACACACCTCTGCGCCCTTAAATTCAAGCCAAGCAACCCTGAGGACTATGCCATCTTCCTTTACTGTGGGGGGAACCAGCAATTACTGCTGCCAGACTCCCAGCCTCAGCAGATAAAGGCTCAACTAAAAGAAAGAGGATCAAATTTTTATTTTTGTTACCAGTGTCTAGAAAAGGAGGACAGCACCAAAAAGGATACACCACAAGAATCAGGGAATGACCTTTAACAATCTCCACCTGTGCACTGGCTACCTGTCACGAAGCGCTCCCTACCTGGTGTGCGGCGGCGTCCTCCTTCTCAGCGCGGCGGATCCAAGATGGCGGCGCCCAGGACTCCACGTGGGCGCAAGGACGCCGGCGCGATGACGTCACGCGCTATGGCGCCAAATTCAAACTTAAAAGGAAGCCAGAGACCCAGGTTCAATGCCCGAGTATAGCTCAATATACCTATTGTGTTCCTGGGTCTCTATTTGTCTCATCTGCTTTCCTGTTGCTGTTTAATTGCCTGTTCCTGACCTTGAACCTTGCTGCCTGCCTTAAGTGACCTTTACCTGAACCTGACCTCGCTATTGGATTATCCTGCATCTGTACTTCGCTCGGACTCGCTGGAAGTGGCCTTCCTCCTTGATCCTGACTTCACCCTTCCCGTGGGTGCCGGAGGCCCCCGCTGACACTACCATCTTCAAAATGTGTTTATATAGAGCCAACATAGTTATTTACAACAATATTATAACAAATTAGTATTTACAATAAAGTAACACCAAACAAGGAGGAATAGCCCTTTTCAAAGACTTATAAAGATGTTGTTTCACACCATTCATTTTAACCTTCTAATCTGATATGCAAAATCATGACACAGTGCTGGATTATTGACCTAATGGTCTTCCGACCCTTTTTATTTTATTATCCTTTATTTATATGGTACCAAGATGTTTTATACCACTCTGGTGAACCTTAACAACCAGAAATTTAACCAAGCAACCAGGCAATGGTTTGAAAGATGACTACGAATAGGAGGGCCTACGTAGAAAAATAGCCTCCCAGAGAACCTGTTTTTGGCTGCTGGTGTTAATGACCCCCTTAAAAAAGCTAGAAAGAGTAAAAAAGAGAAGGCAACTAATTAAAAAACTGTAAAAAATTAAAAATGAAGACCAGTTCAAAAGTTCTAAAAATAGGCCATTCTATAACATACTAAAAGTTAACTTAATGGCAAAAGAGCCTTCTAAATATTGTAAACAAATTGTAATTGTTTATAGTGCATTTTCTAACTTTGGCACAGTTGTAGTTTTAGGGCCATGGGGCGCTTTTATTAATTTTCAGCTGATGAGGAGCAGGTATTCAATGTAATGCTGAGCAGAAAAATTCATGCAAAATTTACCATCTTTTCAGAGGGGTCTGGATAACTGGGGTACGTGGGAATCAAAGTGCCAGATCAGATTCGGTTTAAGTTAATGCAAACTTATGCTTTTGGGGATCACAGTGATACTTTTGTTCTTACTGAGATTGTGTTATGTACAGAGAAAGGCCTACAGGTACTTGGATATAATGACTTAGTTAAGCAAATAATACCAAATTGTGGTAGAAAGATATTGTGCACTAGTATTATAGCCTGAAGGGAAGCCCTATGAAAATCTGGCACAGATTTAGAACACACAGTGTCATTTTAGACCCCTATATAAAATGAAAAATATGAAACAAAAAAATATAGAGAAAGCGACTAAGGGCAATGAAGGATCTTTGCTATGAAGATAGGCTGTCCGAGCTGGAATTGTTCACACTGGTAACAAGTCCTAAGTGTAAATATAATCACTTTTTATAAATATATAGGGGGGACTTTATTTTCTAGAAGTTTATTCTCCAGCAGATCTTTCTGTGGACATAAACCATTGTCAAAAGGCTTTCGCATTAAGAAGATATGGAATTCCCACCCCAGGTTGTATTGGCAGATGCAATAAAAAAAGTGCTGTACTTTTGTTAAACCTAGGGGAGAAGTATTACTGTGTATAGTACACCAATATACTGTACTTTTGTTTAACATAGGGGAGAAGTATTACTGTGTAAAGTATACCAATGTACTGTACTTTTGTTTAACATAGGGGAGAAGTATTACTGTGTAAAGTACACCAATGTACTGTACTTTTGTTTAACATAGGGAAGAAGTAATACTGTGTATAGTACACCAATGTACTGTACTTTTGTTTAACATAGGGGAGAAGTATTACTGTGTAAAGTACACCAATGTACTGTACTTTTGTTTAACATAGGGGAGAAGTAATACTGTGTATAGTACACCAATGTACTGTACTTTTGTTTAACATAGGGGAGACGTATTACTGTGTATAGTACACCAATGTACTGTACTTTTGTTTAACATAGGGGAGACGTATTACTGTGTAAAGTACACCACTGGTCTGTACTGGAGTCACACTGTATCTTGCCCCCTCTAATTAAATTTGGATGTTTCTCTGGATTAGCTAGTAGCTAAACAGAGGCTAAATGTTCCAGCATTTCTTTAAAGGCCAACAAAAGCCTATGCTAATAAAGTATTCTTATTTACTTTAATAATACAGGTATGGGACCTGTTTTCCAGAATGCTCAGGAGCTGGGGTTTTCTGGATAAGGGATCTTTTTGTAATTTGGATCTTTGTACCTTAAGGGGGGTAATTATTAACTCTGAATACAAACATCACTGGTGATCTTGCCTGTAACAACTAATAAGATCTTTTGTTTTCTAACCGCTCAAATCCTATTGCTGACTAGTTGCTATGGGCAACATCCCCGTTGATGTTTGTCTCCAATGTTAATAAATACACCCTTTAGTACAGGTATGGGATGTCTTATCCAGAAACCCGTTATCCAGAAAGTTCCGAATTACGGAAAAGGCCATCTCCCATAGACTCCATTATAAGCAAATAATTCTTATTTTTAAAAATGAAAAAAAGAATCATCTTTACAAATTTGAATTATTGTATTAAAATGGACTCTGTGGGAGATGGCCTTCCCGTAATTCAGAAATTTCTGGATACAGGGTTCCTGGATAACAGATCCCAGACCAATTAAATCTAATTAAATCTTAATGACTCAAGAACTTTAGCAATGTTACAAAAATACCTGAAAAGAAAAAGAGAACAGAAAGTCTGCAGCTTTTAGTGTAGACCCAGTATGATATTGTTCTAGTTCTTGATTGGTTTGTGCGGGATGCCATACAGCTTGTGCCTAGAACCTATATCAGTTTGCCTGTTTTGCACATATTTTACATATTGAGTTTTGTGAATATCCTAATATTTAACTGATAAAAGTAAATTATTCATGTATAACTACTTCACTGAATAAATATACCTACTATATTCCTGACATGTTTCTATGGACTGAGTTTTAACATTTATGATAAATATATAGCTAAATTCCAGCTGTGGCACAGCGAATACAATGTAGATATTTAGAATCTAGCCCAGAGGTCATACATTAACACTGCTTCCTACCAGACATCCATTTACTTGCATGGCACCTATTACATTAGTATGGTAATCTGTTGGGCTTTTACCCTCCTCTTAAACCAGATATCCCTACTGCAATAGTTATGACTGTCCAACACAGGTAAATAAAAGGGGGCTGGGAGGGCCAAACTTTTAGTATATAGCACATATTAGTGTTAAGAAGCTTTATAATATTATACTGACATGTTACTGCGCCAACTTTGAATAAATCATAAATCAAATGGTATTCCCTTAACCCTTTATGTGTTCACTACATGTTTGTAGTGTTCCCTAGTTGCTACTTGCTAGGCACAAGAAGGAGGCACAAGAAGTCCCTCTAACCCACAGATTACAGTTTAAATCAGTGTTCTGGACACAAATCTTCATTAGCAATAGAATCTAAAGAACTTGGCTGATATTTCACAAGTTGGGTCTTTAAAAGAGTTTCTTTCCTAAAAGTGTGCTCCTCCTTTAGTCATCTTAGACTTCCTACATAAAGCTGGCCATACACGTGGCGATCTCACGATGTTTCGTACGACCGTCGGTCGCACGAAACATCGTCAGATCCGCCACACACCATTCAGGGCTGAATCGGCAGGTAAGGAGGTAGAAACAATAGGATTTCTACCTCCTTCTGCCGATTCAGCTCTGAAGGGAGAATTTTGGTCAGGCGCCTTCTATGGCGCCCGATCAAAATTTTCTAACTTGGCCGATCGGCGAGCCGACCGATTTCAGCAGCTTCCTGCGATATCGGTCAGCTCGCTGACATGCCATACACGCACCGATTATCGTACGAAACGAGGTTTTGTACGATAATATCGGTGCGTGTATGGCCACCTTAACAGCCCACACTGCAAATGTAAGCTTTTAAGTGTGTATCTGTAGCAGCACAGTCATTAATCAAGAGATTTGTTAGGATCATTCAAAACATTAGACCAAGAATCAATACACTCACTCCTAAATGGCATATGGAGGTTGTATTGAGGGCTATTGAAAACCACTGGAAGAAGCCACCTTGTTTAACCTTACTATTAAAACTGTATTCTTCACCTCAATTTGTTTAGCAAGACATGTAGTGAATTACAGGCCTTATCCTGCAGGAAAACCAATTTTCATATTTTAAAAGACAGGATCATTTTGGGAACTTTGAGGTCATACTTCCAGTTCTTTTCCATACAGTGAAGCGGAAAAAGTGTTACATCTACTAGGTACACCTGGGGAAGTGGTAACCTGCATTAAAATGATTCCAAACATTACTGTATTGCTAATTGAGTAAGTGCTACTTCGAAAGGCAGCACAATTATCCTTCTCTTCTAATAAAGTATTTTTCCAGCATTACTTTGTGGTATTATTGCTTGTTAAATCACTGAGGCTCCAGGGGAAAAGCTTTATAGGGTAAAGAGAGGGAGTGTCAAATTAAATGGGGTGATGTTTCTTTCCTACCCACACTTCTCTCTAAGTAAGTGCTGCCTTCGGGACTGTGAGAAAATGAATTTATGGTAAGTACAACATTATTTTTCTTTTGCTTCCCTCAATCCTTATTTTCCTCTTATTTAATATGATTGGGAGGACGAGCCCTTAGGCAGAGATGCATTAAAAACTACTTATTAAACTTGGATCATCCTTTTCTTTTTGATTTAAGATGAGATTTACAGTTGCTTAAGGAAATATTAAGGTTTTGAAAACTAAGATTAGGTTAGATTAAGTGCTTCTGGTGTTACAATTACATTCTAAAAAATCTGTAACACAACACTGGGCAATTTTTTGCACTTTGCATAATGTGTCCTGCATTGTGTAACTTCTTGAATGTCTCTCTCAGTCCTTTTTGGAGCACAGATACTTACAACATGCAAGTGTCCCCCCAGGGCTGGCCTTAGGCCAACTGGACATATTGGGCCCAATAGAGCCCTGCACCCATAGGGGCCCTGCACTAGTGGAAATAAACACATCAAGTTGTTCAGTACGTCCCCAACAGCAATTGCCCGATAATGTTAATGTACTGCATTCATACTGCTACCCCATGTTTAACATTGTCTTTCACTGTGTATAGTGTGCTTGAGGGACCAATAATCACAGATCTCACACTGTATAGTATGCTTGGAGCATTAGAGCCCAGTGCTTGAGGGCCACATTGTGCCATGAAATGGTGGGAGCCAATGGAATGAGAGAAAGAAAGGAGAAAAGGCAGGGTTACACCATCATTCAGATGGAGAGAGGAAGAGGCAGAGACTATTTGCCCGCCCAGCAATGGAACCCTGTGCAAGTTGGCAACACCTACTGTAGGGGGCCTTGTCAAAATGGTCCCAATTGGATCCTGCAGTTTATAAGACTGGCCCCAACTGCCCCCTACCCACCCCTTAACTTGCATGCTGCTCTTTGCACCAGCTGCAATTGCTGGATTTCTGATCTGGCACCCTTGCACCCTGGGAAATAATAAGTACCCACTACAGTTAGGTCTTGACTGGGATTCAAAATACGCCCTGGCATCTTCTAGCAGTCCCTCTGATAGCTGGCATCCACAGATTCTGACTATAGTGTTGTTTTCAAGAAGTGCATTTAAAGGGGTTGCTCACCTTTGAATTAACTTTCAGTAAAATACAGAGAGTGCAATTTGCACTTGGTCTTCATTTTTTATTATTTGTGGGTTTTTAATTATATAGCTTTTTATTCAGTAGCTTTCCAGTTCGGAATTTTAGCAGCTATCTTGTTGCTGAGGTCCAATTTAGCCTAGCAACTAGGCAGTGGTTTAAAAGAAGGACACAAATATGAATAGAGGTGGGCCTAAAAAAAAGATAATAATACAAGGTAAATTGTAGCCTCACAAAGAAATAGTTTTTAGACTGCCGGGGTCAGTGAACCCCATTTGAAACCTGGAAAGAGTCATAAGTGGAAGGCAACTAATTGAAAAACTATAAAAAATAAAAAATGAAGGTCAATTGAAAAGTTGCTAAGAATAGGCCATACTATAACATACTAAAAGTTAACCTGAAGGTGAACCACCCCTTTAAAAGATAACAGACTGCAAAGGGTAAATTGGTTAGAATGTAATTACACATTACCCCTCTCTAAACAGTTTATATGGAAGGTATACTCAGGTTTCATTCAGTAACCTTTTACCCCTTTGCATTGAAAGACTGACCTTGAGTGATTTTAAATGATTATATAACACTTCTCTATGCAATTTACTGTTATCATGCATGTTGTGTTTATCTGCCTTTCTAGGAACAACTGTTAACTATTTTGAAGACTTTAACATGGTTAAGTATGACTTTTTCAATATGTCCTATGTGACTATCTTGGGATAAATTATTAATCACCAGATTTTATATTAAATACATTAGCTGACTAATTAAGAATTGCTGTGTCCATGTCAGTGCAATCACACTATCTCACAGAAATGCATAAGGAAGGATCAAGGACCTCATATAAAAAAACAGAAAGAGAGAAATTATGGGTGCATATTTATTTTTTTACCCTTTATATCAACTTTTGTCAAGTCTTCTTACTGATTTTTTTTCTCCTTAAACGTTCAGGAGCTCAAAACTGCTATCTATTCAAACCAAATACCACATTATTGTAGGTCTATATTTCTGATACTCCATCTGCTGGAGAACTCTCAGTTTAAAAGTCAATGCAAACTGAGCTTACACCCCGTTAGGGGAAAACAATAATATTTCTTTAAAAAAAAAGACACTAATGACTAATGTTATAATAATTAGGGTCCTTATAATAAAGAAACATCAAAGTAAACGATCTACAAATACCCTTATCTTCTCCAGTCCCTAAAATGTATCACATTTAACACTATAATTTTACCACAGTTTTATTTATCCCTAAGCCCGGCTGCCTATGGATATTATTTAGATCTTCTCTGTCCTTTATACTTACCGTTTTAAGCCTTGTTGCTGGGTAACATGCCAGGAGCTCAACCATTCCTCAGTACTGAAGCTACCAAAACACGTATCTACATGAACAGACAACACAAAATACTTATTCACACCCATGTAATTTCCTACTTGTATATCTGCAAGTTACTACAGGTATGGGACCCGTTATCCAGAACTTTCGAGACCTGGGGTTTTCTGGGTAAAGGGTCTTTCTGTAATTTGGATCACCTACCTTAAAGGTCCCCATACACGGGTCGATTCTAATCGGCCCGTGTATTGGCACTACCGATGGGACTGCCTGACCGATATCTGGCCTGAAATCAGCCAGATCTCGATCAGGCAGGTTTAAAAATCTAGTCGGATCGGGGACCGCATCGGCTTGTTGATGCGGTCCCTGAATCGACTGCCCCATTGCCGCCAATATAATTTGATTGTTTGGCCCCAGGGCCAAACGATTGAATTAGCCTACACACTCCCCAATATCGCCCACCTGTAGGTGGGGATATCAGGTGAAGATCCGCTCGCCAAGCGAGCGAATCTTAACATGTATGGGCACCTTTAGTCATGATAATATCGTATTGGAGATCCGAAAATCACAAAAATTTCCTATCCGAACGATCGTAAACAGTGGGAAAATCTTTCTGGCTTTGATCCTTTCTGTGCATGTTTTTGGAAGCCTCCTATAGGACTCAATGGCACTCTGCAGCTCCAACCTGGCCAAAAGAAAGTCACGATAACGAAGCTTTAATGAATCCGATACTTTTGTACTCGTTGAGACAATACGATTTTGTTGTGTAATTTTTAATGCACAGTACGAAAAAGTTGCGCAAATTAGCAAAAAAAAACAGCGAAAATACACAAGGTACAAAAACTTATGAAAAAATATGATTTTTTTGTATTCAGAGGCAATCATACTTTGATAAATGGGCCCCTAAATAACTACTCTTTAAAATATAAATGTGCATAAAACATTATCTATAGGTCATACCGTAGGTGGGGGATATCGGGAGAAGATCCGCTCGCTTGGTGACATCGATAAGTGAGCGGATCTTAAGGTGTATGGGCACCTTAACTAAACATATAGTTTAAACAGTAATTAAACCCAATAGGATTGTTTTATCTCCAATAAGGATTAATTATATCTTAGTTGGGATTAAGTCATAGATCAGAGAAAAAGGAAACTGTTTTTAAAAATGTGAATTTTTTGATTAAAATGAAGTTTATGGGAGATGGCCTTTATTGATAATGGGTTTCAGAATAAGGCGTCCGATACCTGTACTTTTATGTTTCTCAAGTTCCCTGAGAACTCTCTTTGTCCTAGACCCTTCCATTAGCCTCCATCTACCCTAATATTATATTACTAAAGCACCAACATATTCCACAGCACTGTACAATAAATGGGTGTATCCAGTGCCTGAACTAGGAAACCCAGCAAGCCATATCATGCCCCTTGTGCTCGCTAGCTGACAGGGAATGGGTTTGGAAAAAGACAAGGTGGGGGGACAAGGGGGCAGACTAGGGGTAGGCAATAGAAGGGGTACATCCCTAGTCAGGGGCGGGCCAAGCCGACCGGGCCCCCCTAGCCAACCCGGTCGGCCAACTCAGCTAATGACAAGCGGCGGAGGCAATGACAAATTAGCACTAGGGGAAGGCAGGAGAGGCTCCTACCTGGTGCCCCTCAATCGTTGTGCCCTAGGCAGCTGCCTCTTCTGCCTACCCCTAGTTCCAGCCCTGTCCCTAGTGCCCCTTCACCATTGCACCCTAGGTACGTGTCTCTTCTGCCTACCCCTAGTTCTGGCCCTGTCCCTAGTGCCCCTTCACCATTGCACCCTGGGTACGTGTCTCTTCTGCCTACCCCTAGTTCCGGCCCTGTCCCTAGTGCCCCTCCACCATTGCACCCTAGGTACGTGTCTCTTCTGCCTACCCCTAGTTCCGGCCCTGTCCCTAGTGCCCCTTCACAATTGCACCCTAGGTACGTGTCTCTTCTGCCTACCCCTAGTTCTGGCCCTGGGTGTATATATATATATATGTACATTACAGACTTTATAGAACATAAAGATTACATACAAAATCCACAAGCAGTAAGTGATTCAAGAAGTAAGAGAGCCCTGTTTAAAAGAGCAAACAATCTAAATTTCCTTTTGATAAAAATGCATTATTTAAATGAATGATTTTGGAACTGTGGGGCCCCCATCAAAGGGTGACATTTGGGATGATTATTTAATTTATGAAAAGTCTGAAAAACTTTAAAATGAGGCATAGATATTACCTTCTTCATGGATACCTATGTGACACACCCTGGAATCACCGAAGCCAGCCTGCCATGGTGTACATGTCTTTTGCAATGGTTCCCCTGAACTTTAGATTGAAAGTTCCAACCTGCTTTCTATTTAAACTAATGGTGATTGTTTAATTATGTAATTTGTTGGCTCAAAATATCCAGTTATACAATCTCCTCCACTCTACATGTTGTTGTTAAGCTACTGACACCATCCCTTACAGTTTAAGGACTGCTGGGAGTTGTACAAAGAATGTAGAAATGCACATTGGATTTCCCTGCTTAAGCAATTTTTATGTCTATTTGCTATTTTTAGTCCAGGTAGATTCATGTCCTTACAGCATGTTCAAGGTTTTATTGTTAAGCAAAATAATGACCTTTGTCCTAAAGATTGGTGATGTGGTTGCTGCAATCAGCTGAAAGGTTAGAAATCTGAAATACACACATGTAAGGAATTGGATGCCTGAAATGATCCATATGTAGGTGACTGGATATTAGTTTTACCACATTTACAAAAAGTAAATTGGTGAATATTCTCCATAAAGTGATCAGTTGCACATAAAATAGGCTCAGAAATGAGTTCTGTGATTAAGTATGGATTATTAGCAAAGCTGGTATAGAAAGTGAGGATCAAACATTCACACTTACATGTGACCAATAGCTCCATGCAGCCTGTGTCACCGTGACTGATGCAATACTGCTGTTGTTCAGGCACTTCTGTAAATTTACCAAAGGCAAACAAAAATACGAGGTGAGGGGGAAAAAGGCTGTGATTTTCCATTGTCAGTGGCTGTTGTGTATTTGCCAACCCAGCGTTATATCTGAGCTTGCTCCCAATAAGCCCAGTGGAAGGTTAGCTCATTCCAGATACAAACCCAGCATTCTTTGAGCTTATCCTGAAATATCAGCACTTTCTCAGCTTGCTGCTAATACTGTTCAATCTGAGAGAGAGAGAGCAGCACCAGCCCAGGGTATCTGCGATCGCTTCCTACTTCCTTGTTGGTGCGCTGCGCATGCGCATTACAGCTGAATTTTAACAAGAAAGTCGGTTTTTCACTCTAATGCGCATGCGCCGGCCGTTGGAATTCACCGCAGAAGAAACGCGGAAGAAGGAAGCGCTCGCTACAGGTACCCCGGGCTCGTGCAGTTTTCTCCAAACAGGGGCACCAGCCCGGGGTACAAGGTAATCGATTTAAGTCACTTGGGGGTGCCTAACATTTTGGCACCCCCAAGTGACTTAGCCTTTCCTTCTCCTTTAAATGATTCCCATACACTTCAAGTCATAGATGCTGCTCATAGGGGAAAAGTGGCAAAGATGTCACCACTCACTGCACATGCACACAAGCATCAATGAATCCTTGCTGCGTATTTGCGTGCTGACAAACTGGTAAATGGGTTAAGGTGATGGAAAGTTGGGGAGTTTGAAATTGTGTAAATCCTGACAAAATTGAGGGAGTTGACCTGTATGGATCTCCATTTTTGCTGCAATAATTAAACAATCCTATTGGGTTTATTTCATGTTTAAATTAAAAACATAAGCATTCCAGGTAACAGATCCAATATATATGGCTGCATTTGTTAATGTAATCTGTATATTTGATGTATATGCTATTTTATTTTAAATAATAATGTTATTGTGCCTCCTGAGCATGCCAACCCCACATTTGGACCAGGGACAATTCTGGGATTGCTGCTTACCTCCCATTTGCTCTGCTATCTCACAGAGCATATTGCATTCCCTGTACTAAAAAAAGCTAAATTTCAGGTTACTTAAACAGAAATTAACTCTTGGAAGTACCATAAGCAGCTATTGACCACCCCTGGTAAAATGCCTCCCTCAATCCTGATGAATTCAAAATGGGCAAATATGTCTTTGTAATCAATGCCACCAAACTGTAAATCTGCAAATCTTTACTAGAGTTAGCAAGTTTTATGAAACTTTTGAAAATTAACTTTAAATTGCACTTTACACCATCTTATCTCCCACACACCCATAAGTAGTAAGATTAAACATCATAAATATAAATGCATGGGGATTTCTGAAGAATATGCTTAATATGAGAAAAATTGCGCATGTATGTGACATGCAGTAACCCCAAAATGA